>NC_135092.1:20073500-20386500 GCF_051107435.1 Chaetodon auriga
TTGGTACTTTATTTACCCCCTCGTGTCCTACCTGTCTGCACCTTGGTTGCAGGTTTAAGCCTCGTTTGGTTCTGTCAGCCATGCTTTGGCCGCCCTTCGCCTCACAGTACTCCTGTTATTGCTTTTTTCCCTCCTTTGTGCTCTCCCATCATGCCCCTGGGTGTGCATGGCTCTTTGACAAGCGTGGCACATCTCTCTTGACTGTGATGCTCTTTGGCAGAAAATCAATACTTCACCTCTGGTGTGATATGGAGATAAGACCGTCATAATCCCGATGTTGTGCCTTTGTGGACTCTCGTTCTCCCTCATAATTGTAGTCAGCGATGTCCTTCGCTGATACCAGTTTGCTGCTGCGAAGGAATGAACCGCAGTTTATGTGGACAAGCAGAAGGTGTTGTGGCGTCCATAAAGTTTTTAACAAATATCATAGATTTTTCAGTCAGCGCTGAACAGTCCGTCGTCTTCTTTAATATCAGCCCACGTCTGATATAAAAACTACACTAAAAACACAAGAGTGGAAAATATATTACTCAGAAGCAGCTTATTGATCTGCTGTCTGTGGCCTGTCTGTGTGTGTGTGTATGTGTGTGTGTGTGTGTGTGTGTGTGTGTACAAAATACATTGTACTGTTGTACATACATTTTAATTACTTAATCAGCAGACTCTCCAAGGCTTACGAAGTGGAAAAGAAGAATTAATCTTACCTGTCTCCTGCTTAAACAGCTCAGGTGTTGCTGTGATTATAAACCAGTTAAACACACACACACACACACACACACACACACACACACACACGCACACACAATGCACAAAGCTACAAACTGGAAAGATTAAAGCTGAATCAACCCTCCAACTAAATTCATAACCAAGCTGTGAGAGATTGTGTGTTTCAGTAGTAATACTACCTTAACTGCATGAAAAGGTTCGCGAGGTGCTTTGATCTCCGCTTTTGTTTTCACCGTCCCTGTTGTGTCGCACGGAGCAGCTCTGGAAATATATTTGCAGCGCACATCCCAAAATTACAAACCGTGCGGCGTGTTACAGTAAACGTATGGGCGGGATATAAATGAAACTGTCACTCTCCATAAAGTAGCTGCGGTTGAGACGTTCAGCCGCTGTCACCCGCTCTGTTTGAGATGCAGTTTTCTCTGTTCTGAGATGTGTGTCGGTGTTTTCATGCACAGTGTGACTTTGTGTCTCTTTGAAACTGAGGAAAATGAATTGAGAAGAAAGCCTGCTGGATTTTCCGAGCGGACTCAAGCTGACATGGTTTTCACCTTGTGATTGCATACGTTCGCAAGGCCGCTCCAATTCATTCAAGATGGAAAAAACCAGAGAGGGATTGAGAGCGATGCTTTGCGGCCGTTGGCTCTTCTTGGTCACCATCTTTGAGCTCCTTGTCAAGGCTAAAGACTCGCCTCGTGTGTTGGGGGGTTGGCTCGACAGGGTTTTATCATGGCTGGATATTCTGGCTCCTTTGGCTTTGGACAGATGGATTCTTTGCTCTGCTTTGTATGGAGGGAATTGACTCTTTCTTTGCTCGGCGCTCTCTTCACAGGACAGTGTCCCTCCTCTGCTCGCCTTACATCTGCAGGTTGCCTCCCGGCCTGATAAGCCCAGGCAGAGCAGAGGCTGCGGGTCACTCAATCAGCACTCTCTGCATGCTTTCAGTGCCAGCTTTCCCTTTTTTTTTTCTCCAAAGGCAGAGGAAACAACCTCAGCTGCCCACCTGCCAGGAGGAAATGAGTCACAGACAACCCCTGGACTTTTCCCAGAGGCTATTCTGTGGCTGTGCTCCAAGGCTACTGGCACAAACAGGCTGCCCTCATAACTGCCTGAGACCTGACTCAAAGCAGCTTTACTCTGTGTCATTTCTTTCAAAAAGCTGCCTGTCAGTAATTATTACACAGTGGGACTAGAGGTACAAAAACTACGTTATTTTTGTGTACACTGGACATTGTTTGCTGTTTGAAATGTCAGAAAATAGTGAAAAACAATCATTTCAGTTGCATCATGGCTTCTGAAATGGCTTTTTTTGTGCAACCAGTGATGCAAAAACATACAACTCAAAGATATTTAATTTATAATGATACAAAGCAGAGAAAAGCAGCGTAGCTTAAGCTAACTTTTAGCCATGCTAGCAGCTACACGGACGGCAGTGTTGGTCTGTCGTCCATCCAGACTGACGTATCTCAACAACCGTCGGATGGATTGTCATAAAATCTTGTGCAGAGGTTCATGGTGCCCAGATGATGTATCCTGATTACTTTGATCATCTCATGACTGCCCTCGTTGCTTCGCCGGCAGGTCAAAGTTTTAGCGTATCCTGTGAAATATTTCAACATCTGCAGAATGGATTGTTTCATGGCTACCAGACATGAATCCTAATGATTTCACCTTCAATGCTAACATGCTAACATGCTAAATTATGGTAAACATTACACCCACTTAACACAAGCATGTTGCATTTTGAGCATGTTAGCATGCTAATGTTAGCAGCTCAAAGTGCTGTGCCAAGGCAGCACGGCTGTAGGCTCCCCTTGATAAATGACTTACACGATTAATAAAGTTGTTGGCGATTAAATTTCATTCGTTAATTGTTTCCGCGCCAGTATAGCGTCTCCAGTTTAGGCTGCGGAGCTCGTTACAGCCACTGTGTGCAACAGAGAAATTGGGACTTCCTGTATTGACGAAGACAAATGAGCCCTCCTCTGTGTTGCGGCCTCTCATCTTCATTGTTAGTCCAATGTGGAATTTCCTTAATTGTTCCTCTGAGCAGACCGAGCGATGAGCGGAGACCAGTCAGCTGAGCAGGATTCTTTAATTCCCTTAAGATAATCCTGAGGGCATTGTTCAAGCTGAAAAAGTTGACTACTGTAATCCTCGTCCTCTGAGGTTTTAAGAGGTTTATTCAAAAACAGGCTGATTACCCGAGCTGGGCTTTCTTCTCCCGACTCTGTTATCAGCACAGCAGCACAAATGACTGTCGCCCCAGCCGCTGCAACACTCAATCAGCTTTGTTGCACGGGCTTCAAAATGGGAAAAGTTGATGTAGTGGTCACCTGTCTGGCCGCCCCGTGCACCTCCTCCACCAGCCGTAGTAGCGAGTGGCTGTCATTCGGGGCCATACTCTCTAAGAGAAATCATTTGAGCTTGGCTGGAGATGAGGAGAATGGAAGGGGCCCACTTAATATTCACAGAGCAGTAGCACAGTGAATGGAAATGAGTAAGAGAGGGTGAAAAAAGAGAAAGGGAGGGGGCGCAAAGAAAAACACAGACTGAAACAGAATGCGAAATTGCAGGATAGAATTGGCAGCGCGGCGTTGGAAACAACTTATTTCCCAAATGCTAATAATTCAGGAGGGTGTGGGGACATCGAGTTTGCGAGTGTGAAGATCTGTGGTCACTTGCTGAGCGCCTCAAAACTCGTCTCAGAGCTGGAGGAGCGCAGGAGATGGTTGGGAATTGACACAGGAGACGCACTTGTGCACATAACAGGCTGTGTGGTCGATTTCAGCATGATAATGACTCAGTGTCCGCTTGTTTGGAATGAAAGACGCGTCTCCTCTCTGCAAATTGGTCCACAGCAGTTTGTGTGACGTTTCCACAGCTGGTCTCGGACGGAAACATTTTTTTCTTAAAGTGGCTGTTATTTTTATGATTTTCTGCCTGCATTTAGCGTGAGCTGCAGTCCCAGCCGTCACGTTTCCCTCATCGGTCTAAGGTCGGCTCGCCTGCCCGCCCGCCTGCCGCAGACAGGATGCCAGATTCATTGTTGAGGTTGGAGCAGAACAATACTGGGAAGGATATCCTCTCATTTTCATGGTCACCTAGGGTGCCCAAAAAGCGTGGCTGCTCGCAGAAATGAGTCTTGGGGCTCCCACTTGTCCCCCACCTACTCACCCCCACCCACTGCTACGCTAAATTAGAACTGCCTATCTTCTCCTTCTCTCCCTCCCTCGCTCCATCCCTCCTTCACTCCTGAAGTTACAGAGGAGAGGAACAAGAGCAGGCGTCAGCTGACTGCCCCCCTCCAATCAGATAAGTTCTGATGGAAGTGTTTAGCAGCTGCTAAGATCAGATTTAGCCCGAGGGAGGGAGGGAGGGAGGGAGGGAGCGGGAGGCTGGAGCCAGGCAGTGCAGCGTGGCTTCGCACCGGTAGGGAGGCATGGTAAGCCGGGGCTGCGTACCATGGATGAGTCCAGCATTCTGAGGAGACGAGGGCTACAGGTAGGCAGGCGGGCGCCGCCGTGGCTGTGCGTGGGCTTGAGCTGCAGGGTGACTTTGTGCTGTATGTGCTCGTAGCTTGTGAGGCTCCTGTCTTGCTCTTTTAGCAGAGCGCAGTCAGGACTTTGAGACCTTTCTGTGCAAACACTTGGCAGTACCGAGTGGGCAACATCTTGGCTGCGCCGCTGCTTGCGTCCTGCATGTGAGAGAATCTCTTGGCAGAACTGTGAAGACATTTTTCAGCGGATGCACCGAGGAGGACAATTAGGATTGACTGAAAACAGGCTGCAAATGCTTCAGTCTCCACCACTTTGTGTCCTCAGACAGATGATAACAGGAGAAATGGTCTCCACGGTGTTACTTTTCAAACAGCCTCACGTTTCAGGCGTGCTGGCTGCCGGCAGGAGGAATGAGAGATGTGCGCTCGTGGAGCTGGATTGATTATGTTGTGTGAAGGGCTTTCATGTCCTGTATTGACTTTTTATGATAATGGGGTTCACGTTGAGGCTTTCGCTTTGTGTCAAAAATCCTAATTGAATTGTAAGCAGAGTTCGGGACGGCGGTCCCAGCAAACGATGCACTTAATCAAATTGTTGCTGCCGTCCCTCTGCCATACCATGAAGTATAAGTGCAGGTGGAAAGGGAGGACGGCGTGTTCTGAAATATGCAATAACTCGTGTTTTACACCACGTCATGTCATTTTTAATCCAGCACCGCTCGGACATTAATCGTTTCCTCCAGCCGAGCCGACAAACTCTGCAGTGGCTCTTACAGTAAAGAGTAAATTGGACTTGATTTATAATTTCTTCTAGTTTGGGCCACTTACAGAATAATTGATCAGCGTGTTTAAAAAGAAGGCTTTTTTGAATTTAGCTCAAAGTGCTGCATGTGTTTTGAATCAGAGGCTCGCTGTGATCCCTCCTATGTGCCATTTGTTTGAGTTAGGCTGCGCTCTGGCTGATGAATTGAACCAATAAAACTGCTTTTATGCGCCAACATTCGTTTCTTAACAAACAAAGGTGAGTTTGGCTTGTTTGAGAACAGATTTTTCCTTCTGTAATTTATTAATTGTTTCGCTGTCGAGGAATTTTTTTAGAGCGAAGCCGGCAGCACTCGACTTTCATGTTCACAAATTTGGTGTCCATGTGTTCCTCTGCGATTATGAATCTATCTGAAAATGAGACAGCCGAAATGCTGATTTATGCAGTTTTTTGATGGTCTCTTTGATGGATTTCTCTGGAGAAACCAATAACATTTTTTGTAATTGGGTTTATCAAACGCTTCCAAACAGTAATTTTGTGCACAGTTGCCCTAATCTCTCCATTCCTTTGTTGGACACCACCTCCTCCCATGCTCCCTTTCTCCCACACAGGACTTCTTTATGTGCCCTAACACGCATCGGCTCCACCAAACACAGCGGTCGCTCCCGCGGCTCCAACTTTCACATTCAAAAGGAAACACGGAAGTTAGTTTGTCAGGCAAATGAATAAAGCTGGTCGAGCTCCACGGTTTCCCATTCATTCCCAGCCAGGAAGGGGTGACATCATTCCATCAGACCTCGTTTATGTTGAGTGGATTAAGAACTGGACTGTTAGCGGCACAGAGGAAAAGTGTTGACATGTGGCTTTTCAGCATTACAGTAGTCTGTCGGTACCTTGTTTCCCTTTTGTTATTGTGATACAGAACTAATAAAAGCTTAAATTTGGCCAGAGGAGCAACATCTGACAGTATATGATCAGTTATTTAACCACTCGGTCCCAGTCATACCTGATGGTCTAAAGCCATATTTAAAGACCTGACTGTTTATCTATTAATCTGTAAAAGCAATAGTTTGACATCTTGGGAAATGTGCTTATTCGCTTTGCAACACCACCATCAGCAGCTGGTTAGCTTAGCTTAGCATAAAGAGTGGAAACAGGTGGAAACAGGTAGCCTGGCTCTGTCCAAAGGTAATAAAATCCATCTGCCAGCACGTCGAAAGCTCACTTATTAACATGTTAAATCCACACAAAACCCAAACTGTAGAAATTAAGGTTATATGCTGGACTATTTCCAGTCGTCATGCTCAGCTAGGCTAAAATAAATGGCTGCTGGCTGTTATTTAATGGACAAACACGAGAGTGGTATTGATTTCCCCTCTAACTATCTGCAAGAAAGCAAATAAATATATTTCCCACAATGGCACATCACAACACCCTCAAATATGTGTCTTCACAGTGTGTTCCCTTTTCTGCTGTATTGATTTAAATCCCATTTTATCGTGAGGTCCAGCAGCAGCATTTACAGAAATATCCAGTAGGTAGAAAAGGTGTCAGAAATAATGAATTGTGTACACTGGTACTTGTAAACGTGCTGCATGTGACAAAGGATTTAGTGACATTAAGCGGGAACGTCAAAACTCTGATTTGATCTTCGGTCAAGAAGCACAAGAAGAGAAAGCTTTAGCGCTCGTGTTGATGCCTAATGAACGTGCAGAATTTATTTTTAGGCTTGTTGAAAACAACCGCAGACTAACCAACAATACGCAGGAGAATTATTGTTTCCCGCTATCAGAACCATTAATGAGTTCTCCAAATAAACCTCTGGGCTAAAGTGTGTTCAGCTCGGTTCAGTGTGGATGTCTGTCACAGCTGGTGTTTGCTTGTCTGCAGACAAAGAAAGATAAAGATTTCTGATTAGATTAAGGTGAGGTTAGATGTATGGGATGTTCTGTGCATTGCCTTTTATCTTGTACTTGTACATAAGAGTGGAGAACTGGCAGGTTGATGTGATGCACTGCTGCACGACTTCCACTATATGGACATGGTTTGGATTTAAAGAAGTCAGACAAAAAGCAGAAATCAGTCATCTGCAAATCATGTTGGACGGCGGTGGTAACACAAGCAGTCTTTGAGTCAAACACCTCCAACGACAACACGTTCTGGAATATCAGCAAAGCAAAAACAAGAGAAGGGCTGGCCGATGGAGGTCACTTTAACATTTATTATTGCTGTTTTGCACATTAAAACCTTCTTAAAATGCCTCTTTAATATGTGAACTATGTCCTATAATAGTAGGGAGTACAGTAGCCGCTGCTATGCAGTAGCAATACCAGTACATCACCCCTGCAGAAGCATTTATATTGATATTTGAAGATATACAGTGCTTCAGATTGTACTGTGATACGACTTTCAGGCCATACAACCCTTATATGTGCTTCCATCTGTATAACTTCTAAATATATCCGTATATCTGTAGCAAAGTATGTGTGATTGCAGTGCTGTGTGTGAAGGTACACACCTTTTGAAGTATAAAAGCACCTCTGCTCTGCACTTCATGTCTCACATAAGATTTCTTTTACTCTTGTGTCTTTCGTCTCACTGGGTTTGTCGTCTGGTTTCGAGGGCGTATGGCCACAATGTTCCCTCATTATATAAAATTTGTAGGATTTTCTATAGATTTTAATGACGCCTATAGCAGCTACGTGTGCCTTTCATCTTAATTAGGAGCCGCCTGTCAGAAGCTGCTGCATTGCATTGTGAGCTTTACTGTACTTGTGACATCTAACAGTGCCTCATAATAAAAGGTAGCTATCCAGACGAGTGCAGTGGCATTGTGAGCCTCTAAAGAGCCGTTTGTGTGAAGTGGTGTGAGCCGGCAAGTGAGATGCAGCCTGGCTGACAGAGCGTGATGGCGTAGCACCAGAAAACTGCACATTTTTTTAAGGCTGAACCATAATTTCTGTGCACCGTAACACAACAGTAGGTAAAAAAAAAAATGCTATTCCCATGATGGAGGCAGTCATTGAGGCGGTTTTTATTTGCGGACACGTGAACAGGACGGCCTTTCTTTAGCGAGAGGACGTGAGCAGCCTCTCCGCTGAAGTGTCCTTCAGCAAGACGGCGAGGTTCTCTCAGCTCCAGCAGCACTTTCATTGACGCTGTGAAAGAGGTCAGATTCAAAGATAAAGTTCACCTCGAGGAGGAATAATGACAGAAGAAAACATCCGTCATCACTGAGACATCAAACGGAAGAGAGTTCAATGCCGCGTGGACGAGTGACCAAAATATATTCTTGTCGAGGGTGTTTTCAACCACATTTCCAGCACGTTTGCTATGTGCCATTTTCACCAAGGAGAACATTCTTCCTGGTAAACTGAAGCTTTTTAGTCCAAACTTTTTATAAAAAGTTTGGACTAAAAACAGAATCAATCATTTGCAATCAAACTGTGTTTACTGACAAGTTTGCATATATTTACACAAATCAAAGCTGATGAGGGGAAACCTTAAATATGTTGTCTTTGTGCTGTTTTCCACTGAGCATATGTCACATTATATAGCAAATACCACATTCTGCTTCATTTATGTTTCACAAAGCGTCCAAACTTTTTCAGATTGAAAAACTTGTGGCACCAGTTATTAGTGACTGCACAGTTTCACCGTTCACTGGAGTTTGCATCTCTCTGTTGTCCCCGCGGTGCCTCCTGTTCAAACTGTTGGGACGTCTCTAGCAGTTAAGAGTCCTCTGTCGTCTCCAGCTGTTTATCCCTTCTGTCGGCTGAGTTTGTGCATCACTTCTGTCGTTTGCGTTTGCTCCTGTGGAACGGGAACAGACAGCGGTCCACATTAAAGCGCGAGTGAAGACATCAGTGGGACGTGAATGTCAGTAATATGCATAATAAAGATGATATGCGGTGTACGTTTGGCTTTTAGACAGAACCTCATTAAGAACCAGTGGCAGTTATAAAACAAGTGTGTCTGCAGCAGCAGTGTGTGAACACAGAGGAGCAGTAATACATCACCAAACAGTATCAAACAGCACATTTAGCTTTGAAATCCGGGATTCTCTTTCAAAGATGACCACTTTTTTTGTGCCTGTAGTAAATTTAAATCCTCAAACTAAATTATAGATCACTAAAATTCAGAAGATCCATTTAAATCTTGCACTTTATTTTCAAACTTCTGATTTGCATGAACTGGAACTTCTGGACCTGACTGAACGGTTGGCCCTCCGTTCGTCTTGATGAACTAAATAAGCCGTGGTGGTTCTACGGTGGTGTTGGAGTGATTTGTCTTTGCACTGCGAGAGTTAAAATGAGAAAATCTGCTGCTGCTTGCTCGACTTTTCCCACTTCTTAAAACTCACATGGATTTCTTTTTTCCCGCAGTCGTGGTGTGCTGCTCTGATTAATTACCATAAAGCAAGCGTACGATCAATCAGCGTCGCCTGCTGAGCTGAATCAGACACATCCTGATGCGTCTCATCTCGTGAACAGTTCCCGTCCTGCATGCTGTGCGAATGAACACCTCTGCTCGTTTTCCCCGAAGCTAATATGTTTCATTAAAGCGCAATCATTTCTTCCGACGTTAGCGCAGGTGCTTTTTATTTCAGGTGAGGTGGGCTGTCTCCGCTGAACTCTAATAAACTTTAGGTTCTTTGTCCCAGCACGTATTAACTGCCATTTGTCACATTTTGAAAAAAGAGCGGAAAAGGTTGCCAGATCTTATGAAACTTTCAGAATATTTTTCATAATATGCTCTACATGTAGCTCTTAAGTTTCAGGTGTGCAGTTACATCCAGCCAGTGTTAACAGTAGACTCTCTTTAAACAGATATCTGTATATGAATGCAGAATCTGCAGGCAAAGGACAAGATTTTGGTATTGGAAGCGTTCTGGTTTCCATTTGTAGTCCGAGTAGTGTTGACCAGTCCAGTTTGAGCGGGCTTTGGTTGCATGTAGGTACTGGAGAGCAAATGAGGCAGAAGGCGTTGGCTGAAATGAAATCTTGGAATGCACTGGTCATCATAGAATGACGATTTATTCATGTGCAGATATCTGTCAATTGATGTTTGCCAAAATGGCATCAAAGCCTCTCAAGTTGCTAAATGAACTGGTGCATGGAAGAGGAAGTCTTGGTCCGGGTATCCATTATCCAGATATCTGCTGGTTGCACCGAAAGCCCCTAAACATTAACCGTTTTCCCCCAGAGGCCAAAACTGTCATCAGACGATAACCGATGGATTCCAGGGTGGTGAGATGGTGCTGTTGTCTCCACAGCTGGAGTTCGGTTAGCAGTGATCTTTAAGTCTTCAAGGACGGCCCTGAAAATGGAGGACGGTAACTGTCCAACGGTCCTCCCAACTGTGAACAGGACCAAAAGATATGGCTGTGGGTGCTGCTGGTTAGATGGAGCCTGTGAAGTACTTTGAACGATGGTAGCCAATCTCCAACTAACATTTCTGATAGTGATAGAAACAGAAATACTTCAAAACTTCTGGCCTGTAAGTATCAGAAGAAGTTAAACTATCTGCACCTGTGAATATCTTCATTTATTTTGGCTCCAAGGTTCCATTACCATGACATTAGAAGGCGAGATCGTCCAATTAGAAGACCATAATCTTCAGTGCCAGTCCCCAAATGAGTTGTGTTCCTCTTACAACATTGGATGAGGCACTGAATTAAGCATTTTGGACACCTAACATCCTGCTACAAGGAGAAATGTGAGGATGCCAACAGATTTAATCAGTAAAGCTTTTGAACAGTGTCTGTGTGCTTTGCTGTTGAATCTCCTCCTGCTGGTGCAGAAATCAATACCTTTCAGATCGAGCTGGGCATAATGGTGGAAGATATTACTTCAGACAGTAGGTTTGACTTTACTGATGTAGTTGTCATGGTTAATAAAAGTCAGCCGCTTACACGTTTCTATAGAATCAAAATTCCGGTCAGTGACGGTTTTATAAACGTCCAGACTGTTTGCTGCTTCAGGTCAATGTGTGTACTCAATCTTCAGTCAGGTTTGTATGTTTAGGCTGCCCACTTCCTGTACTGCACATGTGTTGGGAGCAGATAGCCACCTTTATTGATCTACGTGACCTCTCCTAATCTCTAGGTACACTTTGACATTGAAGCAGCGAGATTAGATGACGGCTAAGATTTTATTCTCAATAAAGTCTTTAATTAGGACCCTTTTCTTATTCCAGTGGCCATTTTAAAGACCAGTAGACTTCTTGAAACATCTAATAAATGTACAAAGAGTCATTAAGCAAAGCGGTTCCAATATACTTGCGATGGTCCACTTCCACTTCTCTGACTTACATTTCATCCATGTGTCTCACATGTGGCTGCAACAAGCTATGAAATATATCTGCACATGTGTGGAATCCATCCTCCAAGTGGATAAACAGTAAAAACAGCTACTACACGTCGGTGGTGTCCACAGCTGTCCGTGTACCCGTCCGTTTGGGAGTTTATTCAGGCCTTCAGACCTCAGCTTGGTGGAATACAGCATAAACATTTGTCTAAGTGATTTGTGGTTTTGACTGAAACGTCTCAACAGCTACTTGATGGATTGCTTGAAATTTGGAGCAGATATTCATATTTCCCTCAGGATTCATTGTAAGAACTTTGATTCGTCATCAGCTCAAAATTTGTCCAATAGTTTGTGTTTTGTGACCAAATACCTGCAAAGCATTATGATGCTCCATCAGTCTCAGCTGTAATTTGTGACTGTTAGAAATGTTAGCCTGCTAACACGCTAAGCTAAGGTGGGTGAACTTTCACCTGCCTAACATTAACATGCTAGCAGTGTTATTCTGAGTATGTTGCACACTGATGTTAGCATTTAGCTCTAAACACTGCTGTGCCCGTGAGTACAGCCTCGCAGAGCTGCAAGCATGGCTGTAGCCTCTTATATGTTCTTGTTGTCTTCTTCTTTTGTTCTCAAGAATAAAAACAGTGCCTCCCGCCACTGTTTCCTAACAACTGGCTCCAAACTAATCACTGAAAATGACAGCTTACCCACACTGGTCTATGAGCAGTTATTACTGGTTTCTTAATAGCAGTGTTGTGGAGACCGTAAAGACAAAACATTTGTTTTTAGAGTTTTGCGTCTACATGTGTCAGCTTATTATCTGTTTAGCTGTCAAAATTACATGTAGCCCAAGGCAGCAATTTGCCGAGTGTCGAATGGGGGTTGCCAATAGTGAATCAGCGTAGCCTATGATTGCAGGGTAGTCACGCAAATCTGGTCAGCAATCCTGAGTGATCGCTGTGGCACACTTGATGATTACAAACTGAACTAGCATCCAGATGCGAAAGGAAAGCTTAGCAGGGTTTAACTTCCTTTACTCTGGTGTCAATCAAGGTGTTGATTCGGTAACATCATGACTTCACATGAGGATAGGGATTTTCCTGCCAGTCAGCAGCAACCCGCAGTACAACCAAGTACACTTTTGATCTTCAGATCCAGGAAAATCCAAAGTAAATCAAGGGGAATTATTAATGAACCATTACACATAGGCCTTTTTACAAGAGCAGTTCCACAGCTTTGATGTGGTGTCTTGGAGATGAAATGTTTTTGCTAGAAGTCATTAATTGACATTTTACCCTGTGGGACAATAAACCATCTCAGGTTCACCGTGTCAGAATTGTAATATGTCGAGCACAGAGAAGATTACTGGATAAATATATGATTAAATGTACAAGGTTTACTTTCATCACCGGTTTGTTTTCCTGACGGACAGCTTTCAAAGATGAAAGGTTTTGCTGCAAGTACTCCGTGTTTGTGTTGCCTGTTTGACAGCTTTCAACGTCTTAATGATCAGAAAATTTAGTTGAAATACTTGTATTTATGTTAAGCCTTAAAGTCACACGTCAGGCCTGTTGCTTCACTAATTTAAATCTGAAAGTTTTTGGTGTATGTGTACATAACTCAAGCCTGGAAGATTGCAGGATTCGTTCTTTCGGGGTATTTCCCAAAAAAATGATCAAATTATAACTACACAGCATGTATCACCATCCAAATCAATACAGTTAACAGTAGGTGTATCAGCCCCGTGACGGTCTCTCATTGGCCGTGTTTCCATCTGTTGTCAAACAAATTGTATCGGAAATTTTGAAATGTCACAAAAAAGAAAAAGCAAAGAAAATGCGAATTAGGCTAGTTTCCATAAACAAAGATTCACAAAGCGTTGTTTCGTCATACGTTGGCGGCATAAAGTACGTCATGTGTGGCTATAATAAACAGAGTAGAAGAAGAAGAAGAAGAAGAGGTCTGCAGGAATTTTCAATGTGCTTTGGGCAAGTTGTAATTGTTCTTGTTTTCATGTACCTGTTGTTGGTACGACCAGCCATGTTTTCCCACGTTAAGACAACAGCTTCTTCTTCTTTGGGTGTTGTTGCTGAAACAGCTGATGGGTGATGTGAGCTACGTTTGCTACGTCAAAACTTTTTCAGAAAAGGTGTTTCCGTCTCTAATTTAGTGGATTAATATTTTTTAAAAAAGGCAAAAACCACCTCAAGCGAGCGTTAAAACTGTTTTGCGATATTGAGGACGTTTTAAGTCTTAAGTTCAAGTTCCATGGATGCATGGCTGTTGAATTCCCTTCTCCTGTCTGCTCTGGGTGCTGTTGATATTCCAGCAGCGTAAGACAGAAACAAAGTCTGGCCATGACATTGGCTCGCAGCTCAGGCTCCACTCCGACTCTGAGCACATTAGCAGAAATGTCTGAGGAATAATGAAGCAAGAGGTGAAGACCACTGGCTGATAGCAGGTGAAAATAAAAGAAAGTTTCCATCATGTCTGTTAAAGCCACCGAGGTGAACCACAGAGGGAAATATCACAGCCTTTACAATCCTTCAGATTTCAGAACGGCCTTTTTTGGGGACACCTGTGGCTCGCACAACTGGTGGACCAGTAACAATGAAACTCTGTATAGTGAATAGTGAGTTAATGAGTTTGAGGATTTCAGTGGCATGTGTGGGCTATACCATTAGCTAAAGTCATCATCATTCATTTTCCATTTACGAGCATCATTTTATGAACTGGACCATTGTCTGTGGTGCTGTTTTTGCTGGAATATGCGCATTCATTTGGTTTCCCAGTGTCTCTTCAGTCAGGGCTGCTTTATTATGCTGCAAGGTAAAACTAAACTTTAGTTAGAGGGAGAGTTTGTGTGTGCTTTTAATGCATCTCACCACTCTGTTCCATTAAAACCACGTCACACGGTGCGCTTTGAATACGCTCGCTGTCGCTAATGACCATTTCCTTTACACAAGCTCCGCTTCTTCAGAAAGCTGTCAAAGCATCAAGCTTCAAAAGCATAAAGAAACAAGTAATTACAAGGCATTCATTTCACCTTATGTAAATATTCTACAGAGCCATGAATTGATTTAATGTGAACACATGCTTCAATAAATGGTTTTTTTATCGTCATGTTTTTGCTCTCGAATTGCCTTTTGCATTATTACAGACTTCACACTGTTCCTTGGTGCGCTGTGATTGGAGGATATTCCATCAGTGTAAGTCATTCCCTGCTGGTAATTAGTGTGTGAGCTGCGGTCATGTCTCCCAAGGAAACTCTCTGCCCTTGGTCTTGTGTAGGCAGCAGGGGAAGCCAGACATTAAGCCCTAATTGATAGCAAAGGGAGAGTGGGGCTTAGCACTTTTTCTGCTGACTGTAGCAGCCAATACACATCAGCTCAGTGTCCTCCACCGTTTGAGACAAAGGACCTCACCCATATCAGGTTGTTATAAGACAATGAAATGTCTAATGATCAAGTAAGTGGGATTTGTAGTCCCAAAACAAAACAGATCCAAAGCCAGGTTATTTATCAGCGCTCTTTTACAGCAAGAGGATGGATCCAGTAGGGAGAGATTTAAAATAATTCGAGCTGGAGAGCTGAATTTGTTTCACACCGCTGATATAAAAGAGCGCAGGGAAATGTTGTGAAGGTGATAAAACAACCTGCTTCTTTCCAAGAAACCACTGTAATGAAACAAACAGTTGTGTTAAGTCCAAGGGGGATACAGCGATCTGCACACGGTGTGCTCGTCTGTCACTGCGGCTGATGTTGGTCCTTGGTTTTCATGGCTTTCCATGTGGCACCGGCACATCAACAGATGCTGCTGCTGCATCATTTGTGCTCGGGTGGATTTTACTTTTCCGTTCCTGGCAGCTGTCAGATGAATATGTTCTTTGGAGCCTTTTAATGAAATTTATCGTTTGATTTCCGTGACGGAGCTGAGCAAAATGTTTCCGTCCTGGAGCCTCGCAAAAACACTGGAAGAGTTCTGTCTCGATATGTACGGAGTAATCTTTGAAGATTACAGTCAATGGGCTTCTTCAGTTCTAACTGACTGGTGCGGACTCCCATCTATTTAAACTCTGTGCGGTTCTTATCAAGGTCACTAATACCGCCTGGTTCATGGTGCTCCTGGCTGTATAATGACAGTCGTTAGAGTCACCTGAGCCCAGGTGCTAACGACAGCAGATGGAGTTGTCACATGAGGCCATATGTGAATGGTTTCATTCATATTTGCCTGCAAGGCTGTTAACAACAGCCAGGATTGAACCAGGTGGTATCGATGACCTTGAAAACGACCCCGCAGAGGGTAAACACCTGGGCCTCCCCAACGTTTTTAAGTATCTACAACCAAGTCCAGTTGCCCTTGATTCAGTTCTCCTTGGGTAGTCACTGCAGTAGATTTACCCAATGGCAAGAGCACAAGTTGGCTTTCTAAAATTGTGTCCAGTCAAGCAAAGCCATTAGAATACCAGGTTTAAGAAGAGGCGACTTTCATCTTTTAGAAGCACTACAGAACACAAGTTCAAGGCCCACTCGTTATCCATCCCACCTTATTCTTATTCCATTTGTCTAAACACTTGTGATGAATTGAGGGTCACTCGATAGAAAATCCAATCAGTTCAAGCGTTTTTTATACTGAATCATTCATGCAGGTTATTGCAATTCAGAGTGCCTTACAGGTGAGTGACAAGGGAATAAGGCAGTGCGAATACAAACAGTCTGAAATAGAAATGACAAAAGTGAAATGGTGCAACAAATACGATAGATTAAAAAAGAACAATAATAAATAGATAAACAATAAGTAATTGCCACAAAGCGTTCTTATCAAAAACCAGGTTCAAGAACAGCTAAAAGGCTCGGACCTGAGGCGCCGTCTTTTGCGATTACACAATGATTATCGCTAATAAGATACTCGGATCTCTAACCTGGTGTGGATTCACTCAGCATAGTCACACCTTTCGGTAACTGTTCTCAGTGGTGACCCTTTGGATCAAGATCTTCTGAAGACCAACAGGGCTCTGGGTCCTGAAGACCCAAAATTAGACAAAGTCACTCTTTGTTTGTGAGATTGAAGACCTTATCCTCATTGAGTCAAAGTTGGTTAGTGGCTGCGCAGACTTTGTGATATTGCAGCGTTTGCTGGCAGTATTATCCTTCAAGTAACCAGCCTGTGAGAAACCATAATCCCAGACGAAATCAATGAGGCCATTGTTGGTGCTTTCTCTGGTCTATTAAACCCTGAACCTCATGTAACTCTGCCTTCTACAGTAAGCAACACATATACAGCATTGTCCTTAATTACATACATTAAATGAATGTAAACATGCACACAAGCAGAACGGGGAAAAAAAATCAAGAATTAACATCCAAAATCCAGTTTGTTCTGAGTCGACAGTAAATAGATGACAGGAAATGGGTTTGGGAGAGCGCCGTACTTTCATGGCCTTCATGTTCAGTCCAGCTGTTGAGTGATTTAAATGAAGAGCTTTAAATCCAGATGCTGTCTTTAAACTTCTTGTCAGTTGTCTTGGATGGGATGTAACAGCTCCACACCTGCTCAGTGTTCTCCGTCCATATGGTGGCTGTTTGTGAGGGTGGAAAACCGCTGCTGAAGTTTTGTACTTATTACTCTTTTCTCTTTTCGTTTACAGAAAGAGCTGAGTCTTCCGAGAAGAGGCAGTTTGTAAGTACCCAGATATGTTACCATATCTCTATATCTGCTGTGAACTGAGTGTTTGACAGAAATACCATGTAATAAATCCGTGGCAGCGACTGATTACGTTCTCAAATAAGCAAAAATACTGTTTGCATCAAAGTTCATGAGTGAAGTTACAAGTTCTTGCTTTTTAAACATTCAATCTGCACACTGGTAAAAAAAGTGATTAAACACTCGTCACAGCATCAGCAAACGAGCTGTAAATTCACCTACAGCTTCATTTCAGATAGTGTTCATACAGTGTTTTAAATTCATGATCCCTTTCTTCCTCCTGGAGATTGAATATCATGGAAAATAACAACATAAATAACAGTCCGATTGACTAATATTGCTTTGATGGCCACAGCCTCACCTCTCACAAGCGTACAGTCCTCTTCGGTAAGAGCCAGCTTCTGTACGTTCAAGCAAACGGAGCTTCTCTCTTTGAATTGTGCGTTCTGTAATCTGAACATGAAAGCTGCTTTTTCCTTTAATTACTGATTGCCACCTGTCGTGAGTTGGAGGTTCCTTGTCAAGCTGGTTCTGTGTTTTTTGGCAGCAGTGTGTGCGGTGAATACGTATTTTTACCGTGTCTCATTTCCTGGAAGAAAAGAGGGTTTGTGGCAGATATTTCTCTTTAAAATGTACCTGAACTGGACATGAACAGGATGTTTCTCTGCTGTTTACCTGGAGGGGATCTGAAAAAAATCTACATTTTCCAACCAAACCCCCTCCACAGATTTGCATTTTCAACTTTGTGTTCTGTAGAAAATGTTTTCCCACACTCCTCTCTTCTTGCACAGTGACAAACTGTCCGTCAGATGTCTGTTCAGTCGGTTATTACAGATGATACTTCACTGTTTCGGCGGCAGAGACGCGGCTTTTAGGCCACATAAAAGCATAACGGACCTCCCGGACATTGATTTTGGTTTAGTTTGGTGGTGCAGGAGAAAGATTTAGCCGTGACACCTTGCTGCTCTCGCTGGCACCTCACCAGAGGGGGCACCTATACTGTAATAGAGGTGAGCCATTACCAACAGGCTGCGGAGAGATCACCAACAGCACAGGTTTATATTTAGAGTGCTGGAGCCTCTGGGGACCTTGGTAACCATAGTAATAGTGTTTGGATATGTTGATTTAACTGCTTCAGGTTCATCATAAGTGCGGCTAATTACACAGATAATATGGTTAAATTAGATTCATTTGTTATCTTGCAAATGTGCATCATGTCAGCATGTCCTGTGCTTTGTAAGATAAATGTATTTACCTGTCTTGGTTGGTGTTATCGCTGTAATCTCTGACAGTCTGTGCTTGATTTCAGTCAGTTTCCGGGTAAAATGTTGTGACAGATGCAGGGGCTGAGTAGGAAGTTGCTCACGTGTAAACTAACACTGTTAATGATGCATAATATGGGACTGCCGGAGTCCAAATCTACTTATGTTCTCCTCATGGTCAGAAAAAGTGCATCTTGATTGCTGTGTCAGTGCTGGTTGAGTGTTTGTTGAGATCTCACAGAGGTTTTCCTGTGACACAGAGCCATCTACTGAACATTTGATGCCATTAACATGCAGGCTGGTGTCTACATGCCAGTTAATTACCAAGATTAGCTTTTTCCACAAACTCTTTACGTATTGGCAGGACATTTGTTATTGTAATTCCCTTTCCGTGGCCACGCGAGTGATGGATTGTACCTGTTTAGATTATGTCATGTGTGGAGTTGTTTTCAACATGAGTCACTCCAGTTCAGCGATTACCGGAACCTATTTATAAGCTGACCTAAATAACTGGGAGTCTTTTCCTGGGTCCAATTAAATATCTGAAAATCAATCATTTGTACGTGTTGGCACCCCAAGGTGCGCTCATGGGATTTGTCGAGCATTACGTTGGATCCTATTCCCGTTTCTCACCATCAGCACAAAAGCACAGCCTGTTGCAGGTTGGGAAGGACCAAAGCTGTTGTGCTGCCCGGCTACATCAGCTGCTCCGCCGTGCAACAGGATATCAAAGAGGAATTGTTGACTGTAGATTCTGTTACGTGGTCTTTATATGGTGATATTTAATTCAACAGATGTTCTCAACCATGTTTCACGAGCTTGATCACTGCAGATGAAGCTGCTGTCAGAGGTTGGCTATTTACTGAGGTTTCCTAACAGTAGTTTACAGTTACAGCCCTCCTGGAGGTTTTTTTATTCACAGTATTTTCAGATCTGAGGTCTGGCACACATGCTGTGACTGTATTGATCAGCTAATGAACAATGACTAGTCCGACTGTCAGTGTGATGGCAGGAAATATGAACCCAAGCTCCTGCGTGCTGCTTTGCTGTTGAAAGTTACCCGACTCATCAGCAGAATCCTTCTCTGCCTTCTTGAATACCTGCCTCTCCTGCAGCACCTGCTCACCTAACACCTCACTTTCCATGACGGGGAAGATCCGTTGAAGCCCAACGTGGTTAAAGCTCTGCAGTGATAATGTCCAGTGACAATGATTCCCAGGTTTAATTTGAAAAAGTTAAGGGTTTATTTCATCCAAAGCAGAGTTGGTGGTGATTGGTGGAACAGTGGAAAGACAAACTAAGAAGGTTTTGGTGTGTTTTTTTTGTTTCTGTCGAATTTGAAGAAAGTGTGTTTTACAATGGTAAAATTACGCTTTCTGTGAATGGAGTCTGGTTGCTTCGACGAGGCCGATGTAGCGGCTGTTTCTGGTTAAGCAAAAAGGATCTTACTGTTTGGCAAAAAGATATATCTCTGTTGGGATCCCTTCCATAATGTTTTCAGACACTTTGAGTAACAATCTGAGCCTGTCAGCGACAAAAACAAACACTTTCAGTGGACGTACACTGTTGGCGTCGGCTGCAGCGTTCTCACTCGTTACTGGTCCATTCGCAGAAATTGTTTGTCCCAATTAGTCACTTTGAAACAAAAACATGAGGAATAGTTTCAACATTCTTCTTCATTCTTCCAACACATCGAAATCCTCCAGGACACACGGTCCAACACCAATTTAATCAGAACGAGAAACTCTGGTTTAACTTGTGGTGGAGTTTCCTGATTTTGAGTTTAGCAACAGGCTTACGAGATATTTGGGATTTCTTTTGTAAAAACTGGTGCACATAAGGTTTTATAAATCAGGCGTTGGCACATTTTCACATTTCAACGTGTTGTTAGCAAATAGCAAAAAGCTGTGATGAAGAACCAAACAGCACAGAGACAATGTTAGCGACTAGCTGGTGAAGCGACTTATAGAGCCAGATATTTCCCTCAGGAGGTGGTAGAAACCAAAACAGAGCTAAAAGGAGAGGGAGCGTTGACTTACGCTCATCAACATGTCTTCAACTGAATGCTAACGTTGCTTCATACCAGTGTCATGTTTGCAGCTTGTTGCACCACTTAATGCAGGTTTAATGGAACCACTGGTGTGTTTCAGTCGTTCTGTCGCTTTGTGCAGGATTGGCGTGTCGTTGTGGAGGTGGAGTGTAACTGATAATAAACAGAGAGGAGCATTTGACCGCTTTAATGAGAATGCTTTGTTCTACCATACAAAAACACTGGATGCTAATATGCTGAGTGTTATGTGAGTGTGGCCTCAATTAAACAACACGCTCGCTCACAAGAAGTTAGACGAAATTGCCCTCATGGAGAAGCTTTAGACAAGAGCTGTGGCGTTAATTAAGAGGTGTAAATAAGTTGGATATGTAATACTAGTTCCACACCGAAGGAGAAGCAGAGGACAGTGTTTGGCTGAGTGTGAACGAACTGCTTTCTGAACCACTTTCTGTGTAGCTAAAACGCAGCCAGCATGCAGCTGCAGAGACTGATGGATCCGCTGCAGCTGCATGGAGGGCGAACTGATTTCAGCTGAATTCAAGCTGAACAATAGCAGCTCCTCTGCACACTGTGCTGTGCGTCAGTGAAAGTTTTTCTCACGGCAGGGACTGTAGCAGTCGTACATTATGATGAAAACCCTGGTGAGTCACCTGCCTTCGCCAAAAACCACAAACTTAACAGCACCAAAAAAATAAATCACGCTGACAGATGAATGAATTCAGTCCATCTTTTTTCTGTTTTAAAAATGTGGACACAAATGATGCATATCTCTGAGTGCACGCTCAACATCTGCACGGCGCACAGCTGACGTTATTATGATTTATTTAATGTCTTTCGTACACTTTAATAATTTATATCGAACGTCGCTCATGAACGGGCTCCTCACGGTGAGATGAGGTGTGTAGTGAACTGGAGTAGATTGTGTGGTCAGTTGTCCTTAATACTCTGATGTTGGAAAGAGAGACTTTTTTACTTATTTATTTATGCAATGAGATGGTCACTGAAGGTATTATTGTTTTATAGAGTGTCTCATGCTTCAGTGGAGAGAGGGATGACAGTCTGAACTCGTTTCCTAGAAAGACAAAAACCACATTGAGACCATTTTAAACAGCCAATATTAAAGGAGTAGTTTGACTATTTGGGGAAATATGCTTTCTGTACAGTAAATATGAAACTACAGTCAGGAAAAGATTGGTTAGCTTAGCATAAGGGCAGGGAAAAGGTGGCAAAGCCGAGCTTGGCTCTCTCCAAAGGTGTGACTGCACCTGGCCAAGAAGTAGTCCAGCACATAAAACCACAATGTGACGATTTAACATGAAAAAACTCCCTCTAACATGTTAATCAGGGAGCTTTAGAGGTGCCGGTAGGAGGATTTTGGTACGTTTAGACAGAGCCAGACTTGCTGTTTCCAGTATTTGTGCTAAGCTAACTAGCTGCTGGCTGTAGCTTAATATTTAATGCACAGATATCAGAGTGATATAGATCTCATCTAACTGCATCCGCCCCAAAATGTCAAACTACTCCTTTAAAGAAGAGACAGTAATTTAAAGCATGGGACCAAAAATAAATGAGTCTGCTCTCAAATATCCCTCTAGCTCCTCACCATCATAAAACGATGGAAATGTGGCGCGTGATGTGACTGAAAACCACACAGCATGCTTACAGAGGAGTGAAAAATCTTCCACTGCTTGTTTATAGTGTTAATGGCAGTCGGATTTAAAGATTTTTGAAGGCGTTTCAGAGGATTTTAGTTTACGAGAGCTGGGACGAGGATAGAAGCGGGTGTGAAGGGTCCTGTGTGGAGCGCTGCCTGTTCTTTTCCTTACAAGTTGAATACAAAAGACTTAGCTCGTCTCAGTCTGCCTACCAAGTTTATGTTAACGTTGACAAGCTGCCTAAAATCACGCTGACTTGGATTGCATTTATGCAGATCTGTGTATGTGCATTAGTGGCTCACCATAGACGTCCAGCTAATGTGATACTGCTGTTTGCTCTGCGGATGTGTGTTTGCATTTATACCAAATGACTCTTTTTGAATGCTCCTCACTCCACTGCGTTTTCCAGGACACATGGTAGGGCAGAGGGCATTGCCCCAGCTCCCCGAAAATACTGTTGTTATGTCTCATTGACTTTCAGAGGGAGGAAGGAGTCTTCTGCAACCCACAGGGTTCAGCACCTTTTACTGACAGGAAGTCATGGGTCAGAGGTTTCAGTTTCTGCCAAACACAGCCTCCATACCCTGCATGATTTAACAAGGCTTGCTCGGATTGTCTTTCATTCTCCGACATTCAAATATAAAAGTCAGCTGGAGCCTCACTGCAAGCTGCAAGTCTTAACATTTCAAGACAGGCGAGTTTGTAGCCGACCTATTCTAGATACAACTCTGCATCTTCTTATGCTCCAGTTCCTGCCTCTACTACTCTGTGGTTAATGCAGTATTCGGTGTCATCTGCAGTGGCTGTTTTCCCCCAAACATGCTCATAGTAATGAAGAATTCATCAGTCCGCTGGATGAGTGAGTGAGGCAGCAGCTGAGTGCTGTCTGTCTGGTCTCCCGTCGTTCCAGGTCCAACAAAAGCATCATGCAGCACTTGGCTGTTGCGGTTCCTGAAGCTGACTCATTGCAAGCACATTTCTGGCAGTGTAATTTTTTACAGCGCGTTGTCAAATTGTCTGAATAAGCCCCCTCTTTTGTCATGCAGGAGTTCATCCTCGGACAATTTCCTGCCAGTGAGTCACTGATTCATTTTGACTTATTGGGATCTTGATGGTAACGGAGCGTCCGTGATAATAAGTGTGGATAAAATGCATCATGGCTGATTTTCCTCGTGATAAGCAGGAGCCTCCGGGGGCTTATTTTAAACCCCTGCAGGGGCTCGGACACTCTGGTGCAACGTCATGCTTTTATCACTTTGGGTTTCAGCTTTTAACTCACACCCGACACTCCTATGCATCAACACAAACACTCATTCATGCCTCTATTTGCCTGCGAGCTGAGATCCTTTGAACAGATTCCACTGCATTGTGCAGTTTTTAGCTCTTTTCTCTGTTTTTTTATTGCATGGAAAGCACTTGATTCCAGGTGTGTCTTGCTGCACTGACTGATGTGGACTGGCACGTCGTGGTGCATTATGTTCGCCTTTCGAAGATGACATCATCCCCGTGGTCGTGGTGACATTGCATCCCATCAGGCGCGCCTTGTGTTAGCATCTGTCAAGGTGACTGCGTGTTAGAGGAGCAGACGAAATGTAGATTTAATTCATTGCATTCATTTCTGCTGTGTAGCAAGTCACCAGCTGGTGGGGGAATTGTGGGGGGTGGGGGTGGGGGGGCAGGGAAGGAGCAGGGGGCGTGTATTAGGGGAGGGAAGAAGGGGTATTGTCCTGCCTCCGTGCCCTCCGCAGGCGACTGAGGATCTCATTTGACAGCTTCAAGGTGGAACGTGGAAAGACCAAAACAAGGACTGAGGCCCCCCTTTTTTACCCCCTCCCTTTTTGCTGGGGAAGAGAAAACCAATCCGTCTCATCGCACCGTGGTGGCTGGGTCTGGCTCTTTGTCAGTGCAGGGGGGGCGGGAGGCAGGCCGGCAGCGTGAATGCATATCATGACCACAATAGAGCAAACGAGCACAGTTCAGCCATGAAAGCCCAGCGGGAGAGGCTGAGGATTCCAGGGCTGACGCTAGAGTGAGTATTTTCCTCCGTTATCCTCCTGGGGTGGCAGCTCCTCCGCAGTGTGTAGCTTCATCCGTCTGTGTGTCATATTTGTTGCTGTCTTCCACTGTTGCTTTAAGCTGTGTGCAGCGTTAGCATTAGCAGCAGCATCTGCAGCAGGAAGTCTAATGTCAAATCCTTAACAGCGAGGCGACAGCCGCTGACTTGTGGTTGTTTGTCTGTGTGTGTGCGTGTGTGTGTGTGTTTTCATGCACGTGTGTGCGATAGAACGGGGAACGTGTCACGCAAAGGAGTGCCGCAACTGCACAACATGCTTTATTCGCTGGCGTGACACACGTTCACTCGCTCGGTGCACATGCAGGAAACACACACATGCTCATAACACACCTACAGCGAGAGTCGTTCCAGTGTTTGCTGGATGTGATCAATAAGGTTAAAAGCAGCGAATCACTGAAGGCTGTGTGTTTACATGGCAGGTTTCCCCTCTGCTCAAAGCCACAGTCATCTGTGTGACTTCATACATTTTTGTTATTTGGGTCAACAAGGTATTTGTCATGGTTCCCTCCATTTGAGGGTTTTAATCCTGCAGCTGAGAGCGCGTAATTGGACCGATGAGTGACTGTTGAGTTTGCTTTAAAACCATTATTTCTATGCAGATTTTAGGACAGCACTCCAAAAAATGAAGTCGTTAATAGATCGTTGTGTTCATTTACAAACTAGAGATCAAGAGGTATAATTCCTCTGTATCCTACTTAGTGGATACTGAGGACTGCTGTGTTATCGAACATTTAAAACGACCCCTCTTGAGTGAACGGTACACACTGATTATAGTTTATACACGTCTGTTTTTCAAATTATCAACAAATCCATGAAAAGACCAAAACTGGTGATGTGTTGGTCCGTCTCTGGGCGCTTTCTGACTTCCCGAGCCCATTCGTTCCTACTGAAGACATAAATCTTTTAAAAATGGGTCACAAATATATAGTTTCACTTTTATGGAGGGCTCAGGAATTCGCTCAGAACAGCTGGCCGCTGCAGTTTTTAGCAAAAGTTCCTCCGACCAGACGAAATGGTACATTTGTCTGGGACTATTTTCATCAGTGGATTAATACACATTTGGTGTTCTAGTGAGTATTTACTGCTGCAGGACGGTGCATGTGATATTGACTCAAAATGACCTGCAGTGTTCATGTCACTGAAGGAACATCACTCACTTTAACAGTGTGGCTCACTGATGTGTTTTTGGGCAACAGTGGAGCTCTGTGCTACAAAACACTGAGTTGCATCAGGCTGCACAGACAATACTCGTTCATGGGATGAATTCAGTGTTTGGTTTTTTCATGGTCTGTTCAAAAACAGCCAGACTTCTCCTTTAAAAGCTGTCTTTTGGACTGCCACTGCAGTAAAAGTTGCTCACCTCTATATGACCTAATGCTCTGCAGTACCACCGTTCAGATCCGTGACGTCACGCAGGCAAAGCAGAAGTCTGAACAGGGAGACGCTATTTCTAACCTCATCGCAAGAAATCAGTGAAGAACGTGAAATTAGGTTAATGTGTAACTCCCTTTATAATCTGTAGCTTTTCAGCCAGTGTGCTTGTTTGTCTTTGATTCCCGTCTGAGCTGAAACGACATCCCCAGCGTCAAACAAACGCTGCAGAACCAGACAAATTCCTCGGGAACCTGCTCTATAAACACGATTCTGGTTCATCTGACAGGGATCGTTACTCTTCATGATGCTGCTGTCTTCATCTGGGCACGTGTCAGAGCTGTGTGGGGGTGTACTGGGTGGGTGGGTGGGTGGGGGGGTTCTGTCCTGTGTGTGATAAAAGACAACTATTCACTACACTCCATTTAACTTGCAGCCTCACTCCCCGAAGCTTGAGCCCCACTCCCACTAGCCCCTGCAGTCCGTGCAGCCCGCTGCACGCCTTTCATTTTTGGAGGTAAGCGAGAGCTCTTTAACCACGGCTGTTTTGTTTTGGAAAGCCTGTTAGTGGATGTTTGAGTCTTGTCTTCATGCATCACAAGGCTGGCACCGGGTATTCAGCTCGCCCTCCTCAAATCATCTGACATTGAAAGAGGAGGACACAGTGCTTATATAATGTTGATGGTGTCACCCCTTCCCCCATCTTGCCCCTCTCTGTTCCGAGGTTTATGCTCCTCTTTCATGTGCTAAGTAGGATTTGTGGCATTTGCAATACATCAAAGCGAAGAATGGTCCCAATCTGTCTGAATCCCGTCTGGATTGATTCATTTAGGAATGAAGACTATTGAAAATGGGGAAAGCTTAGATTCCTCGTTATTGGTTTCCTCTCCAAGCTCATTGCTTGTTTGTGATCAGTATTTAAGAGTCTGTGTGCTGGTGGGGCGAACATCAAGAGTTTTATCTCTGAGAAGATTATTTCTTCAGAGGTTAATGTGAATCAGTGATTCAGTCCTCTCCTCGTTTGGAGTTTCACTTTCAAATAGGTCATTAAGCCTGGACCGTATTTTGCTCTCTAAGTGACTAATAGGTACAAAAAGTTTTTGGATTGATCCAGTAGATCACATCAGCTGGCAGCTGCAAAACAGGCTGCAGTGGCTGTGACGCCCTTGAGGGCGACTGTGCCTGTCAGTGACCGTCAGCTGAGAGTGTTTTTGCCACCGACAGGCTCAGATTGTTATTCTAAGTGTCTGTCAACATTATGGAAAGGATCCCCGCAGAGATGGATGTTTTTGTGAAAGAGGAAAATCCCGTTTGTTTAACCAGAAACAGCCGCTCTCCTCAAAGCCACCAAACTCCATTGACAAAAAGAGCGATTTTACCGCGCAGATCATCGTTTCATTTAAACCCAACAGAAACGAAGTAAAACTCACGGGTTCGTCTTTCCTTTGTTCAACAATCGCCAGCTCTGGTTTGGTTGATTCAACTCGACTGACTTATATCTGAAAATATTCTGGCTGTACGCGCTGTTTTCCTTCGCTGCCTCTCTGATGTTTGTCCTTCCTGGTTGGTTGGACAGAGGAGGCCAAGAGAAGACAGGAAGTCTCTACCGTTGGGTATATTTAAAGGTGGATTTCTTCACTCTTACTGTCTTGATCATATTAAAATGTTGTGTTCTACCTTCATGGTTAGCTTCAGTTTTCCTCTGCAGCAGCTTCTCTTAAACACAGTCCAGATAGGACTCAGTTGTTTAAGCCTTAAAGAAAAAACCTGACTTTTCACTGCGTGATAAATGTCTGTATACTTCACTAACAAAAAGAGTGTCAGTCTATGGTTTCTCTCAGGCTTTGTTGGCTTCTTTTGACTCAGATTTTTCCAATAGTTGGAACCAAACTTTGATATTTTTTTTTTTTTCCACTTCATTCAAAACTCTCAATTTTGAAGAATTTTCTGCATCAATGAATAGAATGAAACACCCACCTATGTCACCTCCGATCTCCTCTTGTTCTGCTCAGCTTTCATAGAAAGTCAAGGGGAGCAGGCATTTAAGTGAGTCAGCTCCACACAAGAGCGCACTGTTTTTTATTTTTCTGACAATTTCAGTTTTTTTTTTTTATTCCGCCGTGTGCCAACGCTCTGAATACAGCGACTCACTTTGATGCTGCAGCGCCGTGTGTCATGACCCCAGATGAGGCCCAATTCACATGTTCAAAGAATGATGCTGTAACCTGTAACTTGAATTCACAGAGGCCACATTGTGCTGCATCTACAGGACCATTAGACAGCAGCACCAACCTAATCTGCACATGACAGACAGGATGTTCGATTAAGAAGTTGGTGGCAAAGTTAGTGTGACATTGCAGTATTTTAACATCCCAGGTGTTAAAATCATGTGAGCCTTGATGTTCACAGGTGAACCTGAAACCGCTGAGGCTGTGTTTTTCTGTCCTGATCCAACTCTGTTGCAGAGAATGCATTATAGTGTTTAATGCTTGTACATAAGGGTTATAGATTATGCATGGATTTTGTTTTACTCTAGAAGGTCTAGCTTTAGTAAGACCTTCAAGCCAGGAAGGGAGCCAGCCTAAGTGGTGGTGAGATGTGAAATATGACCTAAGGAGATCAGTTAGAGCAAGAGATCCATCAGTTTGAGGGTTTATCAGACGTCAGAGCTCTGCACAGCAGTGCACACTGTTGAAAAATCACTGTTCACCCTTCAAAATAATCTGCGCTTGCATGTCTCTGCTGATTGGCCAGCATGGGATCTTGCAGGATGATGTCACGTTGTGTCAAAAGTTGAGCCAGGATCAACTTTTTTTTTTTTTTTTTGCTCGATGCTGCTGCGTCTCCTCCCCGGAGTCCTCTGCATCAGCAGCTCTGCAGCGTTGACAGACTGAACTCGTTCGGATGATGAGCAGGTTGAGTTCTTTCACGCGGGGCTGAAGTCGGGTCTTAATGCAGCTTTAAATGGCACCGACATGGTTTGAAAACAGCTGAGCGGCAGTTTCGCTCTGCCAAACACTCGGTTATGTTTTGTAATAAAACTGCTTTGAAGGACACGCAGTAACTTCAGTCTCAGAGGTTTAGCCAGAGTACTGAAACCCAGAGAGTGACCGTGCAAGGCTGCTAACTGTAAGGCAGTGAAAGGTTTTTATTTTTGTTTTGAGTCGCTCATCAGAATAGACAAAATACACCGACTGTCCCCAGGATTTATGAATGATGACACATTGGTGCTTGTGCTCATTACTCTGCTGTAAAGGAAGCACTCAGTCCTCTGTGTGTCATGATGGACGGTTCTTCCTCATCCCACATAGAAACACTGTATACATTCATCACACGCTGCACATGCTGCATCTCCATATTTAACTAAATCAGAACTAATGTTTTTCGACCACGGCCCGAACGTGAATCATAAGTCAGCCAGAGGACGGTAACTCAGCTGCTCTGATTGTGGTGTCGGTGTTGCCGGCGACCTCTCTGTTCACGCTGCTCTGCGCGAGTTTGACTTTGAACCGTCTGAACCGTCGTTTCTTATGTGGAACGCAGAAACAGAGCAGAGCCATAATTAGAGTGAAAGCTGTCACGCTGGCCTGTGGGGAGACGGACTGAGCCACTGCGAGGGAGCGCACACACATACACACTCCATACGGACAGAAATGGCTCCTGATGGCACTTTATTACAGCAGAGGTACATGTAAGTAGAGCCAGCGGTGATGTGCCAGTCACGGTGTTCCTCCCTCTCCCCCCCTGAGCTTCCAGGCTGGTGATTGGACTAATCTGCTGCATCCTGATGGTCCTCAGGTCTGACTGTGCACTTCCTCAGAGAAGCTTTCAGCCGCTCTTCCAGCCGCTTCTTCTGCTCTCCTCTTCATCGTTTCCAGTGTTATGACAATGCAGTTGACCTGCAGTTATATGGAAACATGTCACATGACTCCAGACGGTGAAACTAACTGACTTTCAAAATAAAAGCTTTAAGCTTGCAGATGAGAACAGCAGAGGTGCGACAGAGGTGCATTATCGCCACCAGCTGTCGCTCTCACAGGAACATATGTGCAGAATCCGGTCCAGATTTGTCTCGTCTTGACATTCGTCCACCTCAGACGCCTTCTCACTAACTGGAAATACTGTATTTGGTTTAGACTGGAGGTGATGACCTATTTTAACAGTCCAAAACAGTTCATTTTACTGTCATTGAAGACGCAGAAAACCAGCAAATATTCGCATTAGAGAGCAGATTTTTTTTATTTAGAAAATGACTTCAACCATTATTCCACTATCAAAATTGCTGCCAGTTAATTTGCTGTCAGTTGACGTCTCAATCAATAAATATTAGCCCTCAGCCCACGTCGCTGCCAAACTCTTTGTCTTTGCTCTCTGTCGCTCACATGATGACGAAAGCTTCTTCTGTTGACTTCAAGCTCGATGAATGTTTTGAAGCCGGGTGGTGAAAGTAAAACGCACACCTCCCTCCATCAATCATGTGATTACAGCACGCTCAGACTCTGCACACGCTAACAGAGGCGCGCTTATCGCAGCTCACGGCTTCTGTTATTGCAGCGAGCGTCTGTCTGCAGGCTGAACTTTGTTCATAATCGCTGGATAAAAGTAATCAATGGCTCGGTCCTAAGGTTGGACTCTTAGTGATAGGCTGTTAATGGTTCATATGGTTTGGAATATTGTTTTGTTCTGCTGCTTCAGAGCATTTGTCTGCATGCGTCGCTGCTGTGATCATCTGACCCTGAACCTTCACACGTACATGCAGGACTCCAAAGTCAAATTCATCACTGAGCCGACAAAATGCCACTTTATGTGTGTGTGATGCATGCATGAGCACGAGCGTGTTCAGCTCTTAAGAAACGAATGTTCCTTTTCTGAAAGGTCAGTTTTATTATAATTAAAGCGAAAGCAGTTTGTTGATCAATATTTGGATAAAGGCAGGTGTTGTTGACTTTAGATCTGCGTGTTTCTGTGTCGTCATTTGTGTTTGGCTGCTTATCAGCACAGATCAAAGGTGATGAAGTTAAGGTGAGGCTCTCATCATATGAACGAGGTAGTCCTGTCTGTGCTGAGGGAAGAGTGTGTGCAGAGGCAGGAGAAAGCCGTGCACAAGCACCGCATTTCCATTTCAAATAGGCCCTGTTTAATACACTGACCCACCGAACTTTTGGAGGGGAGCCAGTGTGTGAAAGCTGCGAGTGCACAGCAGCATCTGCTGATGATGCAGCACCCCTCTGTCTCACAACCCCCCCTTCACAGGATGTGAAGTGGTAGATGCCTGTTACATGATATGAAGCATGTTGAGCGAAGGGAGCAGGGTGAGTGTTTGGGATACGGAGCACAGTCGCAGTGAGACGCTGAAACAAAAAGTCAGCTGGTATTGAGTGTCAGATCGCTGCAACAGTAGAGGCTGTCAACGCCTGACCTGGATCACACACTCTGTGTGCCTTTCAGGAGCCTCCCTGGATTACTTTTTTTTATTTGAGGACAGAGGAGGACAACGTGTCCTCTCTGCCGGTGTGTTTATGCCGCAGCTGGCTGCAGATGTGCCTGTGCAGAGGAAGTTTGGACCTAAGGAGAGCTGTTGTAGGAGTACTTGTCAGGACTGTTCTGGAGGTCACATCCTCCCGAACCCTGAAAGCCGCCGCCGCCGCTTCTCCTCTCTGGGTCTTCAGAAGCCCCCTTTGCATCTCCCTCTCTGGCATGACCTGGACACAATGTCAGATTCAAGTCTGTGGACGGTGCTGTCCAACTTTAACATGCCACATTTCTTCAGTGGAGCCCGACTGCGCCGCTCCAAAAGGTAACAGTTTGAAGCCTTTTCTGCCATCATGACACTGATTCTGGTTTGTTTCTGTGCAGACAAGCTTCCTCACAAATCATAATCAGACACAGAAGTGAGTGAATTGCTTGTTTCCCTGTGTCGTTTCTGGAGGAGGAGGCACGTTTCTCTTTGTATTTACAGCAGGTCAGTTGAACTGCTTGGTGAAAAAGAAGCTGGGTGTTCCCTTCTTTCCTTTGTGTGTTATTTGCTTTGTGAGTCCAGTGGTAATCGAGTGTTTGTTGTCGAGGCAGTCTCATGTTCCTGACTCAGGATGCGTGCCGTCCTATGTGCCATCTGCATTGATTAACAGTTGGAACGTGGAAATGGGGATTGTTTTCATGTTGTTGTGGTGTTTCAGATTCTGTCCGTCTCGACTTTTTAACGTCGCCGAATTAAAAACATGTCGGAGGTTTATGTGATTCAGAGTGTGTACACGCTGGTTTACAGCTAAGCCACTTGATCCCAGTTTTTGTATATGGTTTGGTGAAGCCCATATAACTGATATTTATTTTTAATCCCTGTCCTGACCCATTTTATAGTGCAGAGCAGCTTAACATGGAATACTGACTTCTTTTTTTGGGGGGGTGTAAATATATTTTTCATCTGAAAACCAGTCAGATTTCCTGCTCATTGAACACTGAAGCTTGTCAGAGGTCACAGCCTCGTTAGTTCTGATCAGAGTAATTTGATGTGAACTGTTTTTCAGCTTTAAGGCAGCTGACAGGTCTGTATGAGGAAGTCAGAGTAGTTAAATATCTGATGCACTGAACTAAACAAAGATATTAGTCAGCGCTGAGTCTCCATGTAACGCTGCACATCTTCAGATGTAGAGAATGACATCGTCTTCAGGGCTGGAAAAATGGGCTGCAAGTTTTTAAATGCTATTAATAGAGCGTGTGTGTGTGTGTGTGTGTGTGTGTGTGTGTGTGTGTGTGTGTGTCATATGTCTGACTTTGAATTTGGGTTTGTCAGCGAGGAGCAGCAATTTATGTGGCATTGCGCTTTGTCAGCTCACCTGACAGCTCTGACAGGAGAGCAAAACTCACACAAGTGAAAAAGATTAATCATGGCTTTCTGTTGACGAGGGTCAGGATGAGACATTTCAAGTTTATCTGTATTCAGAGCCTTTTAAATCAAAGGCTTTCATCTATTTCTGCCTCTTCCGGTACCCAAAATAAGTTGGCACGCTGAAATCTGAGAAATTGTTTTTGACACGTTCAGATTGCTTTGTAATAATGAAGAGTTCCAGTAATGTAGGTCAGTGTAGAAAATGAAATGAATGTAAACTTTCAGAGTGAGGACGGTTAAATATTTCTACCACGCTATGCAAAGTGTTTCTAAGTTTGATAAACGCCTTCTGTGGGGTGTCTTCAGTCGTCTGCAGCGTCGCTCGTGGAGATTTGGTGTGTAATACAACAATGGTTTGATGAGGTTGAGGGTTTTGCATATAACCGAGACGAGTAAATCTCATATGGATCCGTTCCAGGAAATCTCACACATCTGCAGTACAGCATACAACGCTGGCCTACTTTCTCCCTATCGTCTTCGCCCAGGGCTTCTTTATCCCTCCTTTATACAGCCACGTTTTTCCCCCTCGCTCAGCCTCTCTGGCCGCAGAGGTGCCTCCAACAAAGCTCATCTTAGCATCAAACGACATGAAGATAGCCTGTGGGCCATCCTGCCGTGTGTTATTGTATTTTTCGTCAAAGCGTTCACTTACGCGTCTCCATGAGTGGCACTCGGCTCTCTAATAGGGGTGCAAACACCGGGATGGGTGAAGCAACAAGGGGGCTTGATTGGGCAGCAGTGTGGCATTCTCTTGGCCTAATCCACAGTGAGTGGGTATAAATAGACCTCGATAAATCTGATCCTCTTTGACTGAGCACCTGTGTACCAGATATTATTCACTCCCTCCTGTTCATGATAAATGATTCATGGCATGTGTCCACACTCTTGATTGCAGGGGTTAGCCCTGGAAACCACTCGAGTAAACGAGGATGAATGGGATTTCAGTCCAAACAGGGTTTCCCCTCCGATTCAGGGAGATGAGTTTAGGTTTTGGTGCGACAGCGTGGCAGCAGAGACCTGCAAGCAGCTTTGGAAACCTCTGCTGTCCGTCATTTTTGGATTCTCTTTCTAAATGTCTTACTTTTTCTGTGAGGTTTGGTCATACAAGAGTTTCAAGTCCCTTAACTGGACAAAGTTGCTCATTTCAGATACACCAAGTGTGCATGTCCTTAAAAACTACTGTACTCTGTGAAAAATGTGCAATACAATAAAATGCCACCTGTTTGTGAGGAGGTGTGCATGTGAGATTTCATCCATTTATTAGCATAATCCCCATCCCTAAAACTGCCATATAAGGAAACATCTTCCTCTCTGTCTGTGGGCAAGTTTCATTTGCAAAAATGCAAAAAATCACACTGCAGAGCTTCAAATCCTGCAGTCAGAAATCAGCAGAGGAAAACAAGTTCGGCAGCATCAGTGATGTTACTGGAAAATATGAACAATACAACTCTTAACAGCATGTTAGCACAGCAGCGCTGTAGACAAAATAATTGTAAGAGCGAAGCAGTCCATGAAAAATACGAGAGGCGGTCAAGGAGCGACTGCAGGAAGTGATGTCACACTGTGAGGGTGCAGATCCTGGATGCATGAAGATCCCGAGGCAGCAGCAGCTGAGGGTGAGATTTACCTGTTAGCTGCTGACATGTTTAAGTTGCTGCACAGAAACATGCAAATAAAAATACGATTTAAAAAAACATGTCGGGCTATAAAGCCGATTCTGATTCTGCCTCATTTCTGCAGTAATCTGTTACAACTTTTGATCATGAGAGGCTGAATCTGATGTGCTAACATTCATTTTTACATCAACTCTTGTGAGCATGAGCGTAACAGATGTGCTGGATTATTTTGGAAAGCTTCGCCACACCTTCAGCTCTTGACCTCAACGCTGCCGAGGCCTTTAAATGCAAAAACTCCAGGGAGAAAACAAACGGCGTCTGATTGGTGCAGCGAGCGTCTTGCAAACTGTCAGAACTCTGTTGTAATTGCTTTTGTATCCATCGAAGCCTTCAGCGTTTTCTAAGTCTTCAGTGTATTTGAAGCTTGGAGCGCCGAGAACTCCGCTCTCCACTGCTGCTGACGTGACACTGAAGCTCTCAGGGCTCCGCAGCGGCACCTGTGCTCTTCAGCGCTGTTGACGAAGAGATGAAGGTTGCCTGCTCGTCTGCATCGCTGCAGAAGCTCGTGTGCCTTTGATGGTTCCCACTGACGCTTTGTGCTCTGAGCTTCTTTATTCGGATCCCCGTTAGCTTCCATAAAGGGGCTGCTAGTGTTCCTGGGGTCCACGCATAAACAGTAACAATAAAAACAAGTAATACTTCAATATCACATAATTAACAAGACAAAGCCAAACACTGAGATCTGATAATAAGTGAAATGACTCAAGGGTCCAACACAGCAGCGACTAAAGCACCGTCTACAGTGAGATCATCAATTTTTGTCTTTTATTATTTCAACATGATAATTTTTGGTGTTGTAACATAACAGCACTCGAGCTCTAAATGCAATAATGTTTAAAAATATAATGACATGGAGGCGAGGCCACGCTCCCCCCCCCCCCCCCCCCCCCCCACACACACACACACTCACATCCATCCCACCCGACCCTTCAGCTCCGACCACCCATTCCTTCATAATATGTATCTGCAGAAAAAGGGATAAATAAAAACATTTCAGAGTAATAAATAAAAACATGAAACAGAATAGTTGCAAAGCGGGAATAGATAAGAGCCCTCGTGCATAAATTTAGTTGAAAAGAAAAGACAACAGCAGCTATAAAACATGTCTGACTCACACATGACGTTCGGCTTCAGATCTTATTTGAATATAAAAGGAGCACGATGCTGTGGACTCTTTCCTTCAGGTTATGCATTTGCTTTTTGTTTTCATGAATTATTATAAGAAGATCTACTTTGAATCTTTCTGATGTTCGTAGAAGAAGAAGCTCTATAAAGAACAATCATCCTATAATTTGTTGTTGGACTTTAAACCGCTCGCTTGATGTGTATTATACCTCTAAGAAAAACAAGTATAAGGCAATTTACACAAGTGTGGTATGTTATTCCAAAAGACATTTTGCACGAATAGCCAAAAACTAGCTTTGAATGTTGCCACCACAGTTAGCCGTGATGGTCGTTTCTACATCTCACACACAAAGAACAACGAGGATCTAATGTGGCTGCTCTGATCTGTGCGACCTGAAGTTATTAGATGTTTCTTAGCAGGACTCGACTACATGACTGTAAAACTCCAGGTGTGACAGAACAAGTGACCAAACGTCGGTCGTAAGAGAAGATGGGAATTGCTTTTTCCCCATCATTGAACCATTGTGGTGTTCACCACTTTGTGAACACATGATTGGATAAAGGAGATTACCATATGAGCTCAGTAAGACTTGTTGTAGTATCAAATACAACACATTCAGTTTTGGGCATTTTCAGTACTAATTTGTTGATTCTCAACCCTTTAGTGACGGTATGCAGCTCAACATGTACATTCCCTCTCTGCTCCACGGCTGTTGGTGAAGCTCAGATCAAAGTTGATCCCTGTACATAACTCCATCAACATATTTAACAACAGGTGGTAAATCATTGACAGAAAGTGAAAATGAAAGTGGACCAAAGCGGCTCCCTTGTGGAACACCGCAAGAATGAAAATTAAATGTTTGTGCCGTCAGAAAAACAGCCAGAGATCAAACTCTTCATCCATGAAAGAGCTAAAGGTGAAAAAAAATGTAAGCTTGCCATAAGAATACTATCATATTGTACTAAAAGCTGCAGTAAAATCCAGGAGAACAGCCCCGACTAGCTTCAATATTAACACACTGAGAGAAACTGGAGAATGAATGTGTTTTTGTGGTGTTTGTATTCTGCACAGGATTGAAATTATTACTGAATAACGTCTTAAATATTCTGTTCTGAAGTAGTTCAGTTCTCTGAGGAGGTTATGTAACCGGATGCCATTGAGTCTCTGACCTTGAAGTGAATTCATGTTCTTCAGGCATTATGTCTTTCCACTGACTGCCTCTAATTTGAAAGTATAAATCCTAGACTAATCGGGACATTGAACGCTGCTGCTGAAGAAGTGCATTTTTCTCTCAAGGTTAGAAGCTGGGCTACTTTTATTGTGAGTCACATTTTGTAGATCACAGTGGCTCCTGGAGAGTCTCAGTCCTGCTTTAACGTGACCAACGAGCGGAAAACCTTGTCAGTGCTGTACACAAACTGCTTTTTTGGTGACTGAACCAGGATGTTCTTGTTTTTATGTCGCTGTGTGCACCAATATTTACTGTTAAACCCAGAACTGTAAACCTGCCCCATATGAACAAATGTCAGTTTTTTCTTTTCGACTGCAGACTGAAATGTAGTGAATCATTGGTTTTATCTGCTTCAGACATTGAATAACAAGTTGTAGTGTCCATTAGTACAGACATACAGTTGTGTTGAGACAATGTTTATGGAAGCACAGAGAGGCCAAAACAAGCAACAGAATATCTAAGCCGAATCTTGCCCAAAGATGCTTCGGCATGTGGACTGCCGAGGCCAGGAACCGAACCACTGACCTCCTGATCGGCAGACAACCGCTCTACCTCCTGAGCCACAGCTGCCCCGTGTGTAGCATGCCAACATTTCCTAATTAGTACTTAAGTACAACTAATTCTTGTGGGAATTTCAATAGTTTTACAGCTACGTGGTCATAAAAAGGCTCACTGGACAAATTAAAATCTTGGCCTGTTGGTGGCGCCAGATGAGAAGTTTAAGGGATCAGCACCAGCTGTGAATTTCCTTCTGGAAATTTCAGTGAAAGAGATTCAAACCACATAAATTGAGGTCGAGGATTCCTCTTAATATTTCAGTGTCACCTAAACTTCAACATTAAGTTTTCAGTAGTGGTTAAATTTCACATTTGCTTTTCAGTTGCCTTTAAAGTGCTAATTATTATGTCCTTTTTTGGCTTCCGTAGATATTTGGCTGGCCTTCACTTTCTTAGAGAACATGTTTCCTCTGTCTTCAATAAATGTGTTTGTCAGAGTCATTTTGGACTTTTTTCACCAACACACTAAATCACATCATGGGACCAAGTTTTAATTTGCATGTTGAGATTTTCCTGCTGTCAATAGAAAGTTTGTCATAAGTGTTTTCTTTGTCCAGTGTCCTGTCTAATATTTGACTCTGTGGTTTCACAGCTGCAGAACGAGCAACAGAAAAAGCCTGATAGGAAGCGGTCAGTCTTCAGGTTTACCGAGACCTCACTCCCCTCTCTCATCTCTCACAGGTACGTGTATGTCTGTGCATGTCTGTTAACGTGTTCGCACTGTTTCCTCGCCCCACTGTTGGAAATTTATCCGTTGGTGCACACAGTTCACAATGTTCTCCCACGGGAGTGCAGCCCATTGTGTCATGCAGAAGAAAAGTTTGGAAAACAAGACAGAAAAATGCACAAGTAGATGTGTAATCCTCCTCTGTTTCCCTTTGCATAGCTTCAGACCAGCACTTATCCGGCAGCCTCGTACCATGTTGATGTTATCAAATGGACAAAATTGCAGTTAATGCACACGTTGGATATTGTTGACTAACAGCATAGGAACCAGAGGCTTGTAGAAAGCAATGAGAGAGAGCAAAGCTCTGAAAAGAAGGCTTTAATTTTTTATCATCCCCTCAGTGTTAATCTGTGTCAGGTCAGTTCTGTGGTGTTTGGGTGAGAATTTAACCGTCCAGTGGCGAGTTGAAGGGCAGTGATTGTGCTCGGTGAGGAAGTGGCGGCCTGCAGAGAGGAAATGCACGGGAGCAGAGGGAGGGGAGGCCTCATTTACCGCAGGGCGTTTTATTTCCTGGCATTGGTCAGCAAACTCACAGTGTTTGGTCTGTACTGCAAGATGGACTCAGACTCAGAAAGCCACAGTGTTCTTGCTAACGAATGCGTTCAGCTGTTGGATGACCTGAGACTGTGGCTCAGTCGTAATATTGTTACCAAAGGTAAGAAAAACATCCTTTCAGTTCCATTTAGTGTCGTCATGTAACTGACGTGTACAGTAATGAAGTCTGAAGCTGTGTAGGTGTGTTGGAGCAGATCAAATCTTCATTAAACAGCATTGTTTTCGACCATATTTCCTCTTATTGCACTCAGTAGATAATCCGTCTCTTCAGGTGCAGCCTAACTCCCGAAGGAACGTGTTATCATCATTAATTGGCTGTGATTAAGATTGTAGTGCAATTGAAATAGTTGACATTCATCACCAACAAGATTCAGTGGCACTCTCGTTGTTCCCCAGCATGGAGGAGGCCCGTCTTTATGATCACAGGAGGCATCGTAGCATCTGATGAATTAACTGTTTGGACCCTCCCTTAGTGAGGGATGTAATTATGTCTGATTAATGCAGGACCACAGGTTTGTTTTCGCATTACGGGAGTGCAAACACTGCGGCTAATTGGCGCCTTTCAGAAGGTCCCAACAGTTTAATGTGTTCATTGGCCCAAAGCCCCGATAACCAGCAAGGATGATGCATTGTGTCGACGTTAAAGATGGAGGTAAAGGGAGGGAGTCCTGCATGAGGAGGGAGGAGGATCCATCTCTCTTTGTATTTTATATTTTGTTACATGCATAATTGAGTGAAAGAGTAACGTGAGTGAGCACATTTTATTTGAGCTATTTATTCACTTAATTTACAGAAAATGAGCTAATGCGAATCATCACCTGGACATGAAACGACCCGTACTGGGGCTTGAGATTGTGGTCATGCCGCCTCCTTTATGTTCCCCTGATGATGATGATGATGATTCAGCTGTTCCTGGATTTGACTGAATATCTTTTGTGGGTCGAGCCTTTGCTCATTCAGCTCTCCGTCTCTGAAATAGGACTCTTGAATAAGATCTCTATGCAAATTTCAGACTCTGTTGAGATTTTCAAATCTAGGCTGAAAACCCTTTTTTCCTCCATGCTGCGGCTCCCTGTGACAGCTGATTTCTGCTTTGACAACCAGTTCCCTCAATCATGCTATTGTTGCTTTCTGCACCCTGTAAATTTCCTGTAATGTTACCATTCGTACCTTTATTTCGTGATTGTTCCTCTGTAAAGTGTGCAGGGACTCTTTTGCTCAGCTGAACTACATTTTAGTAAAACCCACATTAAAAAAAAGCCTTTTTTCTCCGGCACGTTTAGTTTTTACAGCAGCATCAAGGCAGTTTTGATGAGTTATGCGCCTGTCAGGCTCTTCTGGCTTTACAGCTATCACATTCGCAAAGCAGCGTCTGTCAGAAGTTTAACCATTCAAGACGAGTGAGACGAGAGTATTAAAGTACACCGAGCGCTGCCACGAGGCGTCATGTTTGACATCCAGACGAATCTTTGCGTGCTGTGTGAAAACCAAGAGGCTTTCAAAAACAATCTGGTCGGAGCAAGTGGAAGGTGCAGGATCAGAGAGCGGAGGACGGACGGGACGTTTGACATTAAGCCAAACGGGCTGCTGGCTCGCTGGAAAACGTCCATTCTGTGAATATGCCGTGATGAAAACGATCCTTAGGAATGAGCCGTGGGCGGATTTAGTTTGCCTGGTCGCTGACCTTGTTGTATGAATTACTGCGACGTATCGGAAAACAGCAACTGTTGTCTAAACCTGCTGCAGTGTCTGCTGGGTACTGTTGCAGCCTTGAGGACCTGAGAGACGGCTTTAGGTCCAGATGAGATGCATTAATCCTCTAGATCAGGGTGCCTTCAGCGTGCACAAGCTGAATGTCTGTTGAGGTAAAAATTCAGATAGAACTGCAGAGTTTTAAGTCTCGCTGTTGGTTTTACAGCTTAAGTGGGATCCGTTCATTGAAATTAACGTTCCTACCAATATAATGACACGTAAATTAGTGGCGTGCAGCACGAGTACGTCTGTGGAGTGGAGGCTTTTTAAAGGGATTTCCCAGCGTCGTGTTTTCTGACATTTTATTGACCAAACAATTAATCATGCAAATCGTCTGCAGATTAGTAAACAATGAAAGAATCAGCTGCTGTTTGTTCTCATTAAACTTTACGTAGCACCTCGAATTATTTCACTTGAGCCAGGATTGGCTGCAGCTCCTCCCTCACCTGAACGAAGAGTCACAGCTTTTTATGCAGTTTTTATCCTTTAAGGAGGATTTCAAGGAAACGGAAACTTGAAATGTACCCTGTGAAACATCTGTGATCTGTGATAATGCAGCCGTCAGTGGTTCACTGCACTTTTTCCAGGCTCTGTTTTTGCTGCAAATTTGAAACTGGGATTGAATTTAATTTACTTGCCGGTTGTTTTCCCTTTCAATGTGTCTTATCTCCGTTTCTTTTGTTTTTCTTGCAGGAACAAGCCCACAAGACAGTCCTAGAAATTTCTCTCCTAGTGCCTCTGCTCATTTCTCCTTTGCACGAAGGTAAACACAACCGCTGATGTTTGCTTGATTTGAAGCTGAACGAGTCGGGCAGTAGAAACCAGAGGGCGACTCATCAGACACAGATTCTTTAAAGAAAAATGAGAGTATGCTGAGCTCTGAGTTGTAGCCGTTCAGCAGTGCCAGACGTTAATATTTTCTCTGCCAATGCTCAATGTTTTCAAAAACAGCATCAATAAAGTATTTATTTTCTACCATTTCTCAACATGATATCATGTAATTGTGTATTTTTATTATAATCCACAGTCATTGCCACAGAGCAGACAGGTAACTTCATGTTAGGCTTCCATCTGCCCTCAAACCCCACATTTGTCCCTTTGACCCTCAACACCTCCCTCCATGAGTTTGTCTCTGAAGTTTTCTCCTCCATCAGTCTGGCATCTAGTTTCAGTTGTGCGCTCAGCTGCTTCATTGTTCCTGTAACTTCCTGTTTTTCTGTGTATTGTTTCCTATAGAATCATTTTGAACAATACCAGAGAAAGGTCACCATTCATTTACCACCATGTGATCATTAGGACTGTAGGAGTTCATTTACATGTTTTCAATACAAACATGGAAAATTTTTGCAGATTTGCATTTGAACAAAGACAAACTGAAAGTGTTTTCAATCCATCGTCCGTGTGTGGATTCGGCGTCGGACTCTGAAGCGTGACGATTCTCTGTTTGTGTTTGCTGTTGTGCGACAGGACTGATGGTCGCCGCTGGTCGTTGGCCTCGCTTCCCTCGTCTGGATATGGAACCAACACGCCGAGCTCCACCGTCTCTGTAAGCATCGTGCACCGACACAGCTGGCATCGAGGAGTGTGGGGGGAACAGAACTACAGGCCTCTATTTGAGACCATGCTCGCTGTCAACTTAACATGTTTTTACATTAATAGATGTAAAGTTTTGACCTCCTCCAAGCCAATCAGAGAAAAGTCAACATATGAGGAAACTTGCAGAGTTTTCTGTAAGTAATTTGCCTCGCAGATATTAAATTAGTGGTTTTCTTGATGTTAAAAGATTGACAGGAGAGACTCTCACAGCCCTGAATCCTGGAGGTCTCAATTCAGACAGCTGTTTGTCGTCTTCACCTTCTCGCTGTCTGTCTGAAACTGACATGAGGCAAACAGCAAAAAGACGCTCCTTGTTCTTTCAGACATCAAAAATGAGACGGAGGCGTTTGTTCTTCCACAAAACCAACATGTACGGGGAGATCGCTTTTGTGGTTTTAGACGTTTACCGCCGACAGTTGTCACCACAACAAATAGAGAAATCAACGGCTTCCAGCTTAAAGCTCGCCTGGCTGCAGGTCGCTAAGACGTGTTTAATTATCTGAGTCAAAATTAAAATCACAGCTCTTGAAATTTGGAAGATGCACCATTTCAAACGGTGATTTCGATGTAAAAACGATTAATCATTCAGCACCAGTTAAAGCCGGATTGTGAAAGCACGGCGGAAAGTCGGTCAAATAAAAGTCTGCTCAAGTCACCACAGAGAGCGAGAAATGAACAACTGAAGTCAAACAGACTTTAATGTGGAGTTCAGGCACAGACACACCAGCAAACACACTCATAAAAGAGCAGTTTGTCTGTGTGCGTCCACATGTGTGCGTCACGTTCACTGTTAACAGAGCTCCGTTGTGTTCGGACAGTACGTGTAAACACTCATTTACAGGAATTACTGATGTTTTTGTTTTGTGTGGCTTTTGGTCATCTAGTGCATTTCCTGCTATTCACACCATCTGACGCAGGAAGCGTGTCCTTGTTTCTCTCGAAAACATCGGTCACCTTAGCAGCAGCGACTGTTTTCGGTCTGTGCTGAGGGTCGGCGTCCGGCTGCATAAAACACCTGAAGTTTGTCCCTCGTGCGAAACATTTCCCTCGGCTCAGGGGTTCGTTTTGGGAACACTGCGTAAAGCCTCTTAGGCTGTCTCCTCGACTAAGTGTTTATACTCAGGCTTTCATGGCAGTTACTGTCATAATACGGCACATGTGCACTTCAGCTAACCCCGCTTAGGTTCCTCTTTTTGCAAATATTTAGACTTTTTGAAGTGATGCACACGTTCATAGACACACTTTGCCAGACGTGAACGTGAGCGGTTTACCGTGAGCCGGACACCGTGTCTGCCGGCTGTTTTTTCAACATGACGGATAAGCCAATCAGGCTTAACTTTGCTCGAGTTTTTGCTGTGTCCGGAATGCAGTGAATCCATGTTACAGCAGTTTGTTTGATAAGCTATAAATGCAATGCAAGCACAAACGGGTTTTGTCTGGAGCTCAGTAATCACCGCCTCATGAGTCCACAGTACACTCGATTATTTAGGAAGCTTTATTTGATATTTTGGGAAATAACCGTATTCGCTTTCTTGCTGAGAGTCACAGGAGTTACTTTCATGCCTGTATGGTAAATATGAAGCTACAGCCACCAGCTGGCTAACTTAGCTTAGCATAAAGACTGGATACAGAGGGAAACAGCTAGCCTGGACACTTCTAAAGAAACATAAAAACAAGTTGAGGTTTTACCTTCTTTTTTTTTAAACCTTTGGACAGAGCTAGGCTAGCTGTTTCCCCCTGCATCTAGCCTTTACGCTAAGCTAAGCTAAGCTAAGCTAACCCTCTCCTGGCTGTATTTCATATCTGTGCAGCTAAAAGCAAACAAGTTTACTTCACCAAATGCGGAGATATTCCTTAAAATGGGGCAGGTACTCGAGGGAAACAGCCGAAGCTCAGCGTGATTTTCCTTTTTGTTTTTATTTTAATCCACACAAAAAAAAATTGCCTTTTCTTTTTCTTTTCATGTTGAATGTATATGTGTTTCATTTCCAGTCATCCTGTTCATCACAGGAGAAGCTGCACCAGCTGCCCTTCCAGCCTACGCCTGATGAACTGCACTTCCTCTCCAAGCACTTCTGCACTGAGAGCATCTCCGGGGACGAGTGCCGCAGAGCGACGGCCATGCGACCACGCTCGCGCAGTCTCAGGTACTGCTCCACCTCTGCTAATGAACAGCGCGCACCATTCTCTCCACTCAGGCGCTGATTTTAGTGCAATTTATCTTCCAGCCCTGGAAGATCTCCGTCATGTTACGACCATGAGATTATTATGATGAACCACGTCTACAAGGAGCGGTTTCCTAAGGTAAAGGCTCGCACTACGTTTTCTGCCTGGTCATTAATTATCTCATGTTTCAGCAAACAGACACTTTCCCTTCTCACTGCAGGCCACAGCTCAGATGGAGGAAAGGATTCAGGACATCATCCGCAGCAACTCTCCAGAGAGCGTCCTCCCTTTGGCAGATGGCGTGCTCGGCTTTGCCCACCACCAGATAATTGAACTGGCCCGTGACTGTCTGGAGAAGAGCCGGCTAGGACTCATCACCTCCAGCTACTTCTGCGAGCTCACCGACAAGCTGGAGAGGCTCGTTCAGGAGGTGAGCGCGTCCGCAGGAAATCAAAGGGATATTCACGCCGAATGGCATGAAAACATTGTGGATGCATGTGTTATATTACACTATAGTCACAGAGCTGAGCGTCTCATTTTCCAGCCATCTTTAGGAAAAACCCTGAAGGTCATTCAAAAGACTCACCGCTGCTCTGAAGGTGTTTCCAGAATACTTACAGACTTTTCAAACCATCTGGATGAAAAAGGAAACCGTGCCATAAAAAGGTTTTCACTTGCTTCTGAAGTTGCAACTGTTTGTGGAGCACACAAGCAGCAAATGTGTTATTCTGCAGCATTTTGTCAAAGAAAAGTCAGTATATACCGATATATATATGACCTTGTACAGACTAAGCAAGGGCATATGTAATTTTGTCAACCTTTTTTTTTTTAATTAGGAAAAATCTTATTTTATGGTGCAACAAACAGAATATGTCTTCGTCCAGATGGTCAGGAGACTCTTTCTGGTGTCTTGAAACACCTTCACACACAAAGTGTTGTTGCTGGTATTTATTTCTGGGAAAATGAGGTGTTCAGAGGCCCAAACTGGGCTGAATTTTTCAACTAAAGCCGATGATAACGTGTAAAAAATCTCTTGACTGTTTCCGTGTTTGCTGCCGTGTAGTCCACAGAGAGGTCAGAGAGCGAGGAGGTGAACTTCATCAGAGAGCTGGTGAAGAAGATCCTCATAATCATAGCGCGACCTGCTCGACTGCTGGAGTGTCTGGTATGTTCCACATCACTAAACAGCCTCTAAAATACCTGGATGAATACCTTTTTAATTATTAGTCTTTCAATAATTCCTATTTTGTGTTACTCAGTAGGACACAGAGAGATTAGTTGGTGAACTTAGTGGAGCGTTTAGCAGCTGAAGAGCCAGATATTTCCCTCAGGAGTCGGTGGGGACCAAAAGCAGAGCTTAAAGAGGCTGAATATTGGACTTATGTTCACCAGATGGACAGAAACACGACTCCAAAGAAATGATAATGTTGCTCCGAAACTGCTGGATGTGTAAATTTCACAGCCGTTCGCCAGCAAGTTCACCATATGGACGTAAAAGCTCATAATGTCAGTGTTTCTACTGCCCCCTAGTGGCCAAAATGTTAGTTATTGCAGGTTTAAATAAAGGGGAAAACATGCAGCATCTTATTTTTCATGTTTCTTTATAGATGTAGAACTGAAAGTGTTTCCCTACCTGAAGGATCTCTTTAATCGTTGTACCGGCTGCTGTGTCTGCAGGAGTTTGACCCGGAGGAATTTTACCACCTTCTGGAGGCCGCTGAAGGACACGCTAAAGAGGGCCAGGGCATCAAAACGGACATCCCTCGTTACATCATCAGCCAGCTGGGCCTCACCAGAGATCCTCTGGAAGGTACAGGAAGGACTTTACGGTCCTCATCGAGGGTCATAAAATAGAAACAGCTCTGCTTAGAACTGCTAGCAACACTTTCATTGCGATTTGGTCCTCAGATTTCATTCTTTCAGCATCGCCGGGGCTTTGAATCATAGTTAGAGTGTCTTCTACTTTAGGGTTTATAAAGAAGAGAAATAATAAAAAGCACTTCCAGAAGTATCTCATATAATTCGACTGCAGTGCAGAGTATCACAGTTCCTGCTACTTAAATGTGGTAAATATGACCAAATTGAGAGAAATGAAGCTGCAGACAAAGATTCTCTTGACTAATGTCCTGTACTGAACAGACTGTCTTTCTAATGACCCTCTGTCTCTCCAGATTCAGTAACAAACAACATTCATTATGACTAATTAGAAAGGAATGGCCTCCCCACAGACCTCGTACAGATCCACGCAGGCTGGCTCATCAGCCGATCTCTCCGTTCATTTCCCCTGAGTGTCTCCTGTGTTTCGTTTGCCCGGTGCCTCATGTGCCTGAAGCAAACCTACGAGGAAGGACAGATGTTAAATAGCAGTGGAAATGTGTTTACAGGCCCTCCAGAGACAAGACAAACACCCCCCCCCCAGTGAAAGCACACACACACGGACGTTGGCGTGATTGCACACAAACACACAGGGAAAGAAACGTGGAGAACGCAAGGTGGTTCGTAATGAGCGCTTGTTCTGGAGTGGTGATTTTCAAAATGGGTCTTAGACATGGTTTGTGTGGCCACATCTGATTTCCGCCCCATTTATTTTCAATTCAGATTATCTTGGAGTCAGCACCTCAGAGCTAATAAAGGCTAAAGTCTGCTGTTTTTTTGTTTTGTGTGCTGATTTTCAGCTTTTATGTTACCTTTGTTTCAGAATCTGCACAACACGTTCACAGACTTCTCATGATGTTTTACATTACGGTTTACGTTAAGTATTAGTCTTTATAATTAGTCATTATAATGGATTATTCTGGGGTTCAGGGTTGTTAAGTTTTAGGGTAAAGTTGTTAAGATCATAGTTCAAGTACAGCTTCTTTCCTTACTCTCACAGCGGTGGACAGCTGCTTCAGCTACCTGCTGCTTCACCCGCACTGTGTGAAAGAGAGAAGTCCATGCAGGTGTCGAACTTTGCTGCTGCAACACTGCAAACTTCCTTAGATTTTGTAGATTTAAAAGTTTCTCCTCTGCGTCGGCTTAGCTGTAACTCCACACCTTTACGTTCACGTTGCACGCGTGAATGTAAGCAGCCCCCGCCTCGATCTCCACCCACCCCTGCACCGCCCGCCTGCAGCTTCGACTCTGCTCGTCAAACTTCATCAGCAGCAGCTTCCTGACAAACAGTTCAGAGGAACGTTTCCTGTAACTCAACACGCCAGTAAATGGTGAAACTCAGCTTGCAGAATACGACATGTAGCTGCGCCTTGCATCTCTTAACGCCCCTCGTTTCACCGTAGCCCCTCCCCACGAGTTGATGGGATTGCTTCTTTAAATATGTGACGTATTAAACCCTGCTGGTCTGAATCTGTCATCCTGAGGCTGTGAGGAACCTGGTCACGTTAACAAGGCTAAAAACTTTAATTTAGTGTATTTAATAGTGGATATGTGAACCTCGGTGTAAAGTGCTTTATCCTTATCTTTAAATATTTAACCTGCTTCTGGTTTCTGTCTGTTCTCTCTGCAGAAATTGCTCAGCTGACCAGCTGTGACAGCGGGATAGCAGAGACCCCAGAAACAGACGACACCGTAAGCTCTCAGATATTGATCGTTGTATTGATCCGCTCCATCTTTACTGCGGGCGCACCAGCGAAGTGCAGATTTTATCTTTTTGATTTGTTTTTAGTATTTGTCTCTGTGCTCGCCCTCAGTCTCAGAGCCTCAGCACAGCCTTGCGGTCGCGGCGTAAACCCTGTGAGCTGGACTTTGAGATGACGAAACTCATCAGCAACGGTGCCTATGGGTAAAGACATCTTATTATCCATCTCTGTCGCTCTCTGACAAGTGGAGCTGTCGTCTCTCTCCCATCTGACCGGTAGACTGTATTCCACAGAGCTGTTTACCTGGTGCGGCACAAGGAAACGAAGCAGCGGTTTGCCATGAAGAAGATCAACAAGCAGAACCTGATTTTGAGGAATCAGATACAGCAAGCCTTTGTGGAGAGGGACATCCTCACCTTCGCTGAGAACCCTTTCGTGGTGTCCATGTACTGCTCCTTTGAGACCCGGCGGCACCTGTGCATGGTCATGGAGTACGTTGAAGGTCAGCAGCTTGGTTTTTTAGTGCGCTGTGCTGCGGCTGACAGCTTTGAACAATGTGTTCAGTAACATCCCTCCATTGATCTTAACAGGTGGAGACTGTGCCACCCTTCTGAAGAACATGGGTCCCCTGCCGGTGGATATGGCCAGGATGTACTTTGCGGAGACGGTGCTCGCTCTGGAGTATCTCCACAACTATGGCATCGTCCACAGGGACCTCAAACCAGACAAGTGAGCCCTCACACGCTTGAAGTGGCTGTAATCAACATTTTAATATCAACAATCGCGGTTCGCAGCGATGAACCCACAGAGAATTATCACCCGACTCTGCAGCTCCAGACGGCTCTGCGCAGCGTTCTCATCTCGTTGTTTTGGATTCCCGGTGTGCTAAATTGCTGTTTTTGTTCACTCTCACCGCTCCCATAGCATCATTCTCAGACACAGCAAGCAGCTGTTTTCAGTGAAAAAGCTGTGAGAACAGCCTGTAAACTGCAGACAGACGCAGCGAGAGACGAGCTGGTGAACAAAGTGGAGCATTTAGCAGCTAAAGGCAGGTGTAGCTGTCAGAAGATGAGACCCAACACAGAGCCAATAGGAGGCTGAATATTGCACTTTTGTCAGGTGGCCAGAAACACAACTTTAAATGAAGCTGCTGGAAGTGTAAATAAGGAACTTAAATTCTCAGCCGCCCTCGAGGGGCCACACAGTTGGTTATTGCAGGTTTGGCACTGGTGTGATTGCGTTCACTGCCGGTTTAAAATTTCAATTAAACCTTAAGTGTTCTTGTTCTTTCGCAAGTTCTGCAGATACATTAGCAGTGAAATGACTGCAGCTTTAATAAAACTCACTTTGGGGAATCAATTTTTCTTCACTTCGGCTCCGCCAGCGTTTTAATTTTTGACAATGAAGTGGATGTTTGGTTTATTCGCGAACGTCCGGCTTCATCACAAGCGGAAATATTACACGTGTACAAAAGGAGGGACGCCGTGTAAAACAAGTAAACAGATCATTTGTTGATCCTTTCTGACATAAAGTCAATTGAAAACAGTACAAAGTCGATATATTTAATGTTTTTCCTAATCAGCTTCATTGATTTTTTTTTGTAGTACAGCATGTAGTAATTATAGATACATCACAAGTTTTTACTTGCAAAATGCAGTAGGTACAATATGTTTGGATTGAGCCATTTTTCATCGTTAGTTCTTTTAGTTTCAGTGAAGGAAGTTTTTTCTAAATATTTCTATACTTTTACTCCAGTGAAATTAGTTTTACTTGTACTTTTTACGCTGTGGTGCTACCACTGTTCCTGAAGTAAAGGATCTAATACTTCCTCTACCATTGTCAGTATTTTATAATACAACAACTACTACTCATTTTCACAGTTTCTTGTAATTTCTCCCTCCTCTTCCTCTTGTCCTCCTTCCCCCACATCCTCCTCCTCCTCACAGTTTGCTGGTCACATCGATGGGACACATCAAGCTGACAGATTTCGGTTTGTCCAAAGTTGGTCTGATGAACATGACCACCAACCTGTACGAGGGGCATATCGAGAAAGATGCCAGGGAGTTCTCCGACAAGCAGGTAAGTCTTTATTAGCAACATACTGGCTCTTTATTAGTCGTTACGAAGCACTTATTGATCCCTAATTCTGGACGTTAGGCTTATTAAAGGTTAGGTAATTAAAATCGTAGTTCGTGTGAGGCTTTACTAAGCGCTTCATAATGACTAATAAAGATTCTGCTATTAGCGTACATGCTAATATGCAACTATTTAATTTATTATTCGTTATTCCTGCCCTGTGCAGGTGTGCGGGACCCCGGAGTATATCGCACCAGAGGTGATCCTGAGACAGGGCTATGGGAAGCCGGTGGACTGGTGGGCTATGGGCATCATCCTCTACGAGTTCCTGGTGGGCTGCGTGCCTTTTTTTGGAGACACACCAGAGGAGCTGTTTGGACAGGTCATCAGCGGTCAGTGGCGCCTCCGTTCCTTCTCAGATGAGCATTTGAAACAGAGATTTTGTGATATTTTTGCCTCACAGCTGAACCTTACCGACGGAGGTGTGATCCTCAGCCAAATGCTATCAGCTAGCCTTCGATGCTAACGTGCTAATTTAAGCTAATAAATAGAGTTTTTCCTCAAGCATCACCTGTATTTTAACTACAGTGCATTGCATTTCTCTGAGGAATCAATTTTTTTAACCCAATGACTGCTTTATGTTTTGTGTATTTATTTATTTATTTATGCCAGTTTATCAAATCCAAAACTTGACTGCACACATTTCCTGCTGCTTCAGGTGATTTAAGCGATGTCTCGCAGCATCTGGCGCGTAGATTCTGTCGAGCACATCAGGAGAAATTCCCAAACCTCGCCCTGATATGATGAATTAAACATTTTAAATAGTGACCACATGGAATTAGTTGATGTGCATATTTCTGAATTTATTGAACGCTGAGATTTCCCAGAGGGCCTGCAGCAAAACAGATGGCAGCGAGTGGATTCTGCGTGACTTCAGACCACAACTGAGGTTTTGATATTAAGATGATGTTACTTTGTTGTCTCGTGGTGACAGCAGCACAGAGGAAATCTTCATCTTCACAAACAAGAGTTTTTATGGCGTCGACCGCGTGGCTCAGATGAGTGGTGCCGGTTGCAGTTGTTGGATAACAGCCTCTGTCCGTGGCGTGGAAATGAATGGCGTGCCAGGACTGATTTGGTTTGCTCTCAATCAAACTGTACCAAGCCTCTGAGAGTGACTGTTAATTAAAGGGGCCTGAACACACTGAATGCATGCCACCGTGGCCTCAGGCCGCACATACATATTCATAGCTCCCCTCCCAAATTTGATTAAAAAGGGGGACAAAGTGTGCAGACAATCAGCAGGGCGCAGACCGGCTTTCCTCCCCTTTGCATCGCTTATCCACGAGGCCGTTCACTAGAAGCTGGAGCACATGTAAATTGTCTTGTTCGACATTGTGCTTAAACCTTAGGACCGGCTTTGCTTTATCTGACTTTGCTGGTGAAGCTACTCAGAGACGAGCGTCACAAATATCTGCCTGACTGGGTCACAATTATGGCCGAAATACATGAGGCATGGCACCGCTGCAGCCGGCCCGCCGCAGAGCGCTCAGCCCTGTTTTCACGCGGCTTGTTACAGTCTGTTTAAGAATAATTCAGATACATACCTCATTGTTCCGGCGGCAGTGCGACGCAGCAGAGCAACCCTGTGGGTGTTTTAACATTGCACATTAAAATAAATCAAATCAATGTGTATCCACGAACCTGTAGTTAAAACAACCCAGTTAATTAATTCAGTCCCAGTTAATATAGCCACCGCTTCCAAACCCTGCTCAACTGAACGCATTATCACTTGGCAAAACTCAGTATGCACACAGTGAAGCACGTGCGACAAGACAGAGTCTGTGCAGCAGGTAAAGACGCTGCTTACTGTGTTCGAAGATGCGAAAACTGTATCTTAGCTTATATATGGTAACTTTCAGCATGTACACATTAGTAAAGCAAAACGTTTAGAATTAAATAAATACATCCACCTTTTTCCTACACAGCGCATTTTGATATTGACATTTTCCAGCTCTAGCTAGCTAACAAGTCCAGGCGGCTTGTAGCAGTGATGCTAACAATGCTAACAAAGACTGCACAGAGTTAGCTCTGCAGGTAGTGAGTTGACCTTTGTGTGGCGTAAACCACAAACAGGCAGCATGGGTTAAAGTGCAGACGCCGTTCCTGCTGTTATCTGATGTAAAATGTACAGTATATAATATAATAAACATAAGCATGTTCAGCATGAAAACCTGATGTTTCCCTTCTCCAAACCACAGCTTACTCATGTAAAATCAGTGTTTCTGATTCAAACTGATGCCTTGTGCGTTTCCAGACGAGATCAACTGGCCCGAGGGAGAGGACGCGCCGCCTCTTGACGCTCAGGAGCTCATCACCTTGCTGCTCAGGCAGAATCCTCTGGAGAGGATGGGCGCAGGTAAAAACACAGAGTGCGTAAGGGACACTGTGGCACGGCCGGTAACTCGGTTAGGGCGCCACCGTAAATCCTCACGTGGCCGTTCGTGCCACCTCAGCAGCTCTCATTATTCCAAGTCACCGGGGAAGAAATTGAGGTCATCCGGCAGCCGAGCAGTTTATCCTGTGGCCTCCTCACCTTTTCCCTTTGATCAATTGCAATTATTTCCTCGCCTGGCGGTGAGTCTAGTTCCATGCATGATCGGGCTGCGTGCGGGTCTGTGGACCGTTAAAAGTGGCCCTGACCCTGGACAAAGGCCTTTTAATCAGAGAGGACGCCGGTTCAGTCCGGGGACAGCTCGACGTCCCCGTTCATCTAGATTTCCTCCTGCCAGGCTGCCGTTCACAAAGGCTCCTGCTCTTCCGCCAAAGGTCACAGGCAGGAAATGCGCTGCATAATTTATGGTCACGATCGGTTTGGCCTGCAGCCACGAGGGAAAAGAAAACAAAGCGTAAGCGTTTGTTCTCCTGCTCCGTCCGACTGAGCCGCTCACCGTGAACGCCCAGTGTTTGTGTGTGTTTCCTTCACATTTGTCAGGTTTTCTCCAAACGACACCAGTTATTCATTTGCGTTTACTCCACCTGCAGGTGGAGCTGCTGAAGTGAAGCAGCATCAGTTTTTCCACAACCTGGACTGGAACAGCCTGCTGAGGCAGAAGGCCGAGTTCATCCCTCAGCTGGAGTCCGAAGATGACACCAGTTACTTCGACAGTGAGTTATAATGGAAATATGCTCGAAAACACAACATGGCCAAGTGCAAAAAACACCCTGTGCAGACTCCACATCGCACGTCACCAGTGATCCCAGTTAAAACAGACAGAAAGGGTTTAGCTATGAAGCCGACTTAGTCATGGTAGAAACACAAATATCAAGGAAAAATCAGCAAAACCTGAGCAACTTCACAAAATGTGGCTGCCACAACGCTTCTGAAACGCAGCCGCGTGGAGGACGGAACAAAAACACGCTGCAAAGGGTTCGTTAACTACGACTCACAAGCTGCATTTCAGCAAGAATCGTCCAATCGCAGAGCTCTGAACTCTGTCACATGCACCGCTGAAGGCGAGAGGAAGCTAAAGTTTATGATGTTCAGAAAAGTGAAAACACAATCTGCAGATTAAATCAGTTCACTCTTAAATTCTGGGTGGATTTTATATTCTGTTCATTTTGAATTTGCTAGTTCTCTGATCTAACTTGCAGAGGCTCATGGGTATTGTAGTGTTTAGACCCGTCGTGCCTGAATAACAGGAAAAGCATGATTCCACACAAATGACCATAAACCGTTTGTAGTCATTTCTAATAACCTGTAATAAACGAATGCAGCGATAAATCATCTAAAGTCGAAACCTCTCGTCATTCCCAGCTCGCTCGGAGAGGTACCACCACCTGGAGACGGAGGAAGACGACACGAACGACGAAGACTTCAACGTGGAGCTGCGGCAGTTCTCCTCGTGTTCTCACAGATTCTCTAAGGTTTGTCCTTCCTGCCTCAGACCAACACGCGTGCGTCATCACCACCGCCGACGATGTTACTGATGTAAATGATGCCCTCGTCTGTCCTGCTCCTTTTCTCATGGGAAAGAAAACATGAGCGGTGGTATTTCATATGGAAATACGTGCCCCCCCCACCCCCCACCCCCCGCTCTACCCTTACTCCTGCAGCATTAAACGTAGATTTCGGCTTTGCATATATTTTCCGCTCGCAAATCAGATCTGTTTTTTCTTCTTTTTTGGTAACATGGAACACAACACACAATACAGTCATACAAGCTGGGCGTCATTGTTGTGCTGCATTGCAGTATGCTCCCCTCTCACATCAAAACAAAGCATTACAGCGTCTCAGAAAGCAGCGGGGCGTCTCAGGCGAAGTGTCGTCTGCGCTGCACCTCCAACTCCAGGCCTGTAAGACACGAAGAAGTCTGCGTTAGCACAGACGGCACTGTGCCTGCTCGCCTCTTAACTGTGAAGGCTCAAAACTCGGCCGTGTAGATGTCATTTCTGATGCGTCTGCATCTGGAGCGTTATGTAGCATCTCTAGCCCACATGTGCCGAAGTGACTCATTGTCTCTGTGTGGTCGTCAGGTTTACAGCAGCCTGGATTTGTCCCGTGGGCACCTGGAGGAGAAGGGCGAGACGGAGGGGAAGAAGAGTGAGAGCCCGCTGACCGTCGACTCTCTCAGCTGGACGCCAGACTTTGCTGAGCTGTACGTTTGCCTCCATCTTTGGATCCGTGCGCATAAACACAGTGCAGCCTGCGGCACAGATTGAATGTGCACAGAAATGTCTTTATACTGCAGATTCAGTGCAGGAAGTAGTATGTTAATGTAGAAAAAAGTCCTCTGTCCTGAGGTATTATCAGCAGGATGAACAGTTTGAAGCCATAATCAATAATCGCTGGTAAAAGCTGGATGTATCTTGCAACAGTAAAACATTTCTGCAGCAAAAACGACCAAAGCAATTCAAAGGAGAGCAGACCAAATGCTGAGGCGTCCTCCTTCCACAAATACCTGCTGATTTATGAACCTTTTACAGCTGACTTCTATGTTAAGGCGCTCGGAGGCTCACACACGCAGTAAATTCACCCGGCTGCTACAGGAAGCGTGAACCCGCTCTCTCCTTTTCTGCAGGCCGTCGCTGTCGCACTCGACAGACACCGACAGCGCCAATCAGGGCCCTCGACCCAACCTCTTACCAAAGTTCGCCATCTCAGCCGAGAGCGAAGGAGACGAGACCTCGGGCCTCGGCGACCCCAGCAAGACCTCCTTCTCCATCGGGGAGCTCCCGCGGGATGAGCCGGACGCCACCACTCCGGGCAGCACCCACAGCGGAGCCACGCTCTCCGGTACGAAGTGCAACTGATTTTACATGCACGTCTATTTGGAGTGCCTGGACTGCCTTCTGGTGTTTGTAGAACATGCTAATTAGTGCACTAGAAGCATTGGTAGGAGGATTTTCTTAGGTTTAGACAGAGCTATGCTAGCTGTTGCCCCCTGTTTCCTGGTTTTGTGCTAAGCTAACATATTTAGCAGACATACATGACAGTAGCATCAATCATCTCATCAGATAAGTGTATTTCCCAACATGTCAATCTTCAAATGTCGAAATTCAAACATGCTTCAATCAGGATGCTTCTCTGTTAGCATCCACTGCTAACTGACGCTGTAGTTGAGGGCCTCACTCCATCCTCGTCATGTGTATTAAACAGGAAGTTTCTCAGAACATCTGGACCAGCTGACACCCAGAGGCGAAGGGATGGAGAGCCCCGACAGCACCAGTCACACCTCCGCAGAGCAGGCGGCTCAGAGCAACTCTCTGCGGCCTGAGAGCGCTGCAGAGAAGACCGGAGCTGTGGCCAAAGTCCCAAAGTCGGTCTCCACCGGCGCCCTGTCCCTCATGATCCCCGGGGGTAAGTGGAAGAACACATGCAGAAAGATATGCACACCTGCACTCTGAAAACTATGATCTCAGCCAGTTTGCAGCGTTTCAGAGCAATAACGTGTCGAGAATTACAATAAGAGCAACGGACTTTGAACAAATAATGTGAAAGAGATGAAAGCGCACCGTCGATCTGTGCGAAATCGGCCCAGCATGACACCCGCTGTGAGTTCCATTTTACGGAGTGGCTGCAGGCAAGTAGCCAAGTACAAGCCGCTAACAAGTAAAGTAAGCAGGCCGGGCAGGAGCAAGAGGTCTTCACAGCTGGCAGAGAGAAAATCCCATTAGTTTCACCCTCAGCAGGAGCGGGATGAACCAGACCCGTGAGCTTTACAGCAGCGCCTCGCTGCCGGCTCGACGGCGCTCAGAGTCTGATTGATTAAATAAAAGGCTCTGCTCAGGTGGTGATTACCTCTTCTTCTCCCAGATATCTTCGGGGTGTCTCCGCTGGCCAGCCCCCTGTCTCCTTACTCGCTCTCCTCGGATCCTTCCTCGCGAGACTCCTCTCCGAGCCGAGACTCCTCCCTCTGCACCGCCAACCCGCGGCAGCCCGTCGTCATCCACAGCTCGGGGAAGAAGTTTGGCTTCACGCTGAGGGCGATCCGGGTGTACGCCTGCGACGGGGACGTCTACACCGTCTACCACATGGTCTGGGTAAGGGTAGAGAATTAGGTGTGTTTTCATCAGCTATTCACCTGTCAGGTCATGTGACTCATGTTTACAGCTCTGGATTTGTTTGTAATCAGTCAGTGTGAACGCAAACTGGACCAGAGCTGAACTGAAAGTGGAGCAAAGTACAGGAGTGAAAGCAGCCTCAACCCTCTGTGAAGAAGCACAGATGATGATGATGATGATGATGATGACTGTGTGTTGTGTGTTCCTCAGAACGTCGAAGACGGAGGGCCGGCACACAAAGCAGGACTCAGAGCTGGAGACCTCATCACTCACGTGAACGGAGAGGCGGTTCACGGTCTGGTCCACACTGAAGTGGTGGAGCTCCTGCTCAAAGTAAACCACCCTTCAAACTGCAGCTGTTCACTCTGTAATGACTTTCATTCACAGCTCGGCCTGATGCTGATGCTCCTCTCGGAGTTTGGAAAGCGTAGTCTTCCAAGTTAGATTTAAATTGACTGAACTGCTGAACTTAAATTAACTTATCAGCTAATCAGACTTCGTGAGGGGAAATCTGCTGAGTGGACGTTTCCATTTCAAGCACTGCAATCCTGCATTTACAAGAGCTGGACTGTGTAAAAACACTCATTGAATACATACTTATACTTGCTATACTACCATGACGTAATTGCTCAGTACACCGTAAACAATGTCAGCACTGATCTAACCCAGACCGCAACTGCAAATGTAGTAAAAATCCCTCTAAATTGAACTTTTCAGAGTGGGAGCAAAGTGGCCATCTCCACAACGCCCTTTGAAAATACTTCGATAAAAACTGGACCAGCGAGGAGGAACAGCTACCGGAGCAAGATGGTCCGATGTGCCAAAAAGCCCAAGAAGGAGAGGACGCCAGAAAGGTACGAATCCTCCTCTGGACTTTTATTTTATTCACTCTGGATGGACGGCATGGAGCTTTACTGAACAGTAACGAGGAAAGAAGCTGTGAAATGCAGATGTGCTTTATTGGCGTAAAGCTGAGCGCTGTGCAGAGGTGAGTGATCTGATTTCAGGTGTTTCCTCTCGGCCTCTAGGGGGCAGAATGATGACACTGAGGGAACACTGACTGTGTGAGTGATTAGCCTGCAGGATAAATTTTAAAAGACGTGTTTACAATGAGAAAAGCAAATAATAAAATAAATATGCAAAGACAAAAGAGCATCTTATGACAAATAAAATCTCAGACCTTTGAAATAAAGTCAGTGTTGATGTTGGTTTTAATGAATCCACCCTTTTATGTCCCAACCTTTAATTTTTCAAAGGCTACATTTGTAGCAGTTTTTGCTAAAACTGCTACATGCGATAAAATGAATAATATATTGATTGATTTGAATGGTTAAAGATCATTTTATACTCACAGTCGTACTGTCTAATGTCCGGACTGATGTCTTTTTTCTCTCTTTTCCAGGCGACGCTCCCTTTTCAGGCGTTTTGCCATGCAGCCGTCTCCTCTCCTGCACACCAGCCGCAGTTTCTCCTCTCTGAACCACTCCCTGTCCTCTGGTGAGAGTCTCCCCGGCTCCCCTACCCACAGTCTCTCCCCTCGCTCCCCGACCGCCGCCTTCCGCCCCACACCAGATTTCACCCAGTCAGGTGGAGACTTCAGCTCCTTTTGACAGCTTGATTCAGGCTTTTGACTGTTTATTTCCATTGCTCACATCTGTTTTTTGTCCTTTTAACTTCCAGGTGGAAACTCCTCCCAGAGCAGCTCTCCCAGCTCCAGCGCTCCGAACTCCCCCGCTGGCTCGGGCCACATTCGGCCCAGCACCCTCCACGGCCTCGGCCCCAAACTGCCGGGTCAGAGGCTCCGTCAGGGGCGCCGCAAGTCTGCAGGAAGCATTCCGCTTTCTCCTCTGGCTCGCACACCTTCACCGACCCCCCAGCCGACATCTCCTCAGCGCTCACCCTCTCCCCTTCTTAGTGGACATTCTGTTGCCATCTCAAAGACGACGCAGGCCTTCCCGGCTAAGATCCATTCCCCGCCCACGATTGTGCGACATATCGTGCGGCCCAAGAGTGCTGAGCCGCCTCGCTCGCCCCTCCTAAAACGTGTCCAGTCCGAGGAGAAGCTGTCCCCCTCTTACACAGGAGACAAGAAGCACCTGTGTCCCAGAAAACACAGCCTGGAGGTGACCCAGGAGGAGGTGCAGGACGAGGAGCTGAGGCCTGGGGAGCGGGAATACACCGTCCTGCAGAGTGTGGAAGAAACAGCCTGCGAGCCGCCGGCAATCACCCGCATACGACCGGTTGAGCAGGGCTGCTTAAAGCGTCCCGTCAGCCGCAAGATGGGCCGGCAGGAGTCTGTGGAGGAGCTGGACAAGGAGAAGCTGAAGTCCAAGGTGGTTGTGAAGAGGCAGGACTGGTCAGAGAGGAGGGAGTCTCTGCAGAAGCAAGATGCCCTGCGTGAGCCTGACTCTTCCTCCCTGTGTGCCGATGACAGGGATGAGGGTTTTCTGGGCAGAGCCCAAAACAAAAGCAGCCCAGACTCTGGCCCTCTGGAGGCCAAAGCTGCCAGCACAACCCTTAAAGACGTGCTGTACAAGAAACTCAACACGCGCGTCTCTGAGGGCATCGCCGAAACATCAGGCGGCAGCGGCGAAAGCGACGGAGGACTCAGGTCGGCTCTCTGCTCCATTCACCCAGAGTGGCAGCACTCCAGACAGAGTAAAGACAACATGAAGCCAGACAGGCTGGACTTCAAAGCCCCCAACATCGAGTTCACCAGGAAGAGGCTGTCGTTCGAGGAGCGAGAGGACTGCATGTGTCGGTGCTCCTCCGGCATCCATGAGAACCTGCACTTTGGCTCCACCAGGTCCAAGAGCCTCCAGCTGGACACGGCCATGTCTCACGACCACATGAAGGCCGGCCTGGGGAGCGTCCACTCCAGCCCTGAAGGTCTGGCCCCCAAGCTGTTCTCCGGCAGAGGAGAGAGCGCCGTGGAGAAGCTCCAGCTCATCTCCTCTGCAGAGTCTTCACTCCGAAAGACGTCGTCTGAATATAAACTGGAAGGGCGCCACGTCTCCTCTCTCAGACCTCTGGAGGGCACTCTGGATATAGGTCTGCTCTCAGGACCCAGAGTCTCCAAAACAGAAACCTGTTTATCTAAGATGGCGGAGAACACAAGCGACACTGTTTCTGTGAGTTCTCCAATTTGGCTCCAGACCCCTGTGGAGAGGCAGATTACCATCCCCCAACTGAAAACCACAGACAAGCTGAAGAGCCCCCTGACATGCTCTCCAAGCCCTGAAGCTGTTTCTTCTCTAAACAGCATAGTCGCCTCCAAAGAGCACTCAAACAATGCAGCCACAGAGGTGAAAATCAGCGCAAGTGCTGAGAAAACACAGGACAGACACGGCGAATCGTTAAAGGCTCAGAGCAGCAAAGTGGAGCCGTCGACCTTTGCTGTTAAACAAGAGAGCAGGACGGGTCTGAAGGCCGGTTCGCCGCTGGCTCACGAGCACAGAGGCCCCCGACACAGCTCCCACTTCTCCTCCTGCGGAAAAACACCCTCCATACGGGAAGTCAGCAATGAAGATCAGGAGGATGAAGCGGAGCAGCAGGAAGTCACACCTCACGCTGCATCGCAGAACGCCGACAGCTCCAGGACAGTAGTCTCTTTGAGTCCACCGAAGCTGGAGGTGGACATAAAAACTGCAGAGACTCCAGCTGCAGCTGCCAGGGAGGCGTTACCTGTGTCGCTGAAGCAGAGTATAAACTGCGGTTTGGACACAGGTCAGCGTCAGAGCTGTGAGACCAAAGCAGCTCCTGCACAGAACTCAAACACGACCTCCGTTTCTAAGGTACAGAACAGCTCCTCGTCTGCACGCGCTCCGGAGAACGTGCTTTCAAAACAACAGCCGGCGAACATCTGCTCCGCGAGTACAAAACCACAGCTTTCTGTCACATTAGCATCTGCTTCTGCACATGTAGAGAAAACATGCAGCGTAAAACCCGAAGGTCAGGACTGGGAAAGGTCTGTCAGTAAGGACGGCGTGCAGTCGAACAGATCAGCTGTGAAGGTGGTCGGTGATCCAGGAGGCTCTAAGAAGGAAGCGAGCACATGCGTCACAGCTGCAAAAGTGGAGCCGAAGAGGGAAGCTTCTGCAGCTGATACAGTCACCTCGTTGAATAACGTTACAGAGGGTACAGTGGGTGTAAATAAAAAGGATAAAACTGTGTCTCCTCGTGCAATAGAGAGTCGCAGCATAGTGCTGCAGAAAAAAGAGGATCCAGTATCGCCAAAGATTAAGAATGTGAACGACTCAGAGCAGCTATCAAAAAACAATCCAGCCGAAAAAGCACAGCACAGATCATCTGATTCAGAGTCCAGCGCCTCTAAAAGAGAAGCTCCTGCAATCAGTGTGAATGAAAGCCAGAGATGTTCAACAGCTGGAAACGCCGCGAGCCCCAAAACTAAATCCAGACCTGACTCCCAACCTGTAGCACCCCCTGCTGTGAAGACCGAGGAGGAGGCAAAGCCCGCAGAGGTGAAGTCTCCTCCTGTGCCACCTCTCAAACACAGTCCAAATTCAAAACAGAGAGATCTGTCTAAAGAACCTTCAAACCCTCAAACAACCCACGAGCGCAAAGAGGCCTCGCCGCCGTCCGCTGGAGCTGACGCACAGCGAGAGGAGCTGGCGAAGCCGACGCGTTCTCCCGCTCTGACTGAGGCGAAGCAAAGAGAAACCCAACCCAAAAGCTCTGTAGCAACCGCAGCTCATATAGAGAAAGAAAGCACTGACCCGAAGCCAAAATCTGTCCCTCCTAAAACTGCCCCTCCAGCGTCAGCCATAAAGACTCCTGTAGCTCCGCCGCCGCTCGCTAAGCAAAGTGTGGACGCCAAACACAAAGAGCCCTCACCCAAACACCAAACCCCGGTCGTTAAAAACCACCACGACCCAAAACCAAAACACGTCCCTTCACCTCTTGCTGCACCTCAACATCAGCCGCCATCGCAGGTTCCCCCGCAGGCCGAACTGCCGAAACCTGCAGCGAAAAAGGAAATGCACCCAACCGGCGGCGGCGGTGTCTCGGCCAGGAACTCCAGCTGTGCGCCCCAGGAGGCCGTGGGCAAGGTATCCAAGGAAAGCCCCAAGTCTGAAACGCTCAAAGCGGACAGCCACAAGGGCCCGGACGCCAGAAGCACCCCCCCTGACAAACAGGCGCCCGGCAGCAAGAAGGAGCAGACCGAGAGGAAGAAGAAAGAAACCGTCCAGGAGGCCACGTCTGCGCAGAAACCCGCCAAACGAGACGCGTCCCGAGCCGCTAGCTCTGCGCTCAAAGACGGCTCAGACAAAGACGCAGGCAGGTGCAGGCAGCAGAAGGAGTCGCCGCGTAGCTCCGGAAACAAAAAGTGAAGCGTGGAGAGGAAACAGCAGCTCCGGAGAGTCCAGATGTTTTAACACGTTAGAAAATGGCTCGTGCAAACATCTTCATGCCTTCTTTTTTTTTTTTTTTTTGTTTTTGTTTGAGGACCGGGCAAGCTGTTACATGCCGACAGAGAGGTGTGTGTGTGTGTGTGTGTGCGTGTGTGTGCGAGTGTGTGCGTTAAATACGATGACATGTACGCAGGCCTGAATGTAGGCGGTCACGTGCTGATCATTTAGCGTTTCACTTCGGCGAATGTTCGTTTCTGTTTGTCGCAGAACGCTTTCGTGCAATCGGTGCGTCAGGAGCGAAGGAGCCTTACAGGGGCGGCGGTGCGCCGTAGAGTCAGTGCCATAAAAGACTTTGAATTGCACTCTTAGCTGTAGACTCGGAGGACCTGATGTCTTTTAATGCAGTAGACCACACAACAGCTGATTGTTTCATCAGATTCTTTCCGCGCGGGGTTTCGGCGATGCGCCGCGTCCTTCGCTTCCCGCCTGAAACTTCGTGGGAATCACGTCTCGGTTCTAGAAGTGGTGAATGAGTGAAGGGGCCTTAGTGGTTAAAGGAAATAAAACTTGCTGTTCTTAGCAAGGTGTGGTGTTTATTCACATTCCTCTGACATCTGTACATATATTTTTGATTTTTATGCAATAGGGTGTAAATAGGACAACACTGTAAAACAGGGACACGTGGGCTTACATGATTGTCGTTTGTATTATATGTATAGATTTTGCAGTGTCATTTTGTTTGTATGCTCGGTGTCAGAGTATCTCCTCGTAACTCCGTGGTCTGCAGTGATGTATCTCGTCTAAAGGCGTCCTCTTCTTCGTGACCTTTCACGACCTTGAGCTTGAAGAGAGCGCGGCGGAGAGGAAAAGGCGCGAGTGGGTAAAAAAAAAAAAAAATGTAGCATTAAATAACAAAACTGTGACGGCCGTCAGCGTTTCCCAAGAATGTCTTTGTCGTCGGTGGCGTGTTTGCTGGCTGACTGCAGTTTAAAGGGCGACGCCTGTGTAAAATATCACGTTTGATTAACGAGCAGCTCTGCGTGTGTTTGATAATAGAGGCTTTCTGAAGGCATCATCTCCGCGCCTGCCAGAGCGGCGCGAGGTCAGGTCAGGCGGAGGCCGCAGAGCGAGGCTTTCAGACGGGTTTCCGTGTCAGGCTTCAGTCTCAGTGTTGTTCGAGTCACGTGTGAGTGTTTGGATCTCAAAGGACTCTTCACGAAGAGCAGCAAAGCTTCGCCTGGGTGAAGACTTCACGCGAGGAATCCTGATTATTTGCATAGCGTAGCTCGCGTCCACAACATTTGATGTTAATGTGCAAATACTTGGTACTACACATATAGGCTGGCATATACCTGCATTCACTTTCTGCAATTTACTCACACACAAACACGTGTTTCTCTACTGTAGATGCCTTTAAATTGCAAACCCTAAAGGACAACCAGAGAGTAGCCTAGGACACTAAGTATGTAATGCAGTATCTGCTCTGTCGTGCTGGCAATGTCGAAACAATAACCTTGTCTACTGCGTATACTCTATGTCGACAAGTAAAAGACTTCATTTAACACAGATTATAGCTTATCTGAACAGCAAACTGTGTCCAGGAGTGAAACACGAGGCCGACTGCAGAGGTTTTAATGTTAAAAGAATCTGATGTTTACTCGCATTAGATATTGTAAATGTGTCGCTAATGTATTGTGAGAGAACAAATGCACCTTAATGTTTGCCAGTATTCAGTCCAAAGGGCGAGAAGAAGAGTCACATTGGAGCTGAAGGTCCCCCAGATTAAACCAATCACTGAATTTTATGTCTTTTTCCCCTCACTCTGTCTTTCCTGTGACGTTTGGATCCTCAAAGCACATTCGGCGTTTGTTTACAGAGCATCATGGATGTATATTTTGTACATTGTTGATTTGCCAAATCTATGTTCTGTGTCACAGATAATGTCGTTTCTAGTAGTGTGAGACTCGCTCCTTGCCACAAGGACGTTTAATAAGAGCATCTGTTTGTGCAGTAACCGATGTCTTTTCATACGTCAGGTTCCTCTTCGTCTGCTTGTCTTTTCAGTTTCCTTTTTTTCTTCCTCTGTGCAAAACTAGTATTAATATGAACTTGCTTACGATGGTTTGTCTTTTAGAATATGTGCAATAAAAGTGTTTTGAGTTTTGTATTTTGCCCAAGGAAAGCTCTATGGATGTCATAGATGTTGTATATTAAAACAGATATTTATACTTCTAATGTTGCGTAATACTGAAAATAAAATGGAATTATAAATTAATCTTTTCACTCCTCTTTTGGTTTGGTTTGATTTGGTTTGCATAGAGTGAGTAATTTCTCAGTAATAATGCAGAAACCCTTTAAAATCCACTTAAAATAATTCATTTTGATGCTAATTCTTTGCAAAATCAGAGCCTAAAGTCTTCACTTTGTACACTTCTGGTTAGTTTCTGGTGTAACCAACATTCACAACCATCCACCAGAAAGCAAATAATCTGACATATGTGTCAGAAATACAGCAGTAAATCTGTCACATAAATCCCTATTTAGCCTCTAAAATACACAGTTCTTTTATTCTGACATGACACCTGTAAAATAAAGCATCTCCAAAAACTTCATAACAATCCCAAAGGAGGGTCCAGAGATGCAAACACCTCCTTTCAGTCTATCTGGAGTGATGCACAAGGAGGTGTATAGCGAACCCTGATGTGCAGCGTCCCACCAACAGGGGGCAGTATCCCTCCATCAGAGCGCTGGTGGGCTCACCTGTCAATGTTATAGATCGCCTGTTGTGTAACATCCGTTCAGCAGAGATGCAGCGGACTAATGTCGGGCTGGAAATCCTCTGTAGATATGAATGAATCTGCTAAAAGCTGCATATTTAAATTGTCTTTTTGATTTTTAACTCCAAACAAATCGACTGGACTCTCATCTGCAGTCCTGTGGTGTGAAGTAGAATCTAAATATTCTTATTTTAGGTCATCAATGGGGAGGATTCACGTGACATTACAGGTGTTTCCTGTTGAAACAGTATGTCCAATATGACCAGATTAGCCTAAATACACAGAAAATAAGTCCTGCTGATGTTCAGCCGCTGTCGTTTCCCATGTGATTACAGGGTTAATGGTGCAGATGGATCAGCGTCCACACAGTCTGATTACTAAGCAAAATTATTAAATAGAGCAGTGAATGGGGAAAAAAATCCTCTTAGTGTTTGGGAACGGGGTTAACCGTCGGGAGGAGCTCATACGGGGCGAAGGAGGAACATTGTGGTAATGAATTTATTACCATTAATTGGCCGTGAGCTTCTTCTTTGAGATGTTTCCAGCAGGGAGCAGTTTCCTCCCCGCAGAAGGATGTCTGTCACATGTTTCGTGGCAGCTGTCGGCCTGCGTCCTCGTAGAAGTACAAACTGTGAAGCCGGTTCCTCTAATCTGCACTCATGAAGATACCGACTGCCCCCCCCCCACTTTAAACCAGCACATGAACAGTATCTTGATAATGATGATGTCACTTTCATGTGCTTTTTGTTGTCTGTTAGCAGGAAGTAACCCCCCGTCATTAGCCTGTGAACGCTGTGTGAATCACGGCCTCGTGGGGAAGTTTTTAACACTCAGCTTGTCAAAACTTGAACACCTTGAACCTCTCCCTGTAATTCCACTTAAAATAAAACAAACAGTTTGTTATTCAGCGGATTGTGAGGATGATGAAGTGTATCTTCGCTGTCCATCTGGCTGCCTCCAGAGAGTGGAGGCTGGCGGGTTTGTAATCCATTTTACAAGGACTGATCAATGCTAACGATGTGAGCGGCTGCGTGTACTGTTATCAATGGGGTGTGGGGTTAAAAGGGGGGGAAAGTGCACACGTGTGCACACGGACATGCATGTTACATTGTAGAGAGGAGCAGCTACGAGTCAGCCATGCTAGCTGTGCTGCGAGGCTGCCTTATTCCCAATCCCTTCATTCTTTTCTTTGATATTTTGCAAAGATCTGCTCATCCTCAGCCTCTGATTGGCTGTTTTTTTTTTTTCTAACCAACCAAGCAGCAAGCAGTAGCCAATCAGAGACACACTGGGCAGGTCTTTTTTTTTGGATTATTGAGCTAACACCATGCTAATGTGCTGGTGTTTAGGAGGTCATTTAAACCTTGTCCACCATCTTACTTTAGCATGTTAGCGTACGAACATTTGCTGATTAGCTCTAAATCATACGGTCGTCGCCGTGTCAGAAGGTCGGGGGTTCGATCCCTCGCCTCGGCGTTCTAGTGTCGAGTATCCTTGGGCAAGATACTGGACCCCAAATTGCTCCCAACACTGTGTCAGTGGTGCGAATGGCCACTGCTCGTAAAAAGGATTAAGATTAATCCTCTGGAAACCATGAATGTCTGTGCCAAATGTCATGGCAATGCATCCGATAGTTTCTTGCATATTTTATTTTGTTTTGGACCAACCGCCTGACCGACGCCGCCAACCACACCGTTAGCGCGGCAAAAAATAAAACTAAATAACATTCTCAAACAAATAACCACACAGTATGTTGACAGTGTGTGCTGTAACTGTGGTAAGATCCCCTAAAACGTCTAATTTTCCTATCATACGTGTCCTTAAAGAGCCTGCGGTCACTCGGACGACAAGCGGAGGAAAGTGAATCTTATAAATAAAGAAGCAGGGACGTTGAGAATGGCGGTGGGAAGATTGCTTGTTCCTGCAGACACATGCAATCTGAGACTCGGATAGATAAATCCACTCTGGCCTGTATTAACTTTTGCTGCTGGAATTTGTTCAAGTACATTCTGTGACTTGGGGGGAGGCCAAAACTCCAGCCCAGCTCTCATATCTCATGTTGCAACTGATGGCTCCTGGCCGAGTTTTAGTCCTCAGCCGCTGGTCCATCACGCACAGGGAGAGGCGAGCTTATTGTGTGGGAGAAGGTTCACTCTCATATTAAAAACTGCTGCTTCTGTGTTGGAAAATGCGAGGGTCCTCACGGCGGCTGCTGTTCGCTGCCAGACGTGTAAACCCGTCGATGTAATTAAAGTATTCCGGCTGCTTTTGATCCGTCGGTGGAAGAAGTGGACCAGCCGTGAAAACAACCTTGATGATTATGCAACAGTTCAAACTGTCATGTATGCCCCGAAGGCGACCATGTGACATGTTCTCTGTTGTAACACATTTCGCCGTGTTGATAAAGTCCCTTCTGAAAAGTCATGCGAATGATGCAATGTAGTGTGTGTGTGTGTGTGTGTGTGTGTGTGTGGGACTGCTGGTTGAGTGTGGGGGCGAGTGAATGCTGACAATGTGTTCACTGTAAACAAGTGGAATACTGATAAAAAGCATTATTTTAAGAATTCGTGGAAGCGCTCATAATAAAAAAAAAAAACACTTAACGGAGCCTCCAGTGATGAAATGATCAGTCGAAAATAGATTCTGGGACTTGAAAAGCCTCTCGAGAGGGCAAACGAGCGGCCTCCATGTGTGGCAAAATACAAAGAGCGCGCTGATTAAAACCTTCAAGGCCTGTGTAGTTACAGTGAAATGAGAGGATGATGTATGACTGGATGATATTGTGGTTTTTCTGCAGGGCTGCTAAGTAGTGGGTGTGCTAACAAAGTGGGTCATCAAATGCTCCGTTTCAAAGCTATTACGTATTGTAAGTTTCTCTGCTTTGTGAATGTCCTCGTGCCACCAGCTCGTGTCGTTTAGTTGTATTGTTACATCATGACTTCAGCGCGGACGCATGATGTTGTTTGTTTTTTAGGTTTGGACTCAAAGATGCTGCAGAAAGCGGCCCGACGCATGAATCCAAACGTCCTGCATGGTTAGTTTTCAAGCTTTGAGCAAAAAGTGCTTTTCATAGACAGCATAGAACAACAGCAAAATACAAGCACACAATAAAAAAAAAGACTGTAAAAGAACTTCAAATACTTCATCCAAAAAAGTGAAACTATTAAGATAAACCTGAAATCAGCTGGTTGCACAACAGAGCTGAGTTATGCAAAGAGTCTGAAGGCAGAAACAGTGTCAGCTGATCAAACATGAGCTGGAAGCTGAGGTGCCAGTACAGCAAACACACGGTCGCCCTTTGACCTTCGCCTGGACTCTGGAACAGCTCGCAGGCCCAAACCAGCAGCTGTAAGAGGCCTTTTTGGACAGTTCAGAGTTCACTGGCCATGTGACGCCTTTCAAGTGTACAAGAAGAAGAAGTATGATTTTAAAAATGGATATGGCTAAAACTTGGGCGACGTGAGAAAAGGTTTTCGTCAGCTCGAGCAGTGAGGCGGCTAAACGAGGCGTTACGATCGTGCGGGCCTGAGGAAGTAAAAGCGTGAATAATTTTCTCTGCATTTCTAAAAGGTAGAAACCATTTTTTGGGTTTTGTCCAAAGCTTCGCTCTCTGTTGAAGGTTCTCAGCAGTGCCCTTCATATTTGAGATAAGGAGGCCGAGCAGTGGGTGGACTTGAGATAACTTTACTTACTGTTAACCCAGTCATTCCTGAAGTGAAAGCCTGAAATGAGTGCTGTCAGACTAATGGAAATAATAATAATAACCTTATTTGTAGGGCACCTCTCAAACAGGGATTGCAGCTCAAAGTGTTTTACAAGAAGGAAATCACATGCAGCAAGTGAGTGTTTCTCAAAGAAAAGACAGAACGCACATACAAACAGACAAAAAATAATGTTAAATAAGATGGAGATGTTGTAAAATAAAATACAGACAATGCAATAAAATATTAAAATGTAGGTTAAAACAGATTACATTTCTGTTCCGTGTTGATACCTGATGACTGTAAATCATCTCTTGCTGCTTTATTTCATCGAGTCAGACCATCATCAGCTGTGAACTTTGCCTCTTGCACAACACTGTCTGAACAGGACGCTTTGAAACGCACAGCGGTCCATTTAAGTGTGTAGTTTCATTGCTCGTCAGCACACACTGCTGGGACCTTCCCATGTGGCGTCTGCAGGTCTCCTTGAGGACATGCAGGTTGGGTTAATTGCCCTTAGCGTGAATGATTGTCTGTCTCTTTAGCTGCGTGTCATTAGTGGGTCCTCATTCACTTACCCTCAGCTCTTGGAGTTACGTAACAGTGTGGGGCCGGAGCGGAGGGAAAGTGGGTGGGGAGGGAGCAGGGAATGCACTTGACTGTCAGGAGTCACGATGGATTGTCGGTTAGTCGCATGTGCAGGTGCAATAACCTTTGAGTGAGGAGCTCCGTCTCGTCCAATGACCTGTGAATAGCAGTCGTTAGCATGCCTGTAATGTGAAATGTGTCCAAAACTGCATGTTTCAGCAGTACGGGCCGTTCTGAATGCAACACTCTAGTGAAGTAACTGCATGAAGCAAATTCCACAACGTTACAAAAACTGAATTTGAGTACGATCGCGCTGATTATCTGGATATTGTTCCTGACACTTGTAGATTTAAAGAGTTTGTTGACGTCGTAGCGGAAATGACGAGAAGCTGCAGAGCGCAGAGGCTGAGTGACCACCACTGATGATTCGCCCCCTCAGCCCTCGAAGGCTCAGTGTCACCATGTTCAGTTGAGCAGAAAAGAAAAGGAATGACGCTAGTGGCGGCCGGGATTCCCCCGAGGGCAGGCGCCAAGTCGACAAGGCCGCCTTGAACGACGAATGCTTACGTGTCAGCCCTGTGATTGATGCTGCAATCCATTGAAAAAATGACCTCCGACGTGGAAAAGAGCACCAGAACGGTCATTCAAGTCATATTAGAGGAACCTGTAGAAGGAAAGTGTGAAGAGTCAGAAGGTGGCAGAAGCTGGGAGACAGTGGTGAAAGAAGGAAGAGGATGAAGAGGAGGAGAAGGATGGGGGGAGGAGAAGATCCCTCTGTCAGACGCAGGGTCGGGTTCTGGGCTCAGGAGAGTGACATAACCCCAGTGTGGTCCCTCACCGAGAGCATTAACGAGCGTCTGAGAGGGATTTAAGCTCCAGGGCTTAGCACAGATCAGGCGCTGATTCCCTGCCTCCGGAAAATTGGGACTGGACTCTGAGCCACCATTGTGGTGGAGGGACGCATTAAGGGTGTCTCAAATGGAAGACGTACCTGAGACACTGAGACGTCCTGCATGCCGTCACCCACAGTGTAGAGACTCGGTGGACCTGTTACTGCTGGTTTGACTTCACATCAACACTGACAAAACCTGCCACATGATGCAGGAAGTGCTGCACTTAAGCACCATTTTGAGGTACTTGTACTTAACTTGGGTATTCTTTTTACTGCATTTCAGAGGGAAACACTCTACTTTCTACTTCTAACCTTGGGTCTGCTGCTGCGAGGAATTGTTGGACGGCATTGTCTCCTTTCCTTTCGTAAAGGATGGTCCAGTGTATCGTTTCCTAAAGGAGGTAAGCGAGGAAGCACTGAAGCACCTTTCCTTAGCGTTTGAAGATTTCCTCCCGCTCTTATGGCGGCTTCACGGCTGCCACTCACTGGTCATTCCACTCCGTTGGGAACCTTCCAAAGCAAAAGACTTTGCGACCGCAACCCAGATGCTGCCACTCCCACCTGCCTTGCGATCGCCTCATTCCTCTCACCTGAGTTTCCCCGTCTGACCTCATTCCACTCCATCAGCCGCTCATCAGCGTATCGGCTCAGATCCATTGTTCTTCTGCCACTTCGTTTCATGCCATTGCTTTCGAGCATCTCACCTGAACCTCTACCGTCTCTACATGTTCATAGGAACTCCTGAAAAGAGCAGCACGAATGCAGTCGAGCCACTATTTCATCACTCCAAAACTAACAAACGGGAAGAAAAATTGGCCTCCAGGTTCAGGGGCTGAACCTGCGCTGGCCCCCCAGTTCACATGAGTATTAAAAGACAGAAAAGCGTAAACAAAACATACCTCTGCCTGTTTGTGTTGGACGGCTTAAGATAGCACTGCATGCATTTCTGCATTTCAGCAAAGAAAAGGACAACAAATATTAAGGTCAAGATAAATAGAAGCCGTTTTTGAAAAAGTCTTAGTGCCTTAAAAACAGACTTGTGCTAGAAAAAACAATAAATGGAAATAATCTTAAGTGCATACTTTCAGCTTTCTGTAGGACCTGCTGTACGAGCGTTATGTAAACACATTCCCTGCATGCACAGCCCGCACGGCCACAGCTGGCTGAACTTGCGTAAGAAGCCCTGGCTCAGACTCTGTGTATGCCATCCGGGTTTGCAGATCGCTGCAAATCTGCTTTGGGTCAGTCCTGTGTCACAGGCACCGGCTGCATGGCACTGCAACGGGTGGATTAACGTAAGTGCAGGATTGAGGTTGTCCCAGATAACTGGAGAATCAAAAGAGACTTTCTGTCCCGAGTGATTTCCAAAAGCATTCACGAAACTTTTCAAGGGTTGCCTGGAGGTTAGTGGATTGGAATATGATCCACATATTCGAGCTTTTGCTTTTCAGAACTTTCCCCCGGGCGTCTTTGGACTGTGAGCAGGAAAATGAGAACACGGCTGATCATAAAGGAGGCGCAATGACTCATTAGAGGGGTCTGTGTGCAAACTCATGGTCGCTGCTGTATTTACCAGTATGGGTAAGATTTAGGCCTTTTCTGTCACATCTCACAGCCTTGAAGATTGTCACTGGTCTGTCATATAGAGGAAACACCAGCAACACGTGCATGTGAATCTGAAAAGTAAAATGGTTTCTCTGGGGGGAGTTTTTCCTTATCTGAATTGAGGGTCTATGGACAGAGGGCGTCATACGCTGCACAGATCGTAAAGCCCCTCGAGGCCGATGGTGATTGTGATTCCGGGCTATTTACGTAAAACTGCCTGCACGCCGAATATGAAGCAGCCAGCAGATCACCTTCGTGTAGCCTGGAAACAGCTAGCTCGGCTACGTCTAAAGGTTCAAGCATATAACATTCAGCTGTTGTACAAGTTAAACAGATGTAAAGTGTGTATTAGTGATCTTTAGAAGCGCTGACGGAGGCGGGCACGCCGCTTCCCTGATTCAAGGCTGTGGGCTAAGCTAATCACCTGCTGGCTCGAGCTGCACACAGACAGAAGAGCGGCGTCAATCTTCTTATCTAATTCTTCATGAGAAAGCGAAGAGGAGGGAACTCTTCCTTTACTGTTCCAGCCCATATACACAGATAGATAACTGCTCTTTTGAATGTACTCTGACTGCATATTTTAGTTCCCAAACTTGGCGTCAAATGGCCAAATTTCAAGGAAGACTCAGAAGCATTCAACACACGGCTTCGCAGTGAGGTTGAAAACGCATTCATCATGTTTGTTCGACCTTTAAGCAGCGTTGCTCGTACTGATGAATCTACAAAAAATTATCACCCGAATCTGCAGCTTTACTTGACTTTATGGAACTTAAGAGCACGTTTCATTGTCCCGGTTCGCGTTCACTGCTCTCACAGTGTAATTTTTGGAGGTGGAAGGCAGCTGTTTATGCAAAAACCTCCATTAAAACCCACTGAATGCGACCCGCTCGCCACTAAAGAGCCGACAAACACACTTAGCGACTAGCCTGTGGACACAGTGGAGCGTTTTTCAGCTAAAGAGCCAGATATTTCCCACTGGAGACCCAAAGCAGCTAAAAGAGAGCACTTACAGGACTTATAGGACTGCAAATATTTACTTAAACGATGATAACATGTGTAGCCTATGTTTTATCTAGATTATGCAATATGCCTCTGCTGCTCCAAAGTGGCCATAAAAACCAGCTTCTGCAGGTTTAAGGACACTTACAGTGTGTTTCAGAGAGAAAGAGTGAAGGTAAACTCCACAGTTCACCTTAAACGCATTCATACATGTTTGTTTTACAGCAGCGTGCCGTATATGCTAATGTGTGCTCTAATGTGTGCAGGCTGCTGGAGAAAAACCAGAAAACTCTTTCTACATTTCATAAGTAAATACTACTTTGCATATGAATGAGAGAATTCACTGTGATGGGGAAATTAGAGCTAATTTGCCAGAAGCACTTACCTTGGCATGAATATGAGGGAAGGTCATGCACTAACAAGTACAGCCAGGCACTGATTAGTGGGTAATGCACTTACTTCAGTAAGTGGAGTAAAGCGCTCCACTGTATGATTGGGATAGACTGGATTTGCCTCACTTCGTCTGCCAGCATGGCACAGTCTTAACAGTTACAGGAACACGTCGCTAACAGCTGCTCGTTTCATCAACCCGGGATGTGGAATCGACGCAACAATGAGCCACTGTTCAGTGGAAAGCTGGTGAAAAACACGGCGAATGAAACGCCTTTATGTGGTTCACGGGCACATTCGAGCCGATGTTTACATTCATTAGCTGTTGTGCTGGATTGAATTCTTGATTAAAAGCTTATTCAGATGTAGAAATAATGAGACAGTTGGCTTTTTCTAATGGCTTTTTGTCTCAGTCACTTAGACTTTGGAGTGTGATTTAGGTTTTTAGATTTAGTTTTTAAATCCCTCACTTAAAAAAGTTGCAAGTAAAACTCTTTATTTAAAGGTGCTAGTAGCAAAATGTAATCGTTGTGCAGAAAAACGTCCCCTTTGAGCATCATTTTATTGTATCATTGTATTGTTAATGCTTATATATTAATGTTCGAGGCGCAGCCAAGCTTTGCATTTGACCTTTTCTGTACCAGATTGAGCAAAGACGATGTTTGTGTCCAAACTGATGTAATTCTCTAAAGCGAGAGTCGACAAATCCGCTGCTGGCAGACCTCTGGCAGTGCGGAGACGTGTGGCGGCAGACGAGCCGAGCTGCAGATGTTCACAGATTATAGGCTCGTGCAATAATCAGCTTGGTGGAGACGCGTTCACTCTGTCATTACAAGTGACCCAGTGTGACAAAGATACAGATACATGTGTCCTCTGGAAAGAGCACAAATGCAAGTTTGTCTTTTAAACGTTTGTGAGAGAGTAAGTTAATTAAAGCAACGTACGTTCAGTCCTGTAAACACGCGGATGGAGGCTAACATGCTGTAGCCACCGTGCTTATAGAATCACCAAAGACAAACTGCTCACATCTGAGAGCCATGCAAATGGTAAGTCACTCACAGCCCCGTGATTCACTCATTCATTCGATAAGGGAGAACATGTTCTAGGAATAAGGACACTCAAGGCCACATATCGAGCTCGTCCTCCCAGGAAGCGTCCGGTGCTTGGTGGACATCAATCGCTCAATAATTCAACTGGGCACAGCCTGGAAAAGCAGAGCTGGACCACGAGGTGCTAAAGTCTTGTAAGGCAAAAGGAGACAATCCAGTGCACCACTGTGTCTTTGAAGAGTCTCAACAAAAAATAAATTGAATAAAAGAGTTACCGTTGTGTGTTTGCACCCACCCCCTCCAGGTGAGGCTGTTTCATTACCCCTTAAGAATAAACCAGAATACATCCCAGACAATTTGGAGGCTGTGCTACGGAGCGCTGCTGAGCCCAAATTTGCTCGAAGCATATCTAAATATTTAATGCAAGGTCATTTTACGGAGCTATTATTGGAGAGCAGGAAAGGGCAGAAAATGGTGATTCTATACGGGACGGACGGACACGAAGCTGCCTTCTCTTAAAACACATTTCAGCAGGGACTCCGTCGGTCTGATGTATGGCAGATATGCTGTCTACGCTGAGGTTGTGAGATATGTTTTCCCATCTGAACTTACGCTGAAGTGCTTATTTAAAAGGTTTTGCATTAAAGCAAAGCGGCCATCTGTAATGACAGTCTATTTTAGACTCTCCCTCAAATCGCAGGAAGCACTTCTCTTTAATGGATGACTCACGCTGGACTTGTTGACAAGAACATGGTCCAATGTTCCCAGAGGAGTCGTACTGAAAAGCCTCCCACACATATTATCCATTTTAGGATTCAATCAACGGCCAAATGACATAAACGCCAAACTTACCTCGCGGTGCGCATGTCCTACTTTTGTTGTGTTTTCAACCCGTGCGGCCGTACTGGGAAACAACAGAGTGAAAGTATATAAGGATGTCACTGAGAGCTGCAGCGTGCTAATCAGATTTTACATGGAGGCATCACGCTGTGCTGCTAATTTCATCGCTAATAGTATTTCCTGTGATGTAAAAAAATAATACTAAACCATTTTTCACAGATAATCCATTACCTCAGTAACAGCTAACGTATTATATCGACCTGCATTCCAATTATCCAGAAGCAAGCTGTGAAAAAGGAGCGTGTCGCGCTGTGACGATAAAGGTCGTCTGTTTGGATTTCACAGCTCGGCTTCGTTCAGGGTCACACGTATTCTTTTCTGTAATCCTTCACCGCAAACAATTCTCAGAAGACAGAAAAACGATGTGGAAATTTCTCTTAAAGTGCCCACAAAAGGCAGATTCGGACTGAGATCCTGAGATGTTTGTGAGTTTCTGCTGTATTTATTCCTTTGCAACAATGCAAATATACCTTAATTATCGAACGTCCAATCAAACATAACTCTAAGATTTTTGACTTATGCAGCTGGAAACTGTAGGTTCCACGTTATTCTAGCGTCGAGAACATGCAAACAAATGCTGCAATGCATCAACTAAAGCAACGAAGAAGAAAACCGCTGGTAAACGAACGTGAATGTAAACGCTGCAGGATTTGTGATATTCAAAAACTAATGCTAATTGCTAATACTTTTCAATGTGTTTTGACAAAGGAAATCGCTGTCAGAGCTCACAGACAAACACAGTTTAGTGAGTAAAAATGGCTGTAATATAAATAAAACTTCATCAGGTGTTAGCAAACAGTAGCCGACGGTAGTTTTTTAGAACTGTTTTGCTGAAAACCAAAACAAGAAGCTGCAAGAGGCTGAACCACCGTAATGTGTTTGTCAGTTGTGCACAAGCCACTATTATCATTTTCAGCATTTTTGAAATATTGCACGGAGTAATGGAACAAGTAGGAGTGGAGTAGCCTGCAGACACAGAATGATAGAAAATGGTCAATTATTGTTTGATTTCTTTATTTATTCTGCGATTACCACCAGTAACCACAGGTGTCGCCAAATCAACCATGGCTGAAATCCTTGAGACTGCCACTTGAAGGCCACCATTACCCTTATTTACAGATCTAATTAAGCATGAAAAGAACATTGACATGCGCTTTTGAACGCTGTGCAGTTCAAACAGATTTCGTGCTAAGATTTACAGGCCAGAGAGACGCTCTGATCATTTGAGTCGAGGAGTTCCTAATATTAGAAAAGAGTATCTGAAAGAGTTTGGCAGGGAGAGGGTTGAACAGACCGGATGTCGGACTCTAAACAGGGGCTGGGACCCTCTAACATACCCTAAATCAGATACGGTGCCGTCCCACGAGAGGAGCAAATCAAAGGCATTAGCATTGCCACGGGTCTCTTCAAGCACAAAAGCCAAATGTGTTCGTAAACAAGTGAGACTCCAGGAAATCACAACCTTTAACCTAATCCTCTTTAAATATACTGCAAGTAATTTAATTCAGCCAAATAAGCCAAAGATTCAAAGATATGATGTGAATTTTCCAAAGAACGACTGACTTCAGTACTGGGAAACTACATTTTCATACTTAGTTTGATTCATTCATAAAGTCCAAGTTGAATAGTAACAAGCAGAAAAAAGACATCTGATGACGCCTATCAAAAAAGTCTGTCCTTTTCTCTCCCTGGCCACTTTATTAGGTACACCTATACCCTCCAATAATATCAATAATGCAGTATTTTTATACTCTTTTGTATATAATGCACGTAGCAGTATAGTTGATTTTACTTAGTATCTTTTTTATTGTCTCCTTTTTTGTTCTTTCCCTTGAAGAGGGATCAATAAAGTCTTATCTTATCTTATCTTACATTCTAATGCATTCCAATGCAACAGCTCTGACGTATATTCTACCTTTAGAAAGCTCATAAAAGCCAGTTTTTGTTCCAGAGAGGTGTCCATGCATGTTTTTTGCTGAAGCTGCAGTCAGTGGTGATGTTCTACTTGACTGCATTGCACTGAAATGTGTTTCTAGTATTCCTGATTGTGGTCCAGTTCAACACCACTGCAAACTACAGCCTCAGTAATGAACATATAGTTCAATAGTTATTAGCGTCAAACAAAACTAAGCATTATCTGTCCTACACCGACATGTGCCTGGTAGTTTTTGTGCACTCACACGGCTCCAGACGCACCCGGCGGAGATCTGCACTCCACTGAGAGCACGCTCATCTTATCTGTTGTATTAGATTGTGTTAGATATTACATGTGTGCCTAATAAAATGGCCACTGAGTGTAGATTCCCAACTGGACAAAATGATGGATTTTCTCATTATTAGAATGGGATTAAGAAATACAAAGGATCCTCACATTTCCTGCCCTGCAGCAGTCTCGGAGGCCTCGACTCTTCTTGGGGAGGTGTGATATCGGCCTCACGATCAGGCCGCCAGAGCGAGCTGCAATATTCTTATATCACATCCGAGAGCGATAAAATGCCTCCGAGCGATGTTCGTAAATGTCAGTCATGCCCCGGCAGAGGACCGCGCTGCTGAATTAATATTATATGTCAAACACTGTTCAGTCCAGCTTTATGGGTCTATTCTGTTTGCACACTCAGTCTGCGCCTCCAGTCATGCAGACCTGTTCTGGCCTGCACGGCGAAGCCAGACGACACACCAAGTGAGCTGTCTGCTGTTAGACATTCAGCCCATTTATTCTAGTTTACAGAGTGTTTCATAGATGGAATCACGACAGCCTGCAAATTTTCCCAGAGAGCATAATGTTTCTGAAAATCAGAAAAATACTTAGGAATTAATATCTCAGTTTTTCCACATAAAATCAGTATTAAACACAATGCAGCCTCAGATATTATGTCAGTGTCATTAAAGTGGGGACTTTCTGGACTTTTGAGGATCATGTTTTAGTCACATTGGAAGTAATGACATAATATTATTGATGATAATCACATTTCTGGCTTTTGAACAGACCAAAACCTAAAGATAATCAATTAATAACAATGTACAACAAAGAAATGCAACATACCCTCAAATTTCAGTGTGTCACAGTAAGAAGGTTTGGGTGTCATCCTGATCAGACTCCAGGAAGTAGCCGCTCCTAGCCAAGAAATAGTCTGGCACGAAACACCCCATAAAGCCTCAACTTGTCAGCTTTACCTTGGGGTTTATTATAAAAGGTGATATAATAATGTGTTAATTTCTGAGCTTTACGGGTGCTGGTAGGTGGATCCTGCCATTGTTGGACAGAGCCACGCTAGCTGTTTCCCTCTGCTTTCAGCCTTTATGCAAAGCTAAGCTAACTTCATATAAAGGGCAGATCAATCTTCTCGTCTAACTCTCAGAGAGAAAGCAAATAAGTGTCTTTTTTCCCATAATGCTGAACTATCCCTTTAAGGTGTTGGGGGAAAGTCCTTGAAATGGTAATATTTGGAGACAAGACGCTAATATTTCAAGCATTAATAGTTCCTCTGACAGAAATTGCTGCTGAAACAAACCCACAAGTCAGTCTTGACATCCACTATTCAGTGAAGCTTGTGTTTGTCTCGTGTGATGGACACTCTGCGGGGCCTCTCTGTTCCCAGCTTTTTTTTATGATGCCAGATGGTCGGCCTTATACACAATGCAGCGCCCTCTCCATCATGTCCTGCACACTGATACCTTGGCTTGTGGTGGGAACTGTATGTGCAGTCCAGATGAAAGTAGCAGGTCATTGCTCAGACTGTTGTTTTAACTGGTCTCCAGAGCCTCGACCCTCTCTTTCAGTGCTGCGTTCAAAGCCTGGCTTCTCTTTCAATTGTTCTTCCTTCTGCCATCTTCTCGAGGTGTTTTGATCCTCCTGCCATCTGCTGTCAGAGCTGGAACAAATGGAGATTCAGCCCAGTGCGAAGGCTCAGGCCAGGGTTCGATTCCCGTGTGAAACCAATAATCAACATTGATTATTTCAACCGAAACCAAAACTTCCAATCCAACCAAGTACCATTGGTACCTAAACCTAATCCGTCACCTGACATGTTTCTTAAGCTTTATTTTGAAGGGTGCATTGTATCCTTTACTGCTAGCTTGATCATGAGAAGAGCACTAAAGTGGACTTGGTGCAGGCATGAAAGTACTTCCAAGTTTGAAATTCATGTCGTGAAATAATGGAAAATTCATATGCATGTACACAAATCCTATAGATTAAAGTTTGTGACTATTTCACGCATTGCTGTGAGGCTGTGTTGGTGTATTAGCAGGCGTAACGAGAGCACTTTTTCCTTCTAAAAGTTCCATTCCTGTAATCAAATTAAAAACAGAGGGTTGACGGTTGACAGACACTAATGTTACCGCTGACCTTGGACTCAAACGTGGCGCTTGTTCCCACATGCAGGAATCTAACAGTTGGCCTCCCTGCAGCATATTCTGCAGTACGTCTTCTCTGATTCCCTGAAATTCTCAGCTCAAGCAGCAACATGAAACATCTTACCTACCACGTTAAGATCATGAGAGACCGTTTCATGTGACCTTTATTAGAGTATTCCATGCTCATTATTCCCTTTAAATCACTTTTAGATAAACTAAACTAAGCACAAGTCAGTAATCTCAGTGTTTTTGATGCTTTTTTGACGCCTTTTGAGTTGAATATTTATAGATATCAACACATTTATTTACGTAGGAAAGACGCAGAATAAGTCAATAAGAGTCTCTCCAACAATGAATCCTACAATCTGGCTGAAAATGTAACGGCGGAGCAGTGACAGGGATAGATGAGCGTCTACCTGGAAATTCAATTTGCAGCCAGATCTTAAAGCCCCCTCATGTAATTCAAATTGACACTTCGAAACTCTCGCTGTGCACTGATGACGAATTTGAAATGCAGGTGAGAAATAGCAGGACAAGTCCTTGGTGTCGGTGTAGAGAGAGAACAGAACAGTCTGTGTTGAGAGTGCAGAGGACGTCCCGGGTCTATCTATGGCAGAGTTCATCAGGACTGACGTTCTTACCTATGAAATATCACATGCAGCACATGTCATCCACGTTTTAACCAGCTGCTTTTGCTGGCAACTTCATATCATTCTTAATTGTAAAGTAATCTGCTGAAGCAAAGCTGAAGGGTCGAATTCTGCCAGCATGTTTCCAGCAGTGTCACGCTTTAATGCTTGTCCCAAGGCTAAAAAGCAATTACAGAAACTAATACAGCCATTAAAGATATTTATAGAAGAGCTGAGAAAACAGGATAAGCCTGCAGCCTGGCGAGAGACTCTGAGACGCAGCACCGCCTTCAGCTGAATGGTAGTGTCAGCATGCTAACGCGCTAACAATGGCAATGCTAATATGCTATTCAGCAGGTAAAGGTAATACATGAAAGTATGCTAACATTTGCTACTTGGAGCTAAACACAGAGTACTTGTGGTAATGTCAGTAGTTTTGCTGGTGTTTGGTCACAAACCAAAGTGGACAAAGTAAAATTCAACCTGATGGTGGTGCTTGAAGAAAAGTTGAGGGGTTCATGTCAATCTATCCAATAGCTGTCAAGATATTTTACTCAAAACCACAAACACCAACCTCATGGTGGTGCTAGAGGAAAAATGAGTGGATCACCAAAGTCATTAGGCTTCATCCTCTGGGAATCATGAATGCCTGCACAAAATGTTGCATCAATCCAGCTGATGATACTGACGTACTGGTGGCACGTGATGAAAATTCATGGAATCACTGAATTCATGTGGTCATCTGGAGCAAATTTAATGGCGAGGTTCATGTCATGGCCACCAGTCTGAGAAGTCATGCTGGCCTGGCAGATGGGTCTTAATACTCCAATACCCATGAGCCTTTGCAGCAGCTGCCATGGAAAAGAGGCCAGTCAGAGCGGTATCAAATTCAAGATGAGAACAAACTGCTAGCCACTGTAGGCTTTAGCTTCCACCCTGTTTCTTGAGGAAATGCACCTTGGGAGTCGTAGTTACAGTTACATCTACCGTGAAGTCTTCTTAATTATCAAAACAACAGATATTTTCTAGAAGTTGCTTTTGTGCTTATTACTTAGCCGGAGAGTTTCTTGCTGATCCAACTGCTTCAACCGCAAGTCACATAACACATCTATGGGAAAAACAAATGGAGCCATTACCTCCCGCAACCAGCGGCGTCAGTAACAGCTCCTTCGCAACCATGACATATTTCAGTCTGAACCGACCAACATTTCACTAAAAACCAAAAGTGTCAACCTCACGGCGACACTAGAGGGAAAGCGAGGAGATCAACAGTCATTGAGCTTCAACCTCTGGAGATCTGGACTTTTTCAATCCACCAAATGTCTGTTGAGAGATTTCATTTCATACCAGAATGATGGAGCGACCCACCAGCTGACTAAACTAAAAAAATAGCAGTTAATATCAAATATTCTTGACCATGACGGATCATTGTGTAGTCCATTTTTTAAGGACAGGGAACAGAGTACAACCCTGCCATTACTGGTCAAATAAATCTGCACTGAACACAGAGAATGGCAGTGGAAATTGATCCTGAGGCCAAGTCAACCAAATGAAATTATATCCATTGTGGTTTGTAGCTGTATCATTAATGTCAAAAGGAAAAGCTCATACTGGGACACAATGTCTTTCCCATTCTCTGACTGCTGGTATGACAGGGTAACACAGTGGGCTCGCTCTCCTCTGCCCTTTAACCGTCCAATCTCTGTGAATTATTTCCTCCCTCACAGGGAGAGTGTCGTGGCAAACACATCAAACAAGATTACACTTACAGAGCAAGGGTATGTTTACTCCCCTCTGAGACATATTTAATTTGCCTGTTGCTCTGGTAACATGCATCTCACAAAGACTGGCTGTGGAGCTGCCTGTAATTATAGGACAGGCCTCCTCATCAGAGGCTTTAATCTGAAAAATGAATACACTCAGGCTGTCATGCAGGCCCTGTGGCAAGTCACACATGGCCTTGGACACCATGAAATAGCAGCCATAGGAATAAGGACTCATTACTGCTCTTCAACCCGTGAACCTGGGAAATGAGCATTAAGTATAATTTTAAGATAAAAGGGAACGGGGCAAGTGATGTCACTGTTTCCTGTAGCATTATGCAAAAAGAAGACATATATTTTGACAAGAAAAAGGAAAAAGAGCAATTGAAAGGTTGCTGGGTTTACTGGTCAAGTGGGCTTACAGTGGATTTGGAAAAGCAGGCCGATGCATTTGGGGGAAATGAATAATTCAAGAGAGGAGTGGCATTCCCTGTACAGGCACTCAAGAAAACCACCATGAAGAATCTGCATGTAGTCACGAGGAAGGAGGAGTTAGCCTGCAGCTACAGACAAAAATCTGAAAAGGTCTGTTTCTAAATTTAAATAAATATGAATAAACTTTTGTAAAATCAAATTCTGTTATCTTACAAAGTGAATAATATGATGGACAATGGGATCTAAAGGCATGCTGCAGCTCTGTGAGCCGATACTTAGCGGTAAATGCTAACGTCGCCATGCTAACACATGCCAAGCAGGTATAATGTTTACCATATTCACCATCTTAGTTAAGTATGTCAGCATTTGCTAAGCTAGTAACTGCAGCACTAAACACAAAATCACTTTTTAGGTGATGATGGCGCTAGATGAAAAGTTAAGGGATTATTTAGGTGATTACAGTTAATCCTGAGGGGAAATATGAATGGAAATCCATCCAATAGCAGACGTTTCACTCAAAACCAGAAATTTTCAACCTGCTGGTGGCACTAGAGTAAAAGTCATTGAAAAACCAGAGTTAATAGGATACATCTGCGAGGAACGAGTGATGTTTCACTCGATAAGGTGAAATTTTGACCTGCTGGTGGCGCTAGAGGAAAAATCAGGTAGTCACCAGGGTCATCCAGCCTGCAGCTATTCAGATATTTCAGTCTGGACCAAACAGACAGACTGACAGACAGACAGACAGCCTTGGCCCTCTCTACAGTCATGCAGATAGCATGGCTAAAAATGTAAGAGACGTAATGATAGAGACATTAAGGCAGAGAAGGCAAGAGAAGACACGGGGCCCGGCATGAAGGAGGAGGCTTCAGGTTCCACCCAGCAAGAATCGTGTCTTGTCCGCTGGAATGGTTTCAAGCCCAAGTGCTCCAAATGAGAGGGCCCCGGAGCAAGGGTGCAATCTCTGCAAGCGAAATCACTGGCCTGTGCTCATCAGCCATAAACATGTCAGTGTCGAACTAGGTCACTGTTCTCTGTGTGCCGCACATCAAACGGGGGCCTCCAGCGCGCCGTTCGCTGGCACTGCGACTCTCTGTGCTGCACCTCCACATGATGTGGCCCATTTTTTCCCCTCCTTTGTTTATGTGACATGTCGCCGCCTCTTCGCTCCCACAGCGTGGAGGGAACAGGCAGGGGACGTGGACTAACAGGCTCTCCAGACAGGCAAGCGTTAACCAGAGAGGGGCAGAGAGAGTAAAAGAGAGAGAGAGGAAGTGTGAGAGTATGAACAAAAAGAGAAATTCTGTGAAACTGCGATAGGAAGTCTTGAGGTTTAAAAGAGGTCTATATGAAGGGTACTAGCAAAAAAAAAAAAAGACATGCCTCTGCAGCTAAAGGGCTGTGAGATTAACAGCAACATGAAATAATCAGTTGATCTGCTGGTTAAAGAGCTCTAATCTCCAAACAGAGGGCTGCTGCAAAAGAAGACAGAATGAGAGAGAAAAAACTCAGCAAACATTCACTTTAGATGGCAGTTCAGGTTTGTATCTGTGTCAATGATTTCCCAGAAGTCTCCACTACAGCTTGCCAGCATTATTCATTAATCACCTTGCAGTGCTTTATGCCAAGACGTCTTGTTAATGCAAGGCAGAAGTTACTGGATTTTTGGAGCGCTGCTCAGCTGACATGTGGCAGCATACAAACCGCCTGTTTTCTTCTTTATGCCTTTTCACTTTGCAGCAGCTCTTTTTTGTGAATTCTTCATGATGCTGTTGAATATTTATGTGCTCCGTTCATTAAAGACACATTTTAGGAGGAACATTCATTTGAATGCTTTCCATAAGATAAGACCGATACCAATTTCAAGTAACTTAACTTCCAAATGTTTAACACAATAACACATGGCGGCGGTGTGTCAGCCTTTGGAATCATCACAGCACTTTTTCTGCGTGCGCTGAGGTTGTCACGTAGTATTTGACTTCCCCCCCGTCGCAGTACATCTTTAGTGTCAGATTATCGCACGTACTACCCGAGTGGTTCGTACATTAGATCTCTTACAGCATAAAAATAATGTGACAGGGTCGAACATGCATGCGTAGCCTCATGCAAACCTGCAGACACATGCAGGAATACACCACCAGCTTTACGCTTCAGATGTACAACATGTAGGACATCAAATATGAGCATAAAGTGGATGTTCTGACATGAAAATCATGCAGATTCAACTCCATATGTGCCCATACGTGACTCACTTTTGCTCTGCTGCTTATGTTTATCCATCATAGGCCTAATATTGACAGTGAATCAAATGACTGTATTTAATGTAAAAGCTGTTGCTTACATAATTCAGATTTATCACCCGACTCTGCAGTTTCTCTCAGCTCCACCGAGCGTTTTAGCATCTTTCAGCTTGTGTTTTGGTTTTACGGCTCAAAACGCAGTTTTAAAACCTGAATGTTCGCTACCTGTTCAGCACCGAACTGCAAACAGACACAGTTAGCGGCTAGTTGAAGAACATAGCATTTAGCTGCTGGTGAAGACCAGGGAACACAATCCAAATAAATGCACAGCATATTTACATGTTGTTAGCGCTTTCCATGCTCGTGCTAACCTCAATCGCTGTGACATCATTTGAATAATCTATTTCCCGATTCACATGCACAAGCAGCTTCTGATGCAGGCTGCTCTACATTATGTCTAAAGCGTGTGAAGCTTAGAAACAAGAAGAAACACTTGAGCTGTGGCTAAAACTGAAAATCAGTGATTTGTGGACTGGTCCAATGAGGAGGGTTATTGTCTGCGGCATCTGATGACTTGATGGTCGAGTAGAGAGAAGCGTTGTTTCATGCCGGAGGAATGCTGTTAGTGACAAGCACACAGGCGAGAATGATCCATCTGCACAAGAACTCGCAGAGGATTCTTTGAATTGCAGGATGTGGAATTAGCAGCAGAAAATCGTCCAGTAGAGCGAAACGTTGCACTAATGCCAGAAAAGTTTTTAAGTTAGAGTCCCGACACTTTAATATGGAGTTGATTTAATGATGCATGCACTGATTTAGCTGTAAAGAGCTCTCATTAACGTCCAAATAGTACATATTTAATGCATGCTAATGGGATTCAAGCCATAATCAATAGGTACATGTTTTTAAGCCCACTGGGTTGAGATGAGATGCTTAAGTCTGTTTTTACTCTAATTCCTTATTGGGATTGAGAATGTTTTCATTGCGTTCCTCTCGTTGCATAATGGGCACTTCAAAATATAACGTGACACTGAACACGCCAATGCAGCGGAAAGATGATCGAGTTCATAGTCTGAGAAAGTTGAGTGTTCCTGCGGCGTTGGAGAAGCAAAGCATGTGGAGGAAGTATCGTTTTTTTCCTTTTTTCCCGTCTGGTTTTGTTTAAATAAGTGTTGGTGGGCGAAGCATTTCACAAGTTCATCTTATGTCGGTGAGCATTATGGGGTTACCCATGTGAGAATTCTCAGCTTGCTCACAAAAGTAAAAGAATCAGTGAATAGAGATGGGGGGGATAAAAAGCTGGGAGCCTGAGAGCTCTACACACTAAAGTTAGCCATTATTAAAACCCTGAAAACACTGCATAGATTAATGGTTTAAGGGGCCCAACCCACGCAGAATGAATTATTTAAAAAGTAGGTCCCACTGCCACAACATGAAAGGAACCCTCTGCCTTATACCTGCAGCTTTAATTCAGGGTCTGAGAGCCCGAGCAGCTCTGCGCTCCAAAGAAATACCGTTCTGACAGATTCTGGAGGACAGGAAATAAACAGGCTTTTTTGTTTGGTTTTGCATGTGTTTGCACGTTTTTGTGTGTGTACAAATACTCACATTTCAAAGAGCTTGCAATATTCGTTGAAATAATCTGGAGACTTTCTGCACGCCTCTCCATATCCAGGAATCGTGCACACATTGAAATTCTGTTCATAGAAAAGTGACCCTGTGACGTTCACGTTTGTACATATACAGAATATCATTTAACTTTAGGCTATGTTTTAAACACATTAGCAATATTTCTCTGCATCAGAAGGTTGTCGACCTGTTGCAGGCAGTTGTGGAAGGCTGCAGCTTAGTAGGTGGTCTGAGAGCACTTCACACTTTGAGAATTACCATAATAAAAGCTGAAGAGGTCTCACAGTATGGTGGACCTCAAGTACTGTTCAGTGAAATGTACGCCAGCTAAGTGTTTATCTGGTGAAATAATCAAGTAACCCAGCAAGCAGGCTCAAGAAAAGTTGTTTAAAAGTAAATTACTAGGATTTCTTAAAGAAAAAATGCTGCCGTGCTTTGGAAATAAAATGGATTGCTTTAAACTGGCAGAGCTAATTGGGGAATTCTCTTATTCACTTTGGTGCTGAGAGTTAGAGAGGATCGATACCACTATCCTATTTATCCACTAAATATGAAGCTACAGTCAGTAGCCAGTTAGCTTAGCTTAGCTGGAAACAGAGGGAAACAGCCAAAGCTAACAAGCCCACCTAGCAGCAGCTCTAAAGTTCCCCCCACTCCCACTCTTTTCCAGCTTTTATGCTAAGCTAACTGGCTGCTGGCTGTATATTCAGTGGTGTGAGAGTTTGATCAATCTTCTTCTGTAACTCTCAGCAGGAAACACACGAGCATATTTCCAAAAAGCATTGCTTAAAGCTCAGTTTTTATTCAGATAAATCATTAAAACTGCTTCTCGGAGCAGAACCCAGGACTCAATTTTCAATCACGATCAGATGAAAAGCTGATTTTTCATCTGTAATTCAGGCACCAGTCGAATTTGTGAATGTAACTCTAAATTATATGGTGGAAAGGTTTAATGATTATACTTTTAATGACACAGTGCTCCCAGTGAGGGCTTCCAAATTGCAGGTTTACTGGGAGCATAAACTGCTCTCAGAATCCTTGCTTGTGCAGTTACTGTATATAAATAGCTTGTGTACACATTTCCTCTCACAATTTGTGCTGAAGAGGACAAAAGGAAACATCATGACCACAAAATAACCTTAGCATAAACAAATCCAGTGTCGAATGACCCAGTATTCAAACTGTGGTAAAGTGGGAGAGCAGTACATCATGGATGGATACTGGTTTCGTTTGCATTGAAAGCTTCGTAGCTTTGCATAAAAGATGCAAACAATTTCTGGGTAAGAATAGAAAATAAACAATGGGTCATTATTTTTATATGTACTAGACTTGCACTCCGAAATAGTGATATATTATACTGACAGATAAATTGCATATCCAAACTTATAAACACCGGATAGGCCTGTATGTCCCATGAAAAGGAAATATAAAGTTAGTCCAATTAAAATCATGTCAAGCTGCCCGTTAGATAAAAAAACATTTAATGAGTAACTTACTCATTGAAGAATAACCACCTCGTTTAGACTTGCTCTTTCTTGCATTATTTTACTGTGCGAACCAGCCAAACAATGTTTATGGGAAGTATGATGCGCCTTTGTTTTACGTCTGATGGAGAATATGATCAAAGTCCAATCCAATAAATGCTCTGTATGTTCAGTGAGAGATCCTACCAGAGGTGCACTTTGGGTGTCTGCAGGGTGGCAGATGGGTCACCAGAGCCTGACTGTTTAATCAGGGGGCGAGGTGTGGCGCTGGCAGAGCCGCGGATTATATGGTCTGGTGGTTCAAATATTAATTTCCATCATCTACAGCAGAAATATAAACCCTGACTATGATAGTAAGTGGCTGCAGGACACAGTTTGGTCAATGAAAAGGAATGCAGTCATTGATATCTGTGTGGTTACTGCGAACGAAAACTGCATTTCTGAAGGGCAAGAACTGTTAACGTGACTCAAGAAAAGACGTCAAAAAGTGCATTTTGGAAGTTTCCCAATACACCTCAGCAGCAGTTTGAAGTTCCTACTAACTATTAATTTCAACACCACCAGCTCTTCGGTTTTCTACAGTCCTTCCTCTTTTCTCAGAGACGACGACATGTGTGACAACAGAACACTTAAAGGGGCCTACCCTCGCACAAAGCTGCTTACAGCCTCTTTTAGCACAGCCGGGACAGTAGGGTTTATACTTGATAGGGGATTTCTGCAAGCCAGCCCTCTTTCCCTACTATAATTAGGCCACCCACATTCACAGTCATGTGCTTCAGATGGTGATTCTGTAAGATTTTGGGACCTTCCACACCGAGAACATGTAATGATTTACATAGAAGAAGAAAACAAGTGAAAACTGTGAATAACTAACCTGGAACATGGTTACATGTTGTCCTGGCTGTTACAGAAAAACAATTTTAGGTTTTGATTCCCTGCTGTGTTCTGTTGTGGATATTCTTTTACCCATAGTTCAAACGACAGTTCTAGTTTATCGTATTGCATTAGAAAAAAACAGACATTGGGAATATCCATCATAGCCTTGGTTCTTCATATATTCTCTATAGTGCTTTTTCAGTGTATCACAACAGAGTAATGTCATATGTTTACATTGCGCTCATTGCTTTGGATTATAATCCTGTGAAAATAATCCCTGTCGAGTGTAAGAACAGATGCTGAGAGTAAAAACCTGAAGTGCCCCGGTGAACATGAGGTTTGCGTGCTGATGTTATGTAATTTCCATAGGTGTTTCATGTTGCGTGCAAGACTACATGGACGGGGGAGTGTCCGCCACTAGCGAGAATCTGATTGGTTTGATTGAGGGATGTTAATGATTGACAGAGATTCCGGCCAATGCGTGGCCGTGCTTTGTCTTGCCCCTTGCAGGCAGCAGAGGCAACGTTCAGGGGAGCATTCGTTGAGGAGGAACGGGCAAACCGTGCCGTTATGTGGACAGGCTGTCGGTTGTAACAGTTTGTACTACTCGTCAAACCGGATTTAAACGCAAGCAGATGTTTTTTGTTTTTACTCGTGCTGGTACAGGATCTGTTCAGGGTTGCATTTTATTAATAGTGCCGCGCAACTCGTAAGTTTAACGAAGTGGAAGCGTTTAGCGTGGAGGGAAGAGGACTCGTTGGATTCGCCTGTGGATCTATGCAGACTCGGTATGTACGTTGCTGCTCGCTGCTTTCGTTAGCAAATGTTAACGATTAACGTGAAGCCACTTTGCTCAAAAGTTAGCATTGAAGAAGCTGCTCGTCAGGCACTTACCGAAGGTAGCTAGGTCAAACTTTATCGCTAGTTTTACGACTCGCATTAACTTGTAATCTTGTTCAGCTTTCGTGTCTTTTTTTCTGGACTATTTCGCCCTAACCTGTGTTCTGCTTTCCCCTCGGTTATTTGCTTCTGTTTCTAAAAGGCAAAGCACAATGGAAACTTCTTGTAAACTTGTAATTAACTTACTTCCAGCGGACAGCTAATTAGGATTGGTCGATCGTGTTAGCAAGCCGACGCTAGCTAGCTAACTTAGCTAACTAACCATCCAGCTCTCGACATTTTTTCACTGTGATCTTACTTGGTTGAACTATGTAAAACTTGAGCAGAATGTCTTGCAAACATGCAAACGTTTCACAAATCCACAAGTCTGCTGCCAGCACTTTTTGCAAACGTTGAATACAAAGGAGGTTGCTGTTTAGTTATAGAACAGGGACAGCGTTGTGAATTTAAACTGTCACGGATATGCTAATGATGCTAATGCTAGCAGGCATAGCTGGACAGCACTGAAGTGGACCCAGTGTGTAACTGTTAGTTAGCATAAAAGAAAGCTAACCACTAATGTCTGCATTAGTTCTTTCTTTACTTTTGTGATAGTCAGTTTGTACCCAGCTGATAAGAATAAGAGAGAGAATTTACTACTTGCTATTTAATTACTATTAAGGTCAAATAAAGGGGCGTAATATTTCACTTCATTAAAAAAATGCAAATGCGTCTCCTTCAAAGCAAATATGATTCACCAGCGTTGCATGTGGCATAGTGTAGATACAAAGATGATATGAAGTAATAAGTGCCTATAAAATGCTTGAAGTATTCATGTGAGGTTTTAATTCATCAGTGTTAATAGGCTTGGTATGTCAACTGCAAATATGAATTCTGCTCATACTGTAAAACTGTGTTTTCTCTGCAGATCTGTTGGAATATGATCTCCTTTTGCAAATGTAGTCGACATCAGAGCGTTTTATGTGATGTATACTGTAATTGTCTTATGCAATGTGTTGCAAATGGCCTCTCCTCTCATCTTACAGGTCTGGGTAGCATTCTCAAGATCACAGCTGCAGGCCATTTATTGATGGGTGCATACTTTGAGGCAACACACCAAGACAACTGGAAATCATTCAGAAGAGACAGGAACTGTGAAAGAATGAAGACGGGCTAGATACAGCTGTCTCCAAAGAACTGTGCTGTTGGAACTGTGCGCCTACAAACATTTGAACTAGCAAATGTTCACCTGGACTGAACGCATAATCCGCGAAACCTGAAAAGTAACTTTGCTGGTTGAAGCCGAACTTTAAGAGGACACCCTGACACAAAGCGATCAATATGAGTGCTGAAGGATATCAGTACAGAGCGCTTTATGAGTACAAGAAGGAGAGGGAGGAGGACATTGACCTGCATGTGGGGGATATACTGTTGGTCAGCAAAGGGGCTCTGGTGGCTCTTGGGTACACTGATGGGCTGGAACAGAGGCCGAACGAGATAGGCTGGCTGCCAGGCTTCAACGAAACCACTCAGGAAAAAGGGGACTTCCCTGGGACGTATGTGGAGTTCATCGGGAAGAAATGGATATCCCCCCCCACACCCAAGCCAAGGCCCCTCAGACCCTTACCTGTAGCTCCGGGTGCCTTCAAGGCGGAGACGGACTCTGACTCGGAGCAAGGTGAGTTTAACCGACAGAGATGCTAGCAGCATTGTTCTCATTATCGATCAACCGGCCAGTCATTTTCTTGACTGATCGGTTGTCAGATAGTGAAAAGTATCCATCGCGTGTTCCCAGTAGGTAAAAGATACTCAGTTTACTGGCATAGGCATGTAAGAAAAGCAGAAATATGTTGTGAATATATTTGAGAATTAGCGTTAACCTTTCATGTTGATTTGTCTCGTTTCGGATTTCGCTTTGTTGGTTGAGTAAAGATGGCCTGTTAACGTGGTGTTTCTGGAGCCACATCCTGTTTCCTTAATCAGCAAACTGAGTTTTCCCAGTTGTCTTGCTGATTATTTATTTTTTAATCACATGACTTGCATATGGAATTTTGCTCACGTGATAACTGTGAGTGTCGGAGGGGGCGGGCGGGGGTCTCTCTGGTGTTGCATGTGAACGGCCTCCTCGGGCTTTTTCCAGTTGCCCACTGACTCCCTGGTGAAAACATAAACAGCTCGCAGATCTGGAGTCAGGTTAACAAAGTGTGAGAAAGATGCTGATTTTGCAGAACAGTTGCAGTCTTTGGCAACACGTTGCTCTGCCCTGTGCTGTACAGCTGCACTGAATGTGGAGCTCGGTCCCAGAGGACGGCGGCGCTGGCCTCCATCCAGGCTATCGTACACCAGAGCATCTTGTGCCGGCCATATGTTACCAGCAGATCTGATCATCTGTTTATCCACAAAGCCACATTTTAAGGGAATAGAATTCCCTCATTAGCGTTGAGATGATCAGATCACCTCGTACTGATGAGTGATCGAACTGCTCCTTCTCTGAAAGTCTGAGTGGAGCAGCGAGGCTAGCTCTTTTGTTAATGACAGGGTGATGGCTTAGCAACACCTCTAGGTGCACAGGGTGGATGTATGAAACCGCTTTGAAGCTACCAGAAGCTGATTCTTGCAGTTTTGGCAAATGTAGCCGAGTAGCCCCATTTTTGTGCAAAGCTAGGCTAAGGCACACGATCTATAGCACACACAAAGCGATGAAACTGACCTTTTATTTCACTTTATGTACGATGGCAAACCAGCCAAAAGTCAGGCTGAATAAGAGCGTTGCCTTTCTGGAGTTACAGCTGAATTCTTTTACCAAGAGATGTGAAGTAAGATGGGTTTAGCATGCGGTGACGCATGTAAAAATCCCGTCGAAACCTTGGCGTTACTGCTCTCAGGCTGCAGCTACTAACTGCAATTAAAACCTGCATCTTTTTAAAGACCCTGCGGCTGGCGTGAATGTGCACTTAAAGCTTCCTGCTCACCTAAAGAGCAGCTGCAGTTGCCAGGTTTCTAGTTTCTGCCCTTTGTGGCGCGATTGTGAAATTCTTTGCTGCGGTTTGCAGGGCGAGCGAGGAGCTGCATGAAGGGGGCATGTGTTGAATGGCTGTGTTGTGGTTGAGTGGCAGCGCTGAGCCTGGAGCGAGTGTGAATGTAGCACCGGGAGAAGAAAAGTCTCTGTGTCCTGGTGCTGTGGGAGACACAGAGAGGGGGAGGCGAGGGGCCCTGAGGTTGTGGGTAAGGGGGGGAGAGAGAGAGAGAGAGAGAGAGAGAGAGAGAGAGAGAGACCCTGTGCTTTCTAAAGGGTCCATGCAAGGGATAGTGTGCAAAAGGATCAGGACTGGAGCGGAGCTGGGGGCTTGGTAGAGGGGCTGAAGCTGGCGAGAGGTGCAGGGTGGGGGCCTTTGGGAGGGACTTGGGCTCTGCATGCTCAAGGGGGCTTTGAAGAGGGGCTGAGGGCTCCGCCGTGGAGGCAGGGCTCTTGTTGCTCCCAGAGTGTTTGTGATTTATTGCCCACCACCAAGGGATCTCACTCCCTTCCTCCTACACTCCTCAGCTTTTTTTCCTCCTCCTCCCCCTCGTCCTTTTTTTTTTTTTTTTTTTTTACTGTTTTGATAGTTCCTACAGTCAGCTCTGGTAGGGGGACAAGAGGTGGAGAATGGAGGCTTGGAAAGGGGCCTCTCCTCCCTGAGCCACAGGGGTTTACATGAGTGCAACAGATGTGGAGAGGGTAAGGGAGAAAGAAGAGGGCTAGGCTGGGAAACTGTTCCGCCTCATTCCAGCTCCTTTTTTTTTTTAAACATTAAAGTGTTGCTCCTTTTCTGGGCCTCTCAGTTGAGAGAATATACATGTGCCTGGGCCCGCCGAGCAAGAGGAGCTCGGAGGATGAAGCCCCACCAGCTTTAGCTTATCACCCAGTTTTCCTATTTGATTTCATGCAGAAGTGATTTGAGCACTTTTCATGCTTTTGTTTTATCAACACCACCAAAGAAATTCGAATGGTACTTTTCAAAGAGTTTTTCATCCTCACAGTTTCTCAAAATGAAGAAATAGATGATTTTTCTCAGCATAGTTAGTGCAAACCACCAGTTCAGGCAGCGCATTGACTAAGAATTAAGCTAAAATCGAGCTACTTCCTTCGCTTTTGGAGTATAATGTCATAACGATAGCGAAAATAGAGACCATTTCGGATACTAACGTTGCTGAGGCGCTTCATGGAGAAATGCTCACGGTTTCGTGTATAATCGCTCTTTATCTTCCAACAGCCTCTCCGGGTGAACATTCCTCCAAATGGTTGAGATAAAAGTATGAAGAACTGGTTGTTACTCTACGTGCTCTCGCAGGGCTCGGCCTGCGTGCTCAGTCTTGTTTCAGGAAATATTCGATGCCATCGGGCATCTCCTCTCGCACGTCTGTGGCTTATCATTATGCTCCCAGCTCTCGTGTAACCAGCGTTTCATTTTTAACAACTTGAATTTCATGAAGAACAGACGGTGCAGATAATCACGACATGCAGATTCTTTAAAGTGAGCAAACTGACCTTTTCATTAGCAGTAAATATAAAAAAGCGGATTTTATGACTCTTAGTGGACCTATCAGATATTTGTGCAGTGGACTATATGGAGGATTTGGTTTGTATATAAAACATTTTTAAGGGCTACTGGAAGGAAGCGAGCAGGCTGTACGGAGACCGTCGCAGGGAGAGTACTCTGCATAGCTGGAGATTGAGATAATGTTGCTCTCCTTCTCTGGGCCTCTTTAGTACTCAGGCTGACATCTGCTGCATTCGACACTCTTTCTGTCAAGTTTTCTCTGCTAAGAATTCACTTCTCTTGTAAATTGGGCACGCAGTGACTGAAGTCTGGGCTGCAGATTGGTGTATCTTTCACCCCCCCCCCAGAAAGGGCAGAGATCGATCAGTAAATCCATCAAAGTGGGTGGCAGAATGAACCCAGCAGAAGTTTTGCTCTGATGTGGAGTTCCTCTGTGGGGCGAAAGGCAGCTGGGGCCAGGAATGTGTTGGCGCTTCTTTGGTGGAGGGGTGCACCGCACAGACTGCATGGTAGACTGATTTGTAGCTTTGTGATGAATCAGTATTGTGCTAAGTGCTGATTGCAGTAACTTGGTGCACAATGCAACCGGACAATAAATGGTTGCAGTCTGAATAGGACCCCGGCGATCGCTGTTTCACACTGTCATTGTTATCAGTGTACACGGTGCTGGCGTGAGGCTAATTTTAAATTAAGGTTTATCTGGCTTTTTGAAGTAGTTCATCATTACTACAAGGTGTGCAAGTTCTGCTTAATATTAGCCTGTAATGTTGTTGGCATTAATCTGGGGTGAGAGAGCGTCAGTGACAAATCCACTTCCTGCTAACGTCAGGCTCAAGATGGATTTAGATGTATTTATGACTCGTCATCGTTTCCAACAGACAGCGTCACAGAGGAGTGATTAAATGTCTGTCATCTTTGAGTTATCCCATATTTGTTTCCCTAAAACATGCTAAACCTCTAGAATATTTAGGGCAGAGCTGCAGCTAACGGCTGTTCTTACAATCGATTAACCTGTCTGTCATTCTCACAAATAATCAATCTTTACCTCTATAATATGTCAACACTCTGAAAAGGGCTCATCACAGAGAGCAAAGCGACCCAAAGACTCAAACAGAAGCAGCAAATACTTGTTTCTAACGAGCTGGAAGCAGCAAATGTTTGGCATTTTTTCTTGAAAAATGACTGAAACCATTATCAGATTAGTTTGCTGTTCATTTTCTGTCGATCAATAATTGAGGAATCACTGCAGCACTGATGACGGTTTGCTTATTGGTTTTTCTGTGGTTGACTCTCAGTGATGGCAATTCTCCAGCTAATATAACACACACACTCATCCTTCTCTTATAATCCCAGCAAAACAATGTGAAAAGTGAGCATTGAAGTACTATTTTCATCATCGATTCATCGTTTGGCTGTGAAACGTCAGAAAACCCTGAAAAATGGCCATCAGAGTATCCCCCAAACTCAAGGTTTCAGCTTTAAACTGCAGTCAAAAACCCAAAGATATTTTATTACAGACACATAAAACAAAGAAAATGAGCGAATCTTCACATCTGAGAAGGCTGGATGCAAAGAATATAAAATTTAAAGGTCTTCCTGTGTAAAACAGTGAAATAATGACACCTCGTCACCTGCTGTAATTATGCTCCTTTTCAAAGTATGTTGCCGCTCAGTGATAAGAGAAGAAGTAATGTAGTTTCAGAGCTCAACAAAGTCAACTCTCTAATTAGATTTTATTTCTCCGAGCTGCATTAATGCACAAATCCCGGGAGACTTGAATATGATCGTGTGCGCGAGAGCGTCCATAACTGTTTCATTACTTGATTGTGTGCAGAGGCTGAAGTCTGAATTGGTAAATCTTCTTTACTGGAGTCGGAGCATGTCTGCCAGCAGGATTAAGAGAGAGGGAGAATAAGGCAGGGGGAGGCAGACTGATGGACTTGAATAAGACAGAGGTGAGATTAGAGAGCAGCAGAGTCAAGGGGAACAGAAGAGGTATGTCAAATATGTGATGTGTTTGACAGGGAGGGGGACAAGGTGGACCAGCGAGCGTGGCGAGGTGCCATGTGCCGGCCTCGTGCTCTGGAGGTGTGGCGTTACATAATACCTCTGGCAAGATAAATCACAGGCTCCTTTTAAAAAAAACCCTCAGTTATTTTCGACTTATTTTCCGAGTTTGGGTCATAATGGCGGTCGGCTCTATTAAAAATAGAAGCCGTTACTTCGGCGAAGAGCCGTGTGGTGGCTCTCTGTGTTTGATCACGCAACAGCTGCACGTCTTTAAAGATCAGGATGGAGATGAGTTCTCCTCGATGCAGCTCGGGGATGCGCATGCTTAACTCATTGGAATACAGCTCACATTTTACTGTCGCTGTGACTGATGAGCGTGCCGTTACGTCCCCTGAACCCCTCACATCAGATTCAGGCTCACGAGTACTGACTCACATTTTGACAGGGGAGTGCTGGACCCCCTAAAACCCCTCCGCATACTCTGCTGGTCTCATCGCAGCGTGAGTGATAATTTGCAAAAAGAGGAAATGTGTTTTTTGTGGTTTGGGCTTTGACTGACGAGGTGACATTTTCATTAAAATCAACCTGCTTTGTGGCAAAAGGAAAGTAACGAAGGTGCAGGTTGAAAACGGTTGAATCCTCCTTAAATGCTGTTGACGTTACTGAACACCTGAGCTGACAGACAGCTTAAGTTTAATTCTGATTAGTGGGGCCTCATCATTTGGCAGAGTGGTGCTCTGCAGATGCGACACAAATGTTAAAGAAATGCAAAACTACATTCAAGCAGCATTGACTTAATAAATGATTTAGTATGTTGGTGATTCAGATTCTCCCTTAACTGCACATCAGGAGACTGATTTCCCTTTTGTGTGTGAGGCTTGTGAGATTCATTGACCGTCTGCTCTTCATAGGGTTAATTGTCAGGCTGTAGCAACAGGCTCCTCATTGGCTGTTGCGTCGCCTCTGCAGTGCATCTTCCGCCCTGCAGGAGGAGACATTGCCTGCCCCTTTCCTCCCTTCAGCTCCAAGCCTTCATTGACTTAGTAGTACAAGCGTGTTGAAGCATGTCAGAGCTTCACATGGAAATGTTAATGAAAAGCCTTTTTTTTGTTCTGTCTTTGGTGCTGTTGAAGGTCTGAATAATGCTTCAGGTTAAGCTTATTAGCTGCAGCCTTCACACAATCCACCTTTATGCCTTTTGGAGTGTAATGCCATTATATTGTGTAATACCTTTTGTATTATAATGCATTTACTGCTCTGTAATGTGCTCTCATGTGTGGTGTACTCTCTGTGGGTTATTAATTTTTACTGGCATGCCTCAGCTAGACCCTTTTCAGACAAGGAGAAATGGCCTAACCTGAAAATGCTGGTTACTTGAGCAGGCCCTCTAAATTTATCCACAGCGTGTGCTATCTTTAGTGTGTCCGTGGTGCCCCAGCCCTGTCCTGCCCACAGTCTGCAGTCTGCTCGGCAGACGTACTGTTTCTGCCGGGGAGATTGTCCCCTCACGCCGCAGCAGCGGCACCAGCGGCAGCTGCATCGACTTCCTCCACCTGCGGTCGACTAACTGACTCCTGACTGGCTGAGGCCTCTTGGGATATCATGAGAAGGTCTGCCAAACATGCAGGCTTGCAGAGACTCGTCCAAGGGGCCCCCTTCTCCTTGCCCTCCTTTCCCAAGTTGCCACAGAAACCAGCTTCCATTGAAAGCATGAACAGTCTCGTGATGTGTGTCGCCCCTCAGCTGTTCTAAACAGAGCTTGACAGCAGGAATACGTTGAGTTATTACTGGAGCAACACCGCAGCAATGCAAAGATGATTGTTTAGCGTGTCTCTGGGATTGATTGTGCTGACTGGTGTTGCAGAGGTTTTGTGATTTTGCTCCTAATGCAGGTGTTTCTGAATTCTTAGACTTTCGGTTTCAGCAGCTTTGACACTCTGAAGGTCTGAGGTTTGCAGGAAATACATTAATCTCATGCAACGTTTGCAAGAGGTGTGATAGATGTGGCAGTATCGGCTTTACCTGATTGCTCGACAGCAATAAAAGCTATCTAGTGTTGGCCACAGTTGTTCTCATTGTTACCGAAAATGCTTCTAATTTCTTTAAATTTAGTTTTTTTTTTAAGTGTGTCTTTACATGTGTTTCCATGGCCAGTCTGGGCACGTTGACGGTTTGATCTCATGCCAAAGCATCTCAAAAATCACTGATAGCTCCAGACATTTCTGCCATATTTTGTCCGCCACTTGATACAATCCCATCGGTGCCGAAACTATCACGTCGTTGACAGTACTGAGAAGCAACTCTATCTGCAGCCTGTCTGGTGTCACTCATAGGCCGCCTGCAGAGTAAATAAACACAAAGCTGTGGATCGCTTTGAGGAGCCTTTTGTTGTCATCGGGTTACTGGAGAGATGCATTTAAATCTGTTGTTGAATATGTTGCTTTTTATGCTTATAGGTGTTTAAAATGCTACACTTTAAGCATCTTATACAGACTTATAAAGGTAAAACCAGCCTACCTCTGGTGGGGATTGCAGTCGGGTAATTTTCATAGATAACACTGGGTGAGTGGGTGGGTGTGTTGGGGGTTTATATTTAACTCCAGGTTGTGTGTTGAGTTTCTCAGAAAAAGGTTGGCTGCAGAATGGCAGCCGTGTTAGATATCTTGTCTGGGAGAAAGGTTACACTTCCAAGGTGTGCGATGGCAGCGCTGCGTGTCTCGATCTCTATTTAGGGAAACTCTGGTGTTCCATCTCAGAGTTCACTGCTTCTGAGAAAACCCCCCTCCTGCTCTGCAGTTCCAATAATGTCTTCCAGATGACCAGTTGTCCTACATGGAGTTTTGTGTGTTCTGTGGTTAGAAGGACTTCAGTAAGCCAGTTCCTTCACACGCAACATGCCAGCCTGTGCGCTCCGCCGGCCAAAGAGGATGTGGATTTGGATGAAGTGGTTCATTATTTGCCTGATTGAACACTCTTTGGTGGAAGAGGGCAGTTCCTTGGTAATGACTCGCGTGCGTGCATCAATGGGACCAGTAGATGCCCGCTTTAATACCCAATTCAAAAATTCGCAATAATTCTGAAGGTAGAAAGAAAGAAAAATACGGTCGCTAGAAAGGCTTCCATTCATAGTTTCTCAGCATTTTGAAACTGCAGACTCGGTGTTGAACAGTCAGGCCTTTCAGAAAAGCGGCTTTTCAAAATACGCCTTTGCAAAGCCAAATAAAATCCTTGCCAACCCCACCGTCCTTTCATGTCCACACCTGGATGCAAAGTTCTAAAGCAAAAGCGAGGAAAAAACCCAGGCCTGGCTTAGCTCATATCACAGGGTATTTGCTTAGTTCCTCGGTCCACCAAACCCCAACTTAAGTTCTCCGGACCTCCTGTTCTTGAATCAATCTGTTGTAAATAGGGCAGTCCTTTGGTCTCGTACCTGCTTCCTTTGAAGCTCTGAGGAGCTTGCGAGTCATGCACCTGATCAGCCTTTGCTGCTTCAGATGAATGGCAGCCATTTAACGTCACATGACCTTTCACCACCACTTCTGAAGACTCGCAGACCATCTCGTTTCAGTCGGTCTTTTGATGTTTTTTGCTTCCCTGAATTTGCTGATGTGCATGATGTTGAACTGAACCTCAGTTGTGTGCTGAATAAACGTTCCATTGTGACCACTCACATCGGAAATCAATGGGCCAAGTGAAATTCCCTTTAGAGATGTTGTGAAATCAAAACAAGCAGAAGGTGACGAGACAGTAGATTCTCTTGGTCGTCATCATGTCACCGTTCAAAGCGCTTATGTACTTTGACACCGCGGAGGATATTTAAGTGGTTTTCAGGTGTGAGAAAATGGTTCTTAGGCGTGGAGACGAGAACAGCACTTCCTCTTGCATTGCTCTCATTTCTGTTGGGTCACCGAAAAGGAATTCAGGCTGGAGTTATTCTTTCATTTCTATTCGCAGTCATCCGTCAAAGGAATGCTTTGAAATGTGCCGCAAAAGTCAAGCTGCTCATTAGAACTAAAACCACCAAAAGGATTATTTTGATTGATTTTGAATGTGTAATTTAAGTCATTTGTCAAGCAGCGATACCAAACGTTACGGAACGATGGTTCCAGCTTCTCCGCTGTTTGGACCTGCTGCTTTTTTTGTCTTACGTGATAATGAATGAACTGAAATTCTGAAATTTCCCCTCGCGGGACAAATAAAGGAATATTGATTGATTGATTGATTGAACGTCTTTAGCGTTGGTTAGCAAAAGAACATCTTGAGCTTTGGGAAATTGCGATTTTTCACTATTTTCGGACAATCAGCGGCTAACAGTAATTAGTCATAGCTCTACTGCTAATGACCGCTTTGATGCGCTAATGCTGGTTGTAGGCTGGGTTTACGTGAGTTCAGTGTGCTGCTCCGCAACACAAGATCATGTATTTCAGACTGGAGAGCCAGTTCTGACTGCATCGTTTGGTTGCAGATAAATTGTTAACTGTGTCACATCAAAGCGTTTGTGCTCTTTTTTATGGCGTAGTGGAGGTTTTCGGTCCTGCCTCACAGGGCAGATTGGAAACTTCATGCATGTCGGAGGAAGCATCTCGAGACAAAGCAGGCAAGAGTTCGCTGGAAGCACGTTTTACTTTTGGTTGACGGTCTGCCTTTATCTCTTCCAGGCTTCTGTCTGCTGGACCTGACGGAGCAGTTTTCCCTTCCAGAGACTACTCCACCCATGCTGGCCAGACTGCTGGAAGCTATTGAGAGGAAAGGTGAGTCTGACTGAGGAAGCTCACCTTGACATGCAGCTGCACTTTGACTGTGTATACGTGACCTGTTACACGGAGCCACATGAGCTGAATGATGGCGTTCTGTCTGTTAATAAACGCGATGATTTATGCCTTGCAGGTCTGGATAACCCCACGTTGTACCGGACGTTTACCGCGGGTGGTGGACTTGAAGTCAGGCAGTACTTTGATTGTGGTAAGTGGCTTTATTTATCACCCCTTTATCAGCTTATATGTCAGCCTGTAGTTTCTAAAAGCTGAGTGTGGGAAGCAAATTTAGAAAAGAGGACGTCTCAAATACAGACTTCAAAAAAGAAAAAAAAAGACTGACGTTAGTGGAGATGACGACCAGAGTTAAACAAGTTAGGTGACTGAAAAAGATTTGCATGTGTACATATAGAGTAAAAAGAACAGAGAGGACTGCGGTTTGTGAGCGCTGTGTTGCACGATAAAGTTCAGCAGATTGTGCACGAGCCTGTAATTAAAGATTCATCTGTGCAAGAGGAGAGTTTTAGCATTTCAGCGCGTGTCTCCACGTTGTCTCGCACTCCAGATCCTCCTCCCTCAGCAGACCTGGATCAGCTGGAGCTTCCGGTCCTGTGCGACGGCCTGCGCAGGTACCTGCAGGACCTCCCCCAGCCCATCGTCCCCGCCGCAATATACGCTCAGATGGTCCACACCGCCAAAGGTGAGCGCAGATGACGGCGACACAGTCATGTTTTCGCTGCACAGTCGGCCTAAAACAGAAGTGCTGACGTAATGTAACCCTGCATGCTACTGAACGTTCAGTACTTTGAACACAGAACCACAAGACATCGTCAGTACCCTTTGGCAATCAGTGAAGGCTTTTATGTTTCGAGTCCTTTTTTCAGCCTTTTTATGTGCTTTTCTCCTCTAACCATGAAGTATATAATTAGTGCATTTTCTCACTTTCTCTTCTCTGTCTTCTCTCTGTCTGTCTTCTCTCTGTCTGTCTTCTCTCTGTCTGTCTTCCTTCTCTGCTGAAGCACAGGCAGTTCTCACACCACACTCTGTTCTGTAGCGCTGCATTCTCTTGCTGTTACAAGGCCAGAAACAGGATATCTGTGGTTAATAGGAACTAAAACAAGCCTGAAAGTTTATCTCCAGCATCTCTAAGCAGCCAATCACCTGCCAGTGTACCTTACGCTCATTTTCAGCCACACAGTGTCTCTGCGGTTTCAAACCTAACTGCACATGACGCTTTTTTTCCGTCTCTCTCATTGTTTAAGAAACATCTTTCATTTCATGCTCGTCTTCGGCAGAGGGAGGTTTAAACGGAGGATCGTTTTGGGTTTTTTTTTTTGACGTCGGTCTCGCTGACCTCTCGGCTCGCTCTCATTTGTTTCAACAGAGGTGGTGAATCCTGAGGAATGTGCCCAGCTGCTACGTTGCATTGCCAGCACCCCGAGCCTGCCCCCCCAGTACTGGCTAACCCTCCACTGTCTGCTCAGGCATTTCGCTAGAGTGTGCCAAAACTGCTCCAAGAACCTGCTCAGCGCCAGGGCCCTGGGCGAGATCTTCAGCCCGGTGTTTTTCAGACAGCAGGCCACCAGGTGGGTGTCAGAGCAGCCGGATCTGCTGCATACGCCGTCAAAGATAGACACCCGGGCAGCAGCCAGACGAGTGTGCAGGCTTAGTCATGCACAGACTCTGGAACATGCACACTTGCAGACACATTGCAGGCAAGCGCACACATTCACGCAGCGTCAGGCGTCACGGCTTTCAGCTGTGCATGGATATAGGTCGCAGCTTTTCTACTTACCAGCTGTGCTGCGCAATTAAAGTAGCTAAGCCTGAATTACCATCAGATTGAAACCAGCACGGAGCAGCACAGAGTGTCACCTGGCCGGTAAAACACTGACTCCATTTCACCTTTACTTCTTTCTCTCCCTCTCCACAGTTGTGAACCCAGCCTGGATGCTCACATCAAGATCATTGAGGTTCTGGTGACCAGTGAATGGAGTGAAAGTCAAGCAGCTCCAGGTAGTTAAACACTTCTTTTTCTGACTTCAGTTACCCACAAAGCTTTTAAATGCTGCACAGGATGGTGGAATATCACTGATGTCATGTTTTAGAAAAGATGCAAAGCTGTTGAGCTCTGCATCGGTGCTGCTGGGTACGACTCTGTGTAGCATGTCCACTGGATGCAGAAGCTGGTTTATGTCCTGCAGAACGTGAACTGAACACCCTGAGACCTGAAGTATTAATAGCGTGCAGAAAGGTGTTGAGACTTGCAACTGCTGCAGTTGCAGAGGGCCACAGGGTCCACCGTGGAGGTAAATACTGACTTTGCACGGCTAGAACATGTTAAGACTGTTTAATCATGTTCTGGTCAACGTTTTAACTGATTTCCTGATGATCTGTGTTACATAACGGTGAAGCAGGCGCAGTTTGAATTAGGTCTGCACCGCCTGCAGAGCTTTAGCAGCAGAGGAGGCCACTTTCTGCCGTTGAGCTTGCAAATCACCTTCTCAGAGATTACTTTCTGTTTCCACAGTTAAGGAAATGCTGCAGCTCTGCACAGGGTTTCCACAGGCTGGATGCACAGTGCAGCTGAGCGCTATCAGACCGGTGATTGTGTTGAATTTGCGTCTGTGTTGCTTTTGATTTTAGCTGAGAACATGTTTTGAATTTCCTATGACTGCGTAGGCACGAAGACAGAAAATTGATAAAATCTGCTTTGACATTTGGGCTTGTTCCTCAGGCCAGATTTTCTTTAATGTTATTAATTATGTCAGAAAGCACAAAGTCGGTTCTCACGGCTGGCGCTGTGGTGGTCTGCAGGGATGAGTCTGGTCTGGTGGTGTGTGAGTGCAGTGCATTGCGTGGCACAGTTATGTTTTTACAGAGCTAGTTAAAATTGCTGTCGCTGGCCGGCCCAGAGGCCCAGGACTGGCTGTGGCTGTTTAAACATTTTATTACCTGTTAGAGCTATTTATAATGTTCCTGCGCATGGGCCGCTCTCAGCTGTCGGTAATTTGCACCTGCGGGAGCACTTTGGCAGTCGGGTGGATGGATGGATTGAAGGGCAGACAGTCAGGCGGGCGAGACACAAACCCCGAAACACTTTTTAGGTCTTTTTTACACACACACACACACACACACACACACACACTCACGATCCAGTCCAACGCACAGCTAAGTTAAGAGCGCCAAACTGGTTTCGGTCACCTGCGCCTCACACAGATAACAGGCTCACGAGAAGAGGGAAGAATAGCCAGTGTGTAAACACATGTGCAGAATGTACATGTGTGTCTGTGAATGACCCGTGTGTGTGTGTGTGCGTGTGTGTGTGTGTGCGCGCGCCTCCTCCCAGTTACTGCATGCCTATTTTAAGTAAGCGACAAAAGGCCCACTTAGATCTGGTTGGCTGGAAAGTCGGCCTGCTCCACAGAGCACTTCTTGTTAACTGAGGGCTGCTTCCAGTTTCGAGGGCCGCTCTCCTCCCTCCCTCCCTCGGTCCTCCCTCTCTGCCTGGATCTCCACATGTCCTCCCTGCCTCAAAGTGCCCAGCTCAGCAAATATTTGAAACTTTGCAAGTTAATCATAAGACCGAGCTCACCCCCCGCCCGCCCTCCCAGTCCTCCCGCCTCCTCCTTCACAAACAGAGAGAGGGAGTGACCAAAGAGTCAGAGAGAGACAGGCAGCTGGCACAAGTGGCTGCTCTCAGAACAGCCAGCTCTGACACCGGAGCAGCCGCCGCTAATCACTAACGACCCGCCTCCACGCGAGCAGGCCTCAGCCTCGCGGAGCTCAGCGAGAGAGAGAGGCTTCACCTCACACACAGCAGGAAGTGAGCAGTCAGTCAGCCAGACGGCCGCACGCTGCACCTGCCTCACGTCGAGCGGATTACCTGGATTTCATTAAGAAGCAGATAAAGCTGAAGCCTTTTTAAGAATTAAAAAAAGACATCCAGCAACTCGGTGGCCTAAACTATGAAATGGAGCTTTACTGGAGGACTTGAATGTAACTCACTGACTGGATTTAATTCACCTTTTGGGAATAAAAGAGAAGCTAGAGAGGAGAGATTGTGGACTCACCAAAACATGCACAATTTGCAGCGTAAGTTTACAGTTCGGCATCTTTTTTTTTTTTTCTTTTTTGATTGTCATAGAAAAGTGGGACAGTGTGTTTCTGCCCGCAGGCTACGACGAAAAAGGGTCACTTGGGTGGAATAAGACGCAAATACCACAGCTTAAGAGCAAGAATAATAGGTGTTTGTTGTCTTTAAGCCTCCGGCCATAGATGTCAGCAAACTGCGAAACGGCTGCTGCTCGCGCCGTTAGAGTTCTGACCCGCTCTCACGCCTTTAAAGTCAAGTCGATGAATGCCAGCGAGGATTTCAACTTTGGACGTGACATTCAAAGACAGAGCAAGTTTGTATTAAATCAGTGTGTTTTACAGCTCACAAACACCTTAAAGACAGAGTCACTTTGCCGGCTTGTTGGTTTAGATCACAGCACACTGATTTATAGTGAGTGTGATCAGTTTTATTACTTCTTCTGAGTTGCTCAGCTGAACCTAGAGGGATGCCGACCGCGCTCCGCTCGAGTCCTTATACCTTACTGAGAACTGAGTATTTTAATTTCACTCAGGAAATCAAGGGAGCTATCCCTGTCATGCCGAGTGTCACGCTGCGGGATTACAGGCGTATTTTGGAGCTCCGGGTGCCGCTGACCGGGGCCAGGCATGATAATTTAGCTGCGTACGTGCTGCTGCAGCAGAGCTGGCTTTGTCTGAGTGCCAGAAGTGGGACGGACTAAACCCCCGCACGACACATGCAGAGAGGAGGGGCCGAGCAACCTGCAGGAGAGCGAGCGAGTGAGTGAGTGAGCGAGCGAGCGAGCGAGCTCCACACAGAGAGGGAGAGAGAGAGAGGATGACAGAGGAAAAGCATGGAGACAGGCTGCAGGTCTTTTTCCCCCCTCTGCTCGCGGAGAGACGGCGTTTGCTTTTAAGATGAATGCATGCTAGACGCTGGATGCTGCAGAGAGGATGAGGAGTTATTTCAGTTTAGCTGCTGCGTCGTAAAGAATTGAAGCAGGGCAGTAAAAGGTAACGGGCTTTCAGAATGACCTCATCGCTCGCAGGAAATGAAAGATGCAGGAGTGGTTGGTGACAGACCCCCCCGTGTGATTGGCTGTGGTAAGTGATGTAACACGTTACTGAGCAGGCTGCCCTGAATGGCTTTTCAAATGGATGAGTCAAATGGGTAAAAAAAGCAGTTTGTTGAGCCTGTTTGGAGTCGATCACATCGCGCAGGCTGTGTTTCTGTGCAGCGGTGGCTAAGCCGTTAAGACTGGATTGTCCACATGAGTGGTTATGAGAATTAGACATTTCTAGTAATCTGGAGATGAAATGTGATCAGATTGGAAGCCAGTGCAGCGCCGTGGTGGTGCACAGACTGGAAACCTGGGTTTTCTGCCGCGTCACAGTCGTAGCGGTCTGGCAGCAGTGAACGGCGTCGGCAGTCTCAATGAGCCGAATCCTGCGAGGTCCTCTGTAGCAGAGAGGATGCTAATGCAGAGGGAGTGAACAAAGGCAGTGCAGATTTGAGGGTTAAAAATAGCCTGCTACCTTAGCTCTGCTACAGCTAGCGTCAGCGTGTGAGCAGCCACTGCAAATGCATGATTTCCTTTCAGCTCCACAGCAGCAGTTAAAATGCACTGCTCGTCATTATCAGACCAAAATCACCACTGACGCAATGCAAGTCTGACCGCTGCTGTAAAGCTGCAGCAGGAAAAGGAGATTTAACTCTCTGATTGCAAACAGTCAGTGACAATAATCTATCTTAAAGCTGCAAAATCTTGAAGGGGAATCTGTGGTCAGTGCGTTAGCCTTCACTGTCTGTGTGCTTCGTTATTCTGCTTTCCTGAAAGAATCCACCGTCCTGGTGTAACGGTGTTCATGACGAGCATCTTCTTCCCTGCAGCCACAGCTCTGTGTCTGCAGCTAGAAATATTAATAGACGTCTCCTTTTCTTGAATGAAATTCGTTCTCCCTGACTCATGCTTCATTTCCCCTCCCACCGCCTCTCCGTCGGAGAGGGGCAGGGTTTTTTTTTTTTTTCCACCGCTGTTCAATCAATGGGGAAAAAAAGATGAGACTAAGAGTGTCGCGGAGTGTGTGTGTGGTTCCCGGCATCTGCAGAACGATAATACATTCAAACACCTGCAGCTTTAGAGGAGCTCAAGAAGAAAACCTTTTAATGCAAGCGGTGCCTTTACTTACGTCCTGTGTCGTCCTTCTCGCAGCTCTACCTCCGAAGCCGCCCAAGCCCACATCTGTGACTAACAACGGTATGAACAACAACATGGCTCTACAAGACGCTGAATGGTACTGGGGGGACATCTCACGGGAGGAGGTCAATGAGAAACTGAGGGACACTGCAGATGGTACGTTCTTGGTGCGAGACGCCTCTACAAAGATGCACGGCGACTACACTCTGACTCTGAGGTGAGCTCCTGTCCGTCTGAAGTCATCGTGTCCACCGTCTGTTGGTGAGTTTTAGCAGTTTAACCAGTTCTGTCGCCTTTTTGTGTCTCATCTACAGGAAAGGAGGAAACAACAAGCTCATTAAGATATTCCACCGGGACGGGAAGTACGGCTTCTCAGACCCGCTGACCTTCAGCTCCGTCGTCGAGCTCATCAACCACTATCGCAACGAGTCGCTGGCACAGTACAACCCCAAGCTGGACGTCAAGCTGCTGTATCCAGTGTCCAAACACCAGCAGGTGAGACGTCAGCTGAGCCCAAACCAAAGCGCTCACGAGGCCTACGGTCAGTCACGCTAACCGCTGCTCTTTTGTCTTCCTTATGACTCTTTTCTCAGGATCAGGTGGTGAAAGAGGACAACATTGAAGCCGTGGGGAGGAAGCTCTGCGAGTACCACCAGCAGTACCAGGAGAAGAACAAAGAGTACGACCGTCTGTACGAAGAATACACCAGAACATCGCAGGTGAGCTCCGTCCGCGGTCCATCGAGGAGTCTGCTGCGGTATTAGTACAACACGCGCTAACGCTGTGCCTCTGCTTCCAGGAAATCCAAATGAAAAGGACGGCGATAGAGGCTTTTAATGAAACTATAAAGATATTTGAGGAGCAGTGCCAAACGCAAGAGCGGTACAGCAAAGAGTACATCGAGAAATTCAGGAGGGAAGGCAACGACAAGGAGATCCAGAGGTGAGAGCGCAACACGTCGCCTCTACCAGATGGTAAAGGTTTCATTATGTGCACAACTCATCCCTCGCTGTCCCCTCAGGATCATGGGCAACTACGAGAAGTTGAAGTCCCGGATTAGCGAAATCGTAGACAGCAAACGCCGACTGGAGGAAGATCTGAAGAAGCAGGCGGCGGACTACAGAGAGATCGACAAGAGGATGAACAGCATCAAGCCAGACCTCATCCAGCTCCGTAAGACCAGAGACCAGTATCTCATGTGAGTACAGCGCTCCCCCGAAACTCAGACCTTCCCTCTGGAGAGGAAGTGAAAGTGGGTCTGACCTGGTTTCTAATGCCTCGCGTTGTCTCTCTCGTCAGGTGGTTGACCCAGAAGGGAGTCAGACAGAAGAAGCTCAACGAGTGGCTTGGAATCAAGAACGAGAACACAGAGGAGTGAGCATCCCTTTCCATTCCTGCACGTCAACAGGCCAGAAAAACCTCCGACCTCACCGCCTAACCTTTGTCTGTATCGTTCTGTCTAGTCAATATTCGATGGTGGACGATGACGAGGACCTTCCTCATCACGACGAGCGGTCCTGGAAACTGGGCAACATCAACCGGCTGCAGGCGGAGGCTCTTCTCCAGGGCAAGAGAGACGGAACATTCCTGGTCCGAGACAGCAGCAAAGCAGGATGCTACGCCTGCAGCGTTGTGTACGTATCAGCCCGCCATCAGCACCGACAATTTGTCACGTGTTTGTCTGTTATCCTTCCTTCAGTTCAGACCGGACATTAACAGACAATAACAAAGCAGTTTAGTTGAACTGTAGGTGAAGCAGGCTTCACGTAGACAGGTGGAGGAGAACAAATGCTATGCTAACTGCTAAAATCTTTGGAAATCAAGTAATCAAGTGCAAGTCAGTAGTTTTCTGTACTTGAGTTCAAAAGTAATAAAAAGAGTGCAGTGGATAAAGGTCAGCTCCTTCAAAACAAAATAAATATTTGCACTAAGTAGAAAAACCTGCATCAGATAATTTAACTAAATGTAAACTATGGAATCAGCACGATGTTACTCTGAGATCCGGGGAGTGAATCGGGATCAGAATCGGCTGAATTGGCCAAATGTGTGTTTGCATACAAGGAATCTGAGTCCGGTTTAAACATTGCACTCTAAAAAAACACACACACACACAAAAGACTGAACATAAGTAGAGCAAAAATCAATCAAAACACACAACATGGACTCTGAAATGTAGACCGATATTAGCTTCAGAAAGCGGATTAGAATGTGATTTCTTAATGTCCAGTGTGAACGGGAGGATTGATCACAGCTAGCAGTCAGTGCGAGCACCTGACTGGTTTTAAAATAGCGAGTGGTTTCAGCGTGTGGTCACACCGACCGCCTGCAGACACACAACAGACTGTGACCATTGTCCTCCTTGTCTTTGCAGCGTGGACGGCGAGGTGAAGCACTGCGTCATCAACAAGACCCCCTCAGGTTATGGCTTCGCCGAGCCGTACAACCTGTACAGCTCGCTAAAAGAACTCGTACTTCACTACCAGCACACGTCTTTGGTCCAGCACAATGACTCTCTGAATGTGACGCTAGCGTACCCGGTCTACGCCCAGCAGAGACGGTGAGGACCCGGACGCGAGGAAAGGCCCGGTGGGGGTCGGAGACGCCCGTCCTCGGACTCCATGATTAAAAAAGAGGCTCCGTTCGCCTCGCTCGGACTTGAAATCTGAGGAAAGAGACGCTCTAAGCCTGAGACATTTCAGTGACTTTGCCTGACCACGAGCCGGAGGCGAGTCTGAATGTAGATTTCTTTCTCTTTTGCTTTTCGTGGGAGCACAGAATCAAGCGGAAACTGCTGAACTCTCCCCCAGCAGAGGACTTTTGAGGCCTTTTCCTAATGGTGCTTGTTCTTTTTCAAAGCTTTACCAGCCGGGAATGTCTAATCGCAGCAGATAAACTCTTCAAACGGAACAGTACCCACCGGCCACAACTTTGTTTTTCCACTTTTTCCCCCCCTTTCAAGTCATCTAAGTGTGTGTTTGTCTGTGTTTCTGCACAAGTGTTTCTGTGTGTGTATGTATGTGTGTGTGTGATCGTCCATGTGACCAAAACATAGAATCAGGAAACTGTGTGACGTTTGGGGGTGGGGGGGGTGGGGGGGGCTGTGAAACACATTTGCTTGTGTTAACTGTTCAGTAGCAGACCGGGGGTCAGCTGATAAATGTAGCAAAATGGCACTTTTTAAACAAAGTTTAATTTTTTTTTTTTTTTGAAAAGACTCCTATGGACTTTTTTAAGGAGCGCAGAGCCGGCGGCCGACGCCTGCTTCCTGCCTTCTTCCTGTTGAGCATTACGGCGCAGAAGTAAACTTGATCTTTACTGTGGGGGGGGGGGGGGGGGCAATGAATGGACTGAACTCTTTCATGTACATATGTGAAAATGTGCAAAGTCGTGAATCAAAGTGCACCATACCAAAAAGGATCAGTTCCCGTTTAGTTTCTTCTGATCTGCTATGCAATCCTTTCTCCAGTACTTCTTCAGAGTTGTGTTCTGTTGCGACCCACAATATAAGCTTGTTTTACTGCTTGAAAAGTATCTTTCCTGTGTAAAAATATCCAAGAGGATATTTGGTCAGAATGCCAAGATACAGTAAAGAAACTGCTTATGATTTTTTTTAAAAAAGATAATAATAGCAACATACACTTTATTATAAATTACTTTAACAACTGGTATAAAGATGGAAAAGATGAGTATTTTATTAGTCTTTTTTTTTTTTGCTTCAAACTAATGTTCTTCTCAGGCAGAGCCTTTTGAGTATTTGAGCTGCTTCAGTCACAAGTACTATTTCTTACAGAGTTAAGCCTACATGCAGTTCTTGGTTGAGGCGGTTGGAGCGCTCAGAGAACGGGATGATGGGATTGTACAGCCCCGATCAACCATCACCACGAAAACAACAGTATAGATTTATTTTGTTATAAAATGTATATGTTCCCACATGAGAATATATCAGAGCAGACTGGTGTTTTCAGCCGATGGATATTGTTATTAAAGATCGATATACATTGTCCACTTATAGTATTTTTCTGTATCAGAAAATCACTGTGTTTACGTAGGTGGATCAGCTCATTTCAGATCTGTCTAATTTCATACTTCAGAGGACAACGCGTGCCAGTTGACGACCACATTTACTCAGCCCATCTTCGCTTTTACAACTGGTACACGAGTAAACGTTAGCGTACTGGAGTTAAGTATCGACGAATATTGTAAAGGAAGCTTTTCGGTGCGTGGCCCTCGTTAAGTCTGAGCTCAGTCAAAAAGACGAAAAACCGTCTGCCGTTCGTAACGTGCGTATTTTACAGTCCACCGTTAAATTCTCTCGATGCGGTACTTTTATTCCCGCCCTGAAGTCGACTCGTGGTCGTCACAGCTGTCCAGCTCAAACGTTTAATGTATCTTTGTGTAACTAATTAGTTGTAAAAACTTTATCGACGGGTCAAATCGGACTCTTAATTCTCTCCATCTGTAAGCAGCTAACGTGTCACTTCCTGTCAGAAGACACGTTAGCCATCGTCGTTCCGCTCGGGAACATTTGATTATTCGCTCATCGCAGATTATTCTCCGCCCCCAGAACGAGCTCAAAGTGTAAAATGTGTTTCTAGATGTTTTTGATCAGATTACTCATCCAAGATTTAAATTTCTAGCATATTAATAGTACCTGTCATTTATTCTAGCTTTTATTGGTTCTTCGGAGGCCGTTAACGGATGTCACAGATATTAGATCTGTCATATCTGACATTTATTTTACTAGAAGATATTATTTACCTCCCCAACAGCTGCTGGCATGAACGTTTTGTTTCTTATTGTCAAATTTCTTTTTTTTTTTTTTTTATAGTTATCGGACATCACGCACCATTATTTCTTTGCCCCAGTTCCGGATTGTATGATTGTTTTTGGTGTCTTTTTTTTTATTTGAAGCTCATCTTTTTTGTGGGTTGTCCCCTGACATGATGATTGGATTGAGATTTACCAGTGTTCCCCAGTTTTGCTTCAAATCTGTATTGGGCTTTGTTAAAAAGGAAATAAAACACTTCTTTTTAAGAAACACGTCTTGTCATAGTCTTATGTGTCGTCCGTTTTTAGCCACGTTAGCGTTTCTTCAGCTTTTAGATGAATTGTGAATTTTGTGTCTGACATTCACAAGGATGAATCCTGATAACTTTTGTTGACCTCTAGCGCCGTGATAAGATTAACATTTGTAGCTTTTAGGCCACTAAAGATTATTTTCATTGATTAATCTGCAGATTATTTTCTGGATTAATATCAGAAAATAGTAAAAAAAAAAAAAAATGCCTGTTATGAGTTCATACTCTGTATTATTCAACCAATACTCTAAAACTCGAGATTATTTTTACGTTTTACTGTCATTATTTTTGCCCATCACAACCTCCCAGAAACATGATGTCTTACATTTGTACGACAAAAAGTCCAAATCTCACAGATTTTACGATCATATATGACGCAGAAAAACATCAAATCCTCACATTTGGGAAACAAGTTTTGAAAAAATAACAAAAGCAATTAATCAGTGAGAAACCTAATTAATTTTCCATCGATGGACTAATCAATTGATTGACTAATTGTTCCATCTGTGGATGATTGCTGACAAATTTGGGACGGACATTCGAGTTCTTGTATTCGTGTGACGACGTCCTGCCTCGGCGGCACTTTGCATTTAGTGCTAATTAGCAAATGTTAGCTAACATGCAAACTAAGACGGAGAACGCGGGAGGCTTTCTACCTGCTTAACATCAGCGTGTTAGCATGCTAACATTAGCATTGCCTGCAGATTTGCTGAGCATGTTAACGTGACATAAAACTATGAATCTTTTAATCTTTTTTTTTTTTTTTTTTTCTATTTCCAACCACACAACAGCCGACTGTTCTTAGATTTGGGTCATCAAACGAGTTTGAGTCTAGCTTCCAGCAGACTGGAGTATCACAGCTCTTCGCTGGTGCTCAAACCAGTTTTCTGAATGACAGCTGGAAGCCTTCAGCTCGTGTTGCGAAACATCTCTGATAACCTGAAAGCTACAAACTCAGGACGTGATGTTCGTACCAGCGATGCAACGAAACCACAGCATAATGTCAGCATGGAAACTTTTCACCAGATTCAAACCACTGCTGTTCTCTCTGTTTAACCTCCTCTGGTGTTCATCTGCAGCAGTGGAAAGTTCACATGAGCATTAATCTGACAGCTACACACTTATAATCTCAGCATAATGGATGTTCTGTGCGCTCACTGTTATAGATTAAATTCTTAATAAAGACATCAGTAAATTCATATTAGCTTCATCTCAACCAGCAGGATTAAAATTTTAAAAGAATACCTATTACATAGACTGCAGGATTTTAACTTGGAACATGTATTTGTACACTGTGGTACTGCAACGTTTACTGACGTTAACGATCTGAATACTTCTTCCACAACTGCTCCCTTATGTGTACAGACCGCCTCGATAGCGCAGAGGCTTTAGAGTATTTCACTACTCAAGAACTCAACATACTGCAGAAGATCAAAGTAATGCTAATGTTAATGATGCCACCGTCCAAATCCCCTCAAACCAGAGTCGAATCATTTCCTCATTTTTGTACAAATGTGAAATGAGGAAATAAAATGTGCCACTTACCCATAATGAAGTCTTCTACTGCAGTAAGTTCATTATTCTTCAGGTCGCGTTTCTGCTCTGCGTCAATCACAAAATTTGTATTCAGTCAAGACACCAAACCTCAAACATTTCAAGAGTAATTATCTAAAATTCATGAAGCTAAAACGAGATTTTACTGCTAATAAACACAGAACATGAATCGACATTTTACACTGATGTAACAGACAATACACTGTGTTAATCTGACAGTAATCTGGAGAGAATTCACTGCATTTCTTTCCTTTTTTGCTTTCTTGAAGTACTCAGCAATTATGGCATGTTGCAGTATTTGAAAGTACTGATCTGTACGTTTAGTAGCTGAAACTTGTGTTTTTTATGATACTTCATATGAGGGGTCTGCATCCTGAGCAGGTGCATTTAATATGTAAAAATGACATTAAAGGTAAGACTTTAGAGTGTAAATGTAAATGTTTCAGTTTCTACTTCACTTCAGCGGGAAATACTTTACTTTTTGCATCTTACAGCTGCAGTAACTCCTTACTTTACAGATGAAGGATTTTTTATATATATATATATACAAAACCTGAGATGAGTTCCTAAAATATGTTGCATATTTATAGATTAAACTACCCAGCAGTAAATATAAAAGAAAAGTTCAAATTGGCTCAACTTGTGAATTTTAACAAAATTGATATGAGTCTTACATATGTATAGTTTTAGAGCTCGCTGCTGGGGTAATAGCATAGCATAGCATGTGCTCCGTAAGCGCTAAAGCAAAGGAAGGTTGGTGCACGAGAGCGATGTTGCACTTAATATTTCTAAGTTTAATGCTTTAAAAATGTTTTCGCGACAGCGCTAGCGCTGCTAGCACGGAATGTGAAAGTTACAGAAAGTAAAGGAATAGTAGGTTTATCCATGAGTGACCGTTTTGGTTGCACATTGAGCTAATGCTAGTTAGCTAGCCTTGCACTTCAAATCAACCCCTATTTAAGCCTCAAAAATCACCGTTGATGATGAAGATGTTGATGATGTTAACTAAGCAAGGTGTTTCCGATATATGTAGAGGTGAACGGTTGTTGCTTTGACTTCATTTTGGTATCAGAGTGGTAATTGTCTTATACTTGTTTACTACTGTTAAGGTGGTATGTGAGTGAAAGCGATATGATCTCCCCGCGTGTACGTATATTTCATTTAGTATTGTTGTCTTTTATTAGGATTTTGGTTGTTTTGGTCATTTGGACGTTGGTGTGTCTTTTGTGATGTTCGTGCTCCATTTGGTTTCGTTTTGTTTGAAGACCACAGAAAACAGCTCTGACTGCGTTGCTGCTCCGTAGAAAATCAAACATAATATTAACGTTAAACGCTCATACTGGACTTTAGAGGATAAGACTTTATCGGGGGTTGTAACACGACCGCCGCCATGATCATTTCAAGCGGTGAAGCACTATCCTGACGTAGTGTAAGTGGCCTTTTTGCTCATGTGTGATTATTACAGGCTACTTCAGCAGATTGCAGGTGGTGACGTTAATGGAGCTCCTACAGCTGTGATTAAAGGTCATGATATGCAGAGGATATTTCATGACAGGGATTTACAACAGCTCGGGGTTAACACGAGGACATAAACAGAAGGTGGAGATATTATAAAGCAAATCATAAATTAAAATGATGCCGAACTTCTCTGTCTATAAGACAGATTACCTGAAGAAACACTACTCTTATTAAATGTCTGCCAGCCAAAAAAAACTAAGAATCACCCTTAAAAATGACTTTTGACTTTACTTTTTTATTCTCTGGTCCCTTAAGAAGAGCAATTCTTCCTCTTTTAGGTCAGATGGACGGACTGTAATGCAGCCACACCGGTTGCAGAGCTGTAAAGGATGAGGTTTAAAGATAAGGCAACGGGTTCAGACGGCTTATCTTAGAAAGCCCTGATAGAGGGAGCAGAGGCTCTGGCATTGCACAGCACTCTGTTAATATTTAACAGATATATCTGAAGCATTGATGAGTACCTCTTAGAAAGAGATCCCAGGGAAGTAATTTGGGACCAAAGTCCATCAATCATCGGCCTGCCAAGCATTAACAAGCTCCTCATGAGCAGTGATGTACATTCCAGGCTTTAGTCAATCCACAGAAGCATCCACAGTGCTGCAGCTTTAGGAAACGAGTTTTTCAGCAGGACGCCACATGTCCAGTAAGAAAAAGCCTTCGTGCTTTTCGCTGTCATGTGGATTTGATTGGCACTTCTCCATCAATACAATCAAGATACTGCCTTGAAGTCTCAACGAAACCAAAAAGATTCCACCATCGAGCCTTTGAGGCGAGATACAATCACAATGGTGTGAATCCACAGAGCTCAGATCTGGTTGTTGGGGACTGACATGTTCCAGGAAGCAAGAGTTATCTTGATAACTTTGATGAGAACGAACCAGGAGCCGCCTAAAATCTGGACCATGGAGCCATGTACAAAGACACATTCTGCTTTCCACTGAGCAAAGATAACCTGCTTCCCAGAACACAGCCAACTAACCTTCAGCTAAAGGGTTTAGCCTCAGCTGAAGGCTCACAGGGAACTTTTCCAAAAATACATACAGTATCGGGCAGACTCAGACATAACACTCCACCCCAGTGGCCCAGTGCCAAAGGCTGCCTTCCTGGAAGCTTCCTGGTGTGACTGCATTTGTCACAGTGGGAAGCCTCCAGGTGTGCAGCTGCATGCACACCTGAACCCTGAGAGAAACAGCGATTAGTCACACTATAAGCGACCTCAGCCTCCACGCTTTCAAACGAAATAAGACGACTTTAGCACCCGGTCACATGCCGCTGAGAGCATCGCACCCTGTGGCTGCCCTGCAGAAGTGTGCACACAGTAAATACCCTGACTGTTAATCAATAATCGAGGCCATTATCCTGACTCAGCGACTCTTGCTGGAGGAATATGTGGTGTCTGGAAGATATGAAGGCACGTAGTCTATTGTGAATGGGATCATTTTAACAGGTGATAGAGATCACTGCGGTTCCTTGAACTTCAATATGCAGGTCAAAAGATTAGTATAAGTCACTGCAAAAGCTCTTAAAAAAGAAATCTTAAAAGTTGAAATAACTTCTCAGAGTCATAACTTGGTCAAATCTGAACACACGAGACATAAAACCATGTTTCTAGAGCCTAAACTTTCTGAGAATATCATGACCTCAATGTCAGCCATGAATAAACATCCATTCATCTGCTGAGAAATAAGAAAAAAAGATGCTCCATATAACTTCAGAACTTGCCTTAGAAACTTCATATTTTTAAGTTTTCGTCAGTATGAAAGTAATCCAGTGATAGTTGTGTGTACATCAATAAGTACACTGCTAACAGAAACTGCTAATAGCTAATTCGGCATGCTTTCAATGCTGCCAACTTGCCTTAAACTTCCTGTTTAGATGCCCAAAAGTCCGCAAATTACAGGAACTGTAGTTCCAAAACTAGAACAATAGAAGTAACAAATGAACATTTTTTCATGCTGCACTTTAAATACTTTTTAACATGAAGTTTAAGAATATCTTACGACAATATGTAACACACGTTATTCTTACTACGAGCCGTGTGATCCTCAATTAACACAAAATCATCTGCATTTCTTTGAATATTATTCTATGTGCTCTTCTGGTTTGAAGTGGGCAGTGATGTCACCATACTTTCCACCAATCAGGATGTTGCAACATTTGAGTCTGGTGACAGTTGGTGGATTAATTGGTCACTGTCAATCAAACCTGATCAATCCAAAGCGACAAAGTCCATAGTTGTTTTTTACTTTAACTGTTGCTTATTTATTCCTGAATATTTAATGTTTTATGATTTGAAGATTTCAGGGGCTTTAAACCCCAAAAGGGTCCAGACTAAGTGGAATGTAGATCCATACTGCTGTCTCCAGACTATGTTCAAAGATAATGCTGGGGGAGATTATCTAATTGCTAATGTGTAATATGGGTCTCTCAATAATTAACGAGGTCAGGCGCACTCAGCTGCAATGACATCAGCTCTGATTAGTAAAAGTGTGCAGATAGAAGTCAAAGTGCTGCAGGCCGGACCGTAAACTGATTCCATTAGGGCTTGATTTATTCATTTCATAACAAGTCTGTCAGGTCACAACACAAACACTAAGAACCGAATCTCTGCTGCCTCGAAACAAAGACGTTAGATTTGACTTCGCGGCCGGGCGTTAACAGCTCTATCAAAGACAATGATATTTTTATTACGGTTTCCACCCTCGCTCGTTCATTTCCTCTTGAGTGCTGCGCTCAAGGCTATAAAGAGTGAATTGCTTTGAATCCTCGATTTTTCCTTAAGGGCACGTGTCAGAGGTTAGCCAATCATAAAATGACACGATCTCCACGGCAGCAGAACATAAGACACACAATGTAAGTGATGTTGGGCTTTTATGGGCCTTTAAATCACTGATTAATGTGGTTTCAGACACACAGGTCATCAGAGACTAAAGCCACAACAGCCATCTGAGCTTTGAGCTAAATGCTAACATCAGCCTGCTAACGTGCTCGCAAAGAAAACGCTAATATGTTAATGTTTAGCAAGTATGATGTTTAGCATCTTCACTTTACTGTAGTGTGTTATCATGCTAACATTTCTAATAAACACAAATTGGGGGGACCAACAGCGTCGTGTAAGATTTCATGAATCTGAAATCTGTGAATATTTTCCTCTTGAAACTAATAGCTTGGCAAAAAAAAAGATATATGCTGTTTTACTGCCATTGTTGTAAATAAGTAAAGATTTTTTCATAAATGTGTATAAATTTCAGGGCTTCATCGTGCAGGTGACAGTAAGTTTATTTGTGTTGTAGAATCGTGTCAATAATCGAGCTGCACCTGCACAATGATGAATTCGAGCTCATGACGTGTTCGGTCAAGGTGATGGAAACTGTCATTGTGCTGCAGCCTCGCTCGGCCGTCGCAGACAAACTGACCTGGTGGTGAATGACAAACTCTATTTTCTCCTTCATAATGGCGCCCTTGAACAAGACAAGTTAGCCACAAACTGCTCCTCAGAGGCCGGCGTCAGAGAGCTGCGGTTTGAGCAGTTTCAAACAGGAAATATGTGAACATGGAGGACGGCGGTGACAGACAGAGCGCTTGTCAGCTGAATATTGGCCTTCAGGTTTCTCCTCTTCAATCTCGGCTCACTGTGGACGCTGCTGTTTACTGCTCTGGGTTCCTCGCCACATTAGAATCGGCTCCAGCCTTAATTCTTTTGTTATTTGCTCTTTATGAAATCCTCATCCTGCTCTCTAGATCCTGTTTCACACCACTGAACCAAACGCTGGACCCTCACCCATTGATTTAACCTATTTTATGCTTCTCTTTTCATCACAGTTTCCAGTCTGGCTTTGACTGATGTGTGAAATTAAAGAGTTCCTCTTTAAGCCTGGAAACGCAGGCCGACTCCTCAGCTGTGTTTCAGCCATAACAGCTGGATTGCACTGAATCTTTTTACATGAATCTGATGTTCTGTTATTTGCCCTCCTCTTTCTACAGCTCCTCTAATCTTAATTAGGTCGTCTTTCATCTAAAATAAAGGCGTCGGACCCTCAGCTGTGGAGCACTGCAGCGTCTTTTAAACCACTTTGTGAAATTTAAATCTACTTGAATCTGTACATAATTACAGAAACACTTTGGGAAAAGAGCTCACTTTCATTGGCAACCTGATTTATTTATTTATTTGTTTATTTTTGCATGCTCTTTGTTATTTTAGTTTTATTCTGTGCTCTACTTTAAAGATGTTTAAAAGAAAGATTTTAGCGGATTTAGCTTTAACGTTTAAGCTGTTTTACAGTTAAAGGCCCAGTGTGTAGGATTTAGGGGCATCTAGTGGTGAGGTTGCAGATTGCAACTAACTGCGTACCACTTGCATCATAGACACCTACGCTGGCTGTGAAAACTGCCAGAAAAGCCCTCTTTAGAACAAGTATTTTTGTCCGTTTTGGGCCACCATAGAAACACGGTGGTGCAATATGGCGGACGCGCTCACTTAATTAAGAATTCTACTGTAGCAAAAGCATGACCCGCCCTGCTCTGCCTCTGATTGGCTAGTTTCCTGTGTTGGTTGTGTTGGTTTGGTTTAGGCATGAGGAGTGTTGATTGGTTAGGGTAAGCCAATCAGAGGAAGAATAGGTCGTGTCTTCGCCATAGTAGGATTCACAAATTCGAGATTTGCTCCCTCTGTAGATATACACAGCTCATTCTGATGTTATTCTGTGTTCAGCAGATTAGAAATAAAACATACCTGAAGAAATCGCTCACCAAACGTGGACCAGGAGCCACAGCATGCAGTGAACAAGCAGCGGTAGATAAAACCCGTCACCAGCGGACAGGCCCTCTAAAAAAAGCACGACACTTATCAACAATGGACACCTCACTGGAATGACAGCTGATCAAATCTATGTTTAGCTATCACAACACAGATGGGGATTTATAAACATTTCAAATGTCAAAGGCCACGGAGGAGCTGACCTCCGAGCGCGAATGCCCGGAGATTCATTGTGATGTTAATCCTGTTTTATCCAGTCGGACCCCAAAATAAACCCAGCGCTCTGAAGAATGAGCCGTAATCCCCGTCACCGAGTCCGTGCGCTCCTGTTCTGAGCCGGGATGTTATGTCACAGAGCCGCAGAGCTAAAACCATCATCAAATGAGGGAATATGAGCAGGTACAACAGATATCATAAAGGGATTTTCAGAGCCGATTTGAAATGGCTTTTACAACAAATAAACAAAACAATGCACGTCTGTTGGTTCGCGGAGGAGCTGGAACGAACATACAAACACAACGATGACACCCGTTCACTTTCTGCCATAGAATAAATAAGATTGAAACCACTCGCATGTCAATACAGTAAATATGAAGCTACAGCTAGCAGCCAGTTAGCTTAGCTTAGCATGAACACTGGAAACAATGGGACACAGTTAGCGGTTTTTAAATCTTTGGACTGAGCTAAGCTATCAGAGCCCTAAAACTCACTAATGACCACATAATATATCTGTATGGAGGTTATGTGCTGGACGATTTAAGCAACAAAAACCAAAATTTTTCATTCGTACAGTTTGTTTTTTGTACAAATTAAACGAACAAGCTGCATCATGTTAATTAGTGAGCTTTAAAGGCGCTGATAGATGGATTTGTTTAACTTTGGAAAGTGCCAGAATAGCTGTTTCCGGTCTTCATGCTAAGCTAAGATAACTGACTGCTAGCTGTGGCTTCATATTCACTGTGTAGATGCGCAAAGTAGTATTAATCTTCTCATCTAACTCTCAGCAAAAAAAAACAAAAACATAAGCGAATTCCCCAAAATGTTAAACTACTTACTACTTAAATTGCACTCATTCTGCGTTAGTATTTATGCTAAGCTAAGCTAACTGGCTGCAGCTTCATATTCACTGTACTCAGACATGAGTGATACCTCAAACTGTTCCTTTAAGGAAGCCATTGATAAACGTGATGTTGAAGGTTTGTGACGGATAAAAATTGGATGCCATTGAAGCAAAGTACCTACATGTATATTTAAAAATGCAATATAGCAAAGTACAACATGCCTTTTAGTTCAAAAACAAGCTTTCTAATCAGGATTACCCAAACTGCTGCACTGACATACACATACATGACTTTAAATATACGTTCACGAACGTACACGCTGATGGAATTTGCTAGAATTTGCCGTAAGGAGCTTTAAGCCCAAAAAGTCCAGATGGCAACTTGATGAGGTAAAGAAATTGGGGTTGTGATCTGTGCAGTATGAAGGACTGCGATGAAGCAGCTTGAGCCAGTCATATGTGAGGTCCAACATGCATGCTCTGAACACAGCCACAATCCTCTTAGGCTCAGGTCCAACTTGACGTACATCTGCGGCCATCTAATGAAATGTGTTTCGCCTTAATGCGCTCGATGTAAAGCCAAGGAGGAATGCCCGTGCGCCGCAATGTGAGGATTACAAGATCACTTCATCGGAGCCAAAAAGGAGGGACAGCAAGTGTAAACAGAACAAAAGAGATCAACGGCGGCGTGGCGTCAAAGCAGCGGAGGAATAATTCAGTTTAATGTCGCTGTCAGCTCTGCTTTCTTGGCTTTTCATCAGAGGTCAGACATCTGGCCTCGTGGCTTTCATGTAATTGCTCTGCTCTTCTGAAATGGTCAATAGCATCAAATCTATAAATTTGATCCAAACCTCAGTGATTAACTAAATGAGCTCTGTTGTTAATCTATGAAACAGGGATCCATTAGAGGAGATCACTCACCATCTTGATATATTATAAACCCCTGATGCATGTTGACATGTCCCTGATGCTCAGTTATAAGACCCTCCCTCTCATTTTACACGCTTTAATTTTGATGACCTGTCGGACGGCTGCAGATGGCAGGAGATGCTGGCGGTGATTAATGATTATAACGGGATAATTTTCCTTCCTGTCATGTATGTGAATCACAGTATCGTGCACATAAAGAGCTGTGCATTAAGTCACGGGAAAAATAACGGCCCACCAAGGCATTTAATCATTTTTACTGTTGGATAAATGTGGCAGAGTTCCTGTATTTTAAACATTAATTGATTAGTGATTAATGTCCTTTTCAGAAAAGGTTTAAAAGCTCAGATGATGACTTCTCACAGAGCGCCGCCATGATGTTGACACTGTGGTTTTGCGTGAAATCTCTCAACAATTATTGGATGGATTTCCATTTAATTTGGTGCAGATGTTGTAACAACATTGATTATCCTGTCACGCCATCATCTAGCTAAGATTTCACTTTGTTTTAATGCCTTTGAAACAAATAACATTCCCATCAGCCTCGAATGTAGCGCTAATTAGCTAATGTTAGCATGCTAATGCTCTAAACTGAGATAGTAAACATGGTAAAAATTATACCTGCTATCATTAGCGAGACCAAATGCTAAGATGACGTAAGTGTTGTGATTGGGTGCATGTTAGCATGCTAACATTAGCAACACTGTGCTTAAGTTCAGCCGAGCCAGCAGGACTGTAGACTCTTGTTTTGACTTGTTGTGTGACTATTATTATAAATTGCCCTGATAGCAGGATGCACATGTTTGTGTTATACAGTAGCGTGTCAGGTTCCCGGCGCAGCAGACGTTCCTTTGAAACTGGTTTTGAGAACAGAAAAAATGAGGATGTGACTGACGCCACCGATGGTGACGATTCTACGTGATCGGTCAGATCATTCAGAGGCCGACCTGGATCATGTGAACTTATAGAGGAAATGAACTTGTTATTAATGTGCTGACAAATTTAATGTGCAACTGATGCCAGTCATTGAGCATTTGTAGCAGTCTATGGGTGACACAGGACAACAAACTAAATCAGAAACTTTAACTATAAGTTACACTGAAAAATGCAATAAAAACACAAGGATAAACTGACACTTTGTTTCAAAAAAGTGATTGAAAAACTTTCAGGACTAACTATTTATGTCAATCAAAAACATGTTTTTGCTAATATATTCAGTGAATATAACTTTACTTTGTAGCTCACTACGTGTTGCATTAGTAACAAAGAGTGAAGTATGTAAGAATAGCTGAATAGTGATTAAGTCATAAAATGATAAAATGGTAAAAAATAACTTATTACAGTCATCTGAGACGCTTGTGTTTGTACATATATATGTAAATGACGATGTGATGGACATGCTGATAAATCTGAATTTTCACCGCGTGATTTTAATTAGCAATTATACTAATTTGATCCATTTTGCCCACAGCTCACCCCACAGCTCGCCTGACTCCACCACACTGGCTTCTCCTCTGCAGCGCTGCCTGAATGCAGCACATTAGAACACGCAGCATTAATCAATGTCCAGTAATGTTTGGTACTGTGTACTGTGTGTATTGGCTACTGTTGTAGTACTGTTGTACTCGTTTCAAGCAGTCCCCCAGGCGATACATGCTGTACAGTCAGCCTGGCGTCAAACCTCTTGCGTAAGTGTTTTATACTTTTCTTTAGTACACAAACAATTCTTGGCTGCTTCCATTTTTTTTTTTTTTTTTTTTTTTTTTGTAGAAAAATAAAAAAAAATACCCAACATAGGTTTAAAAACAGTCAAAAAGAGAGTTTAAATTACACCTGCAAGCCACGGTCATCTTCAATTTACAGCACATGCATGAGGAATTCACTCACACATAGAATAATGAGACAGAGCGTGAAATTAGCTATTTTTCTATTACATATGTCTAATGGTGGAGTGGAAAGTAGCATGGAGCGCACTGACAGGGTCGTGGCAGATGATTTAGATACATGTTCACACAGTGCCAGGGACTCTGCACCGAGAGCACAGCCAATTCAAATATAGCACAGACTCTTGGGAAAAAGTTTCCTTGAAAAACATGATTAATGGCAGTCCAGCGTGTTTCAGCGAGGCTGCATGGCGTGACTAATGCAAACAGGTTTTCTTAGGCAACAGACTAACCTTTGCTCAACTGGCACATACAGAAAAATCCCATTTTTATTTCGGCTCCTATTTGACCTCAAGAAGAAAAACACAATCTTCTTTTCAGAGAGTATTTTAAACAGACACAGTTTCTGTTTGGTACGCAATCAGAAAACAAGCATACAATTAAAACAATATAACACAAAAACCGTTAACGAATAAAAATCTAATTTCTGAAGACTTTCTTTCGGCCGTTGCGTCAGCAGGGGAGAGTTGGCTGAGCAAATGTGAGGCAGCTCTTTGAGCAAACAATGATATAACGCTGTTCAAATACTGAGAGTATCACAATGTGAAGCAACACCATGACAGTTCTGAGAACTGTTGGCTAATTTTGGTTCACATGTATTGAGGCAGGTCCCTGTTGAAAGGCAGCCTTACCTGGGATGTATATGTTACCCTATAGGATGTATATATAGCAGCTACAGCACACAGTAGTGTTAGGACTTGGATTCAAACAGAGCTACAGCCATGCTAGCAGCTCTGTGCGCCTGTACTGAGGCACAGTGGGGCTTCGAGCTAAATGCTAACAGCAGGATGGAAGATTTGCTTAATTTAGTGATGGTTGCTGAAACCTAGCAGCTAGCTGTCACTCAAAGTGGCTGTTTCCATAATTATGCAGAACTTTAAGCCTTAATGTAGTTGAAATGAATGAGTTACATAAAAATTCACCCCTTTACAGTCGCCATGAAAGAGGAAATTAGCGATAAATTAGCCTGTACCAGGCTGTTGTAAAGTTTGCCATTTTAATATGGGGGTCTATGGGGATTGACTCACTTTTGGATGCAGACTCAAGTGGTCAATCAAGGAACTGTTTTTGGCGTTCCTGCATGGTTGCTGTTTGGATAGAACAACACAACACAACAAAACAACTGTTAGTCTACAGCCATGCTAGCTAGGCTGTGCTAACACACAAAAAGACCTCTGAAGTGGAAACAGGCCAAAACTTGGGAAAAATCCATTGAGCCTGAGTTTACCAACATTAACTCACTTGAAGTCGGGAGTGCTAACTTGCAATGGATTACAATGTTAAGTGCAGCGTTGCTTTGAGCAACATGCTATCATCTCCATGCTAACATGCTCACAATACCAATGCTAATGTGCAGATGCAGATTAGCAGGTAATGTTTACCATGTTCATCAGCTTAACTGAGCGTGCTAGCATGCTAACATTTGCAAATTTAATAACATTATGATGAATACTGATTACACAGGTATTTGGTCATAAACTGGACGAACTGACTCTTACTCAAGGTGGAAGGTCAGATGATTGAAGTTATAAACAAATCATCCTGAGGCGAACATGAACAGCTGTGGAGATATTTCACTCAAAACCACAAACGTGAATCTCATGATGGCCCTACAGGAAAAGCCACGCCAGCAGTGAGGCTAAGAAACACTAGAAACCTAAAACTGAGCCTTTTCCTCTGTTAGTTTTCTATAAATCTGCTGAATTTCGGGAACAAACAGAAACGCCTTTAATGCACCAAACAGCAAAACACGTGTATTCCAGTTTAGCCATTTCACCAAATTAACCCCTGAATACATATCACCTCGTAACAAGGCCCGTTATCGGCTCTTATCTGTCCCCCTGACAACAGGAAGTAATCAGGGTCATGGGAAACGTGGTCCTGATTTGACAAACACAAGTGCCAGATAATTGTATAATCTCTAAACACTGGGGGTAAGATCACTGGAGAGCTTTTACTTGGGTTCTCGTATCACTGTTGGTCTTTGCAAGGGCATTTGACTCATGACCTCCAAGTCCGTATTTAGAGACATCTCAGGGCTAAATTTGATCTTAGCATCATGCGTAGGGTAGAAATCCAGGTCAACGGTTACTTCTATGTGGAAAACTCCCAGGTCTGTGCCAGCAGACATCTAGTTTCTCATCACTCCTCGTTGAATTCCTCATTGTCGTATTCAAAGATGTTCCAACATACTAAACCTCCAACAGCTGAGAGCGTCAGGCTCCTCTGAACACATAAAGGTTGCTCCAAGCACGGATTCTCAGAAACCGCTGCTGAGATCAAGACTAGACCAAACATTCGCTCACGGTGTGACTGCTCTCTAGGAGGATCGCATGCCAGAGGCCAAAATGTACCCATTAAGGCGATCTGCAAACAAACAGAACCAGGGAGCGCCGAGAGGACACTGAGGTGGCTGCAGATCAAGATGGATGATGGACCCGAGTACACGAGGCAGCGTCTGATCACCAGGTCACCTGCCTGATGTTGAAAGACTGAAACGACCTCATACTCGCTTAAGTAGGACACGAACATCAGTCATATTTCATCAAAATGATCCCTTGTTTAAGAAGCTGGCCGGTCTCCAAACACCAGTCTGGCCTCGTTTGAGGCGATGAGTGCGAAGTTTCTCGTCAGATCTGGAACCTTCTGCCTAAACGACGGATTTGATGACAACTCTAGAAAGGTATTGATTTTGCAAACCTTGTGTGGTTTGCACAAAAGGCTCCAAAGGGCTCCAGTTGCAAAAGAAAGATAAGATTTTAAGTGAAACTTTGGAACGGTGAAGAGATCCGGGTCCAGAAACATCAGGCTGCGTTCAAGCCAGTGAAGCCGTCCAAGAGGCGTTCAAAAGAAGACTTCAGCCAACGTGAAAAAACATCAGAAAAACTTCTCAAAGTGAAGCGAATGTGAAGAATAAACGCCCACTCCTGCGTTTAGACCAATAACGTTGAACAAGATTTTGTTCTTATTTATTCTGGAGAATGTTTTCTGATATCAAACAAGGAATAAAAGTCTTAAATTCAAGACTTTTAATTCAATTTAACACCTTTTTCACCGTCTTACGGGTTAAAATATGACCTAAAGCCAGCGAGGTCAATAAGGCCTTCAGTTAGAGAGGAGATTAATGACATTTATGACACATTTTCCCATCAGTATTGAAAAATAATTCCAGCTGATCAGTTAACATGACCTGGACCAGATAAGCAGCTTTAAACTGATGGATGGATTAACCAATTAAAAATAACCATTTTTATTCATACTTCTGCTAAAACAGACTCAAACTCACTGAGCTGATGAGCCTCCTGATTTCAGCAAGTGGGTTATTTTTAAGTCTTTTTAATACTTCTGTTTTAGCATGAACTGAATTCAAGGCTTTTTAAGACTTTTCAAGACCTTCACATACCAAGAATAATGAATATTTTTCAGTCAGTTGCTCTGTAAAATACAGTCCTGCTTAACAGCCACATGTACTCAGTAATCACACAGTATTGCACAGAGAGTAAACACTGCCATCTGCTGGACTGGAGGTGGAAATATCTTTCTCACACAAAGAGCTCACACACTTTTATCAAACTAATATTTTTATTTGTATTGAAGGTTGCAGAGCATCAGATTTTTTTTTTTCTATCAAAAGAAGTGAAGCGACATTTAAATATGAATTTAATGAGATTATTGGCCTCCAAACGTGATCGATCATGTGGTTGTACAGTAAATACATGTGACATTTCACAGAGTTTGTTCTATTCATTGAAGATGTGATTTTATACAATTTATCATTATCAATAAGTCAGTTTAAGATGGAGGAATTGAACCTTTACTTTCGGGGATGTGAGAGGTCTGACGCCTTCTGACTATGTGCCTTTGACATGTTACTGATTCAGTGGATCCATTTACACAATTTTACATCGTATGATTACAGATGTTTGGTCCCAATAACACCTGCGCTGTGTGTCTGCTCACGCTCGTCAAACTCACCGCTTCTTTCTTCTGGATAGCAGAAACCTAATCACACATACGACAGTGCCAAACTGGGACGTCTACACACACAAATAGAGACGAATGGTTGGATTCTTTGGTGTCGTGTTACCGGGCTCATTTCTCACAGGCAGATTGTCTTTGTTTGTGTGCATTTTTAGAGAAAGATTTGAGGAAGTTCATGACTGCTGACGAGGCTCTGGGAGGGCGGAGATGAGGTGTAGACGAGGACGGGCTCACGAGTCTACGATCGCTTTTTCCTGCTCTCAAAATTTCTGAAGTTGGCCGGCCTAATCTTCATCTCTGCAAATTCAATTGAGTGTTCGTGGCCCTTCCAGTGGAACCAGTTGATCCCCTGTGGAAAAACACATTACACATTATGGGAAAGAGGCAGCGAGGGATCTAACACATCAGAGTCATCTTTCCCTGCACCACATTCACTTTGAGGGATTCTCCTGGAACGATTTGTTTATTGCACCGAAGATGAAGCGTAAGCGTTACATAATGATGGAGAGAGAGAGGAAGATGAAGGAGATCGCTCACATGTTTTGGGAAAAGTTATGTAAAGTCTTACAACAAATACTAGAATATATACAGGCTTCATCTCTGATTTCTCTGAGGAAAGCCTGATGAGAAGCGGCTGATATTTGATAAATATTGTTAACAGCCAGTAAAACAAAGAACCCAGAGCAAAGCACAAAAGGCTAATAATCACTGAAGGAATAATATAAAACTGACTGGAAGAAGCACGGCTGGAAGAGACGTGTCAGCTGCACTTACTTTACTGTGACTGTTGTCGCCATACTTCCCCATGAGGTTCACACGGTGACAGTTTTTATACCAGAAGGCGCCTTTGTAGGACAAGGCGCAGTTGGTGACGGCGATATCATTGTCATTGTCGTAGGTGGAGAAGGGTCGACCCTGGTGGTACGTCATGGAGTCGCCTGGTAAAAACATAGTTCATGGATTCATGCATGTGAACGTGTGAGATAAGTCAATTTCAGGCAGTCCTGGTGGATTAAATAAACCTGTCAGAGTTCATTAGAGACTCTGCTGGTAGATGGATTCTGTTACCTCTGGATAGAGCCGCGCTAGCTGCTTCCTCATTAAGCTAAGCTAAGCTAACCTGCTGAAATGGATGCCATCTGAGCAAAGCGCCTACATGTCCAACATGTCCTTTAGCAAACTACTGCACTTCAATGGATATAAACCATACATTGAAAACAGTGTGCGCTGATTGAATTGGTTGTAAGGAGCTTTGAACCCAAACGTGATCTGTGTAGCGACTCGATCTCGTCCCTTAATGTTACACCTACCTGCTGTTCCACTATACGCTCCGATGTAGATCTTATAGCGTGTCCTTGGCTCTGCGATCGTCATCTTGTCGTACTGAGCGTAGGCCGACTCCCCTTTGTCCCTCAAGTCCACTCGCAGCTCATAGTGGCCAGAATTTGTGATTTTATGGAGGTTGGAGAGACCTATAATAATTTAACAAGTGTGAACTGGGAATGCACTGAGTGAGAGAGAGAGAGGCGAAGTGAGTAGGACGAGAAGACGAGCGCTCTTACCGAGCCAGAACTCATCATTCATGTTTCCGAAGCCAGCGGTGTAGTTCTTCCAGTTCCTGTAGAATTCCAGCTTTCCATTCTGGCGCCGGAGGAAAACCTGAAGAGGACTGACTTTCATGAGCGTCACAGCAGCTTCACAACAATCATAACAAGCACGGCCGAGGTCACGGCGGCGCTGCCCGCCATCGCCATTAGAAAAACAGCCGTCGCATGTGTGTGATCACATCCGACTGCAGGTGAATTATGGCTTCAGAGCTGCCTTTAATTGGATTCCAGCAGGTTGATGCACTCACCAGCCATCCTCCGCCGTCTGTGGTCATGTCACAGTAAACCTGGATGGGCTGGCTCTCCTCTCCTCCCACGTAGACGGTGTACAGACCAGAGGTCGTCTCTCCATTCAGTAAAATCTGAGCGCAGTCCTTCGGGTGTCTGTACAACTGTCCAACTAGAAGCACACGTTCAAAAGAAATCATCTTAGACCACAGTTTCAGCTTCATCTTCATCTCCGCTATAGAAAAAAAGCGTATAGGGTATACAGTATCATGAGGGAGTAAGAACCTTGGAAAGAAAAGAAGGTTTGGAGAAAGAAAAGGAAAATTAAATCCTTTGGGAGCCGCTCGGACAGAATGAAAAATAAGCACAGGTGATCTGACTGGAGGATCACATGAACCGAAAGGAATCTGCGTTAGAAGACGTAATCGTTCTAACGTGCATCTGGACTGCTGGGTGTCACGGCTAAGTTAAGTCTACGCAATCCACACATATGATTAAAACCAAAGAGGCGTGTCTCCGTCCTTACTGGTGGTGAAGACGGTGCTGACGTGACGACTCCTCTGGGCTCCAGCGATGGTCTGCAGTCGCACGTTGTACTCGGTGGAGCCAGTGAGCTGAGCCATGTTATAAGAGGACGCCGTCGGGCTGAGCACCACCTCCTGAATCCACGCACAGACACGGAAACGCAAGGTATTTATATAGCAAGACGACTGGAGGTTTCAAAGCAAAACATGAGCATCACTGCCAAACGAGAAGAGGCTGGAAACATGGTAATCAAACAGAATACAAAGATCATTTATTTATAATATACAAGATTTAAATTGAGACTTGGTGCCCAGAAAGTCAAACCGAGATGCAAAACGGATGACGTGAATTTGATTCCTTGCATTGAAAGTTACTCTTCAAAGACAGAACTCTGATGTCCAAGAGTCCCTGAATGCACCAAAAGAAGGTTTCTAATGGCCTTCTGCATTTACCTCACAGGGCAGCTCAGATCTTGCCAGGATTCAAGTAGCTGAACTACAAGAACAAAAATGGCGGCTCCTAAAGAGGTTAGCATAGATGCTGCTACAGCATCCGTTAAATTAGAAGAGCTCATAATGGCACCGAAGGCTTTTCTCTTGCTGACAAACCAGCTGGTGCATCAGGATAATTCCACGTTGGCTGCCTCATAGCCTGCTTTGGAACATGGTTGTCAGTCACAGTGAGTTTAGGCGGCCTCTGTTTTTTGGGTTTAAAGAAGGAGAAACTACCAGCGCTGATTTGAGGACGCACGTAACGTACCCTGATGACGCCATCAGCCGAGGAGAAGGTGAGCGTGTAACCGGTGACAGCCGCCTGCGGAGGTTTCCACGTGAGAGTGGCGCCGTCAGTTTGAATGTTAATCGCTGTCAGATCTCGAGGAGGGTCCACGTCTGAAAATACAACATCACACTGAGGTTTTAGCATTCGTTAAAGGAGCTGCAGCTTCAAAATATGCATGAATCGACGCTGAGGTTGCTGCAGGTCTGCTCTCAGCCCACCGGTGGTGAATTCAGTGACAGCGGCGTCGCTCCTCTGGGCTTCTTTCATCGCATGAACTCCAACTGTGTAGTGTGTTCCTGGAACCAGGGAGCCCATCTCGAACTCCACTGTGTTCCCGGAAACATGCTCCACCGTGGAGGACGCTGCAAGGCAAGGCACGCCCAGGTCAATAAATCAAACACACACTCACACACACACACACACTCTGAGGAAGCAAATGTGGAGAATGAGAGTAGAAATATCACTTTTAAAGAAACATTACGGCTGATGCAGATTAATAAGAACACCGTAAACAGGAACACACCTGAGTCAGTGCTGTAAGTAATGACGTAGCCATCGACGGTGGCCACGGATGGTTGCCACAGCAACAGGGCTGAGACGTCAGTGACATTGACTGCAGTCAGACCCTGAGGTCTGTCCAAAGCTGAGGGGCACAAACAGGAACACGGCGTCAAGAGAAATGGCTTCAATTACCCTTTCCACAAAGCGCCCTCAGCATCCTCGCAGCTCAGGAGGACTGGCACAGAGCGTTGTGTAAGAGCAGAAGAAGAAGGGCACCTGTGGTTACAGTGTCAGTGCTGGGGTCACTTTCCTCCAGGCCCTTCACGGAGCTCACAGTCACTTGGTACGTTTTGCCGGGGATCATGTTGGGCAGCAGAGCCTCGAACACGCTGCCGTCCACGGTCAACGTCATCGGGCTTCCTGTGGAGGAAAGACAGCATCATATGAGCCCTGTGCTAAACACCCACCGGTGCATTTCCACTGAACTCGCCATGAATAAGCTCCACTGTAACTCCTCGTCTACCTGGTACCTCTAATTTGTATCGTGTGATGGTCAGAAAACAAAGCTAAGAGTTACAGCTGTGCTAACAGCTGTGTGTGGCTGGTGATTTGAGCAAAATGCTAACATCAGCATGCTATTATGGTCAAGATAATGTTAGCTTGCTGATGTTTAGCAATCTAGTTAGCATGTCAGCCTGCTAACATTGGTCAGTCAGCACCAACAATAAAGCACAGCTGAGGCTGGTGAGACGTTTATTAATTGGTCTTAAATCAAAGTTTTGGACAAATGATTAATTAATTTGACCTGATGTGGACACACATGTCTGTACTAAAGTTCAAGGCAGTTAAAATAAGTCAGAACGTTGCCAACCTCATGGTGGTCAGAGGATCATCAGATTCATTGGGATGTCTGCATATATTTCATAAAAATCCATCTGATGCTTGTTGAGATGTTTCAGTCTGGACCAAAACGAAGGACCGACTGATTGGAGGGTCAATACTGCCATCGCTACAGCCAAGACACTAGTGAGGCTAAAATTAGGTCAATTAAACCATAACTTAAGCATTTATTGAGTTATAAACCAATTAAAACCAAACTACGCAACTCAATTCAAATGTGAATCTAAATCAGAGCAGAATCAAAGCCTTAAACTACAGCGACACAGTGACCTCTTACCTCCTTCAAAGGGCACGTAGGTGATCCGATAGCTATCCACTGCAGAGTGAGGCAAGGCCCAGTGAACCACAGCTGAGGAGTCAGTCACTTCAGAGAAGTGAAGTCCCCTGGGAGTGCTCAGGCCTGGCAAAGTGCAAGAGAATATGCGCAACAGGAAAGCAGAAAAAGAGGCGAAAAGTGAAGTGAATACGGCCGACAACACAGCAAGAAGAAATGAAAACTATGAGCTCGGAGGATCCAAATGAAACTCCAGAATATACGTTTCCCAAAAGACCATTTTCCATTAGAGTCAGACATGGAGTTAAGCCTAAACCAGACAAATAAAGATGATTAGTGGGACTGCGGGTTCAGTCCTGACAGCAGACGTCACACCCGAAACTGGAGAGTTTAGTAGTTAGTATAAAACTGCACACACTGCAGTGTTTGTGGTGTACCTGTCTGAGCAACCCCAGTTACAGGTTGGGAGCGTTGGTCCAGTGTGACACCGTAAAGCTCGATTTCATACTCAGTGCCACTCATGAGTCCAGTTAAAACTTTGGTTCGTTCGTCGCCACGGACGCTGTGCTCCTGAGGGTGGGCTAATCTTTTGCTGTCTCTTATTTTAATCACAAATCTGTCAAACATGTCTTCATCAGAAGTCCACGACAGACGGAAACTGTCGGCCGTGATGTCTGAGACAAAGAGATGCTCCACCTCCGGCTCGGCCTCTGGTTAGACAATGGAGACATAACGTTGCAGAAGGTTTGGCGTTTTCCCACCAACATTCATCAGCGTCTGAGAGATGGCCAAAGACATCAGTGTGGAAGAAGTCAGCAATCAGGCAAGAAGGTTTCCAGGTGGCAGACAGGGTTAGGTTCCAGCCTGAAGGCCTTTTTGTCCACCACCTCTGATCTGCCATGCTCAGGCGTCCGTTAGTGTCAATCAGTCAAAAACAACAGCACACGGGACATAAAGGCGCAAGTTTGGGTGAATTAAAGACAAGATGCTTTGTGTAAATGTGTGTTTGTATCAGTGGACAGTCTGTAAAGGGCTCCAACCGAGCTGCTGGATGGATCTCAGCAAACCGTGGTGGAGCTGAGGTCCCCATGCGTCTTCAAGGCCAGCCTCAGTGCATTCAAAGGTCATGACACAAACCAGATCAACTGACATTTCATGCTCAAAATGTCTTGTTGATTTATCAGTGTTTTCCGACTTCTGCTTGTTTTTATTCGGTCGTTTGAGCCAGATCGAGAAAACCGGCGTGAAACGGTAACAACGTGGTGAAAGGGACTTTAAAAGATGTCCGCAGACGTGATACGACAACCGTATCGCGTCCGCGGACATCTGCGGTCTGAGAGCTGAAGGAAAACACATTTTAAAATATGAAAACAAACAAATATGCTTGCTCATATTTTGGAGGGAAGAAGAAACAGACGGGAGCTCCGCATCTCTTCCTCCCGCTGGTGAAGCTGCATACCAAGAAAATGCTTAAAACAGAAGACGAGTGAGATCATTCTGGAAGAGAGTTGTGTTATAAATCTGAGTTAGCTGAGTTAGGTTACAACACTGAGCTGAAGCCTCACCATCCAAACACGGCATCCACAAAAATGTGTCAACTCTCAAGCTAAATTTAGTTAAATTACATATTCAGACATCTTCTATTCATTTTGATTATTATGCAAAAAAGCTGCCAATCAGAGAATTATTCCATCCATCCACCTGGCCAGGTTGTGACAGTGAAATTTCAGACTTGGATCATAAAGTTTAATGATCATATACACCGATCAGCCACAATATTAAAACCACTGAATAACACTGATGATCCTGCAGGACTGCAGTGTTCTGCTGGGAACCTGCGTGTCCTGACCCTCATGTGGAGGTCACTTTGACATGTACCACCTACATAAGACGGTTTCAGACCAAGCACACAGAAGGATGACGCAAGACAAAGGGTTCGAGGTGCTGACTTGGCCTCCATATTCCCCAGATGTGCTGGAAAAGTCTGATCCACGGAGGTCCCACCTCACAATTTACAGCACTTAGAGGATCTGCTGCTAACGTCTTGGTGCCAGACGCCACAGGACACCTTCAGGGGTCCATGCCTCGTTGGGACAAACACAGTATCAGGCAGCTGGTTTTAATGTGGTGGCCGATCGGTGTACGCACAGTAGTTGCAACAACACAAGGAACTGCACTTTTTAGTACGACGGGGGGCCTTGCGGTGCACTGTGAGTGGTACCTGTCACAGCCACTGTAGTCAGAGGCCGAGAGAGAAGCCCTGACTCTGACACCCCGGTCAGCCTGACCTCATAGCCTATGCCGGTGATGAGGCCCCAGATGTCCAGCTGACTTTGGTTTCCCGGCACAGTGAACTCCTGAGGCTCCAGCAGCCAGCCGGAGTCTGTCACCACTATGTGAAAATGGCTGAAGCCGCCGCTAGAGGGGGCTAATTCCTCCTGCTGCAGCTGCTGCTTCACCTCCCACGACACACGGAAGCCGTAGGGGGTTATGTTGGAAATGGTCAAGTTTTCCACTTTGGGCAAAGGAGCTGGAAGGGGAGTGGGTTTGATTTTTTTTTTTTTTTTTTATGTGAGAGGGAACATATGTGGGAGGAGGAACAAGAGTGAACAACCAAGGGTGCAATTGTTGCAAAAGCAAATCATAAAATCTGTTCTTCCTGTGATAAAGAGGCAACTTGTCCCCACGTACAATGGAAACATCTGATCTGAATATTCCCAAAGTTCTCAGGCCAAAACACATTAAAGGAAAATTTGGCATGCATCACAGAGCTTTATATACTACTGCATTAGACTGTAGAGTAATGGAAGTAACCAAAGGTTTCTGAAGCCACAGACTGAAGCCTGGATCTGGGCTTAAAACACCAAAACAAGGGTGAAAAAAGGTTAAGAGGGACACGACAACACGGAAAAGATGTTTCACAAGACAAACAGAGGACGTTCATCCAAGACGTGAAGGCATTTCTGGATGGAGCTCGACACAAACAGCTAGTGGACATTACTGGTACTGCACCTTCACGCAATTCTACTTTTAGCCCAAATTAAAACTGACTTTTCGATGGGTGTCACCTGTTTGTAAAAGCTCGGAGGTAACATTTAACGCTAGTATTTCCACTTTATGTTACTTAATACTGCACTTTTTACTCCACACTTTAACCGACAGCCTTGTCATGCTGCTACCCAGCGAGATATAAAGTCCCTAAAATTAGCTCCACCTTTACAAGCTCCATCATTGAAGTGAAGAATGTATAAATGACTGTTATTCTGAAATGGGCCATCCTGCATAAAGAGTATTTTTACTTCTGGTACACTTTGAATGCAGGACTATTACTTGTAACAGCGTACTTCTACAGTGCTGTCTTGCTGGTTTCATGTCCCAAAAATGCTACCAGATTGTGAAACAACAGCTCCTAATGATGCGTGTCAAATTGGCTTTTAATGCATTTCAGGCTTTAGACCTGCTGATAAGAAAGTGTTTTACGTTTCAATACAGTTATTCTGGTGAATAAAGCTGATAGCAGGAGAGTTGAAGACATGAGTAAAATACGTAGTACCTGTGATGGCGTGGGCTAACACAGAGGGAGTGCGGCGCCCATGAGAGACACCGTACAGTTCAATATCATAGCCTGTGGCATCCAGCAGGTTAGAAATGGTAACGTTACGGGCTTCGCCGGGCAGTCTGAACTCCAGCGTATCAGACTGCTGCTCGGGGTCACTGACCCGGACAACAAAGCCATCAAAGTGGCCCGACACTGTGCTCCAGGACAAGCTGAGGTTATGTGGGTTCACAGATGAAGCAGCTATGGGCCCCAACTGTGGGACATCCTCTGAACAGAAAAAGAACATGGCTTTTCAGTTATGCTGTGCGGGCAAATCACAACGTGGTCTGTACATGCAGTGTCAAAAAATGCATGTAATGCGATACCTGTTGTAGCTACATCATACAGGGGACGTGAGTTCTGGCCACCAGCGCTGGCGTACAGCTTTATATTGTAGCTTGTGCTGGCTTTGAGCCCGGCCATGACCGTGGAGCGCACGTCGCCGGGCAGAGCGCGCCCAATCGCCTGCGAGGGCAAAGCAGACTCTCTGACTTCTACTATAAAGTTATCAAAAGCCTTCTTTCCTGTCCGCCACGACAGAGAAAATCTGTCTGAGGTAATGTTAGAAACAACTAGCCTGGACAAATCAGGCTCTTCAGCTACAGGGGGGAGAGAAAAATATAAAATATATTCATTGATTGGAATAAAAAGCATGTATTTGTCTGTCTTTAAAGTCCAGTGTGTGCATACATGCCCAAGTTAGCTTTACAGTGCAGATAAGTGAAAAATATAAGCCTATTTTTTAAACTAATGACAAATATACAAAATCCAAATACCTGTTGATGCAACAATACTGACAGCATTTGTTCGGGATCCCTTGTACATCCCATAGAGGTAGGCTACATAGTCAGTGCTGGGCCTGAGCCCTGTGACGTCATGAGACTTTACACTGTGGGACACGTTAAATTCCTTTGGCTCCATCAGCCAATCGGAATCAATTATCTCCAGGGTAAAACCATCAAACTCTCCTTCAGTGTCGTTCCAGAAGATTGAAAAGCTCTCTGACGTTAAGTTTGTGATATATAGTTTGCCAACCACTGGCTGATTCACTAAAGAGAGAAATCATCATTAGATTTTCATCAGAAACCATTTTGCACAACACAAACTGAAATAAGTCTGAATGAACTGGTAGCTGGTTGGTTGATCATATAAAAACGTGAACGTTGTTACAGGGCACTCACCGCCACCCACGTGAAAATCCTGCTAGTCTGAGTAGCTCAATACAAGATTAAATACATGCATCTATTTGTGTAAAGAAATTAAAATTTTGCAGTTACTTTTAAACTAATTACACCTACTGCTTTGATCAAAAACATGATAATTAGATGGAAAAAGAGAAAACGCCAAAGCCTTCACAGTAAATAGCTGATAAAAAAAACTGGGTGGCAGCTTTAAATGATTGAACTGAGTGTGGAGTTAAATGTGAAAATGTGGTGCGAAGAGAAATATTACTGGACTTAAAGTGTCTTTCATGCACGTGGATGAACTGCTAACACTGAGGACGATATAAACTCTGCATGTTGAGCAATTCAAAGCGGAACAGGAGAGCTACAGAGAGAGTCAAACTTACAAAAACAGATTTTTACATGCGATGAGAAATGGAGTCGGTTGCAGGCAAACGTGCAGCAGACACTTTAGGCATCATTCAGATGTAAAACAAGGTGAAGTTACTGTTAACCTCAGATTAGATTATTAGCTTTTTACCTTGAAAACGACAAGAAGATTTAATCATTTGCCACCTAGTAGTTCAAAAGGAAATGAGGAGTATTTACTTTGATGTTCTGTGCAAATAATGAGGATCGACAAAACCGAACGATCTCGGCGTCATTCGCTCAAACCAGCAGAACTCAAATGTCACTGAAACTGTCATGGGAGCGCTTACACATCTACGGGCAAATGATCCCTCAAGGTTAATCAATCACACACACGATGAGGGTTGATGGGATGAAATGAGATGGTCACGCTGTCACGGTGTGACGGGTGTGTGAGGGTGAAAGTTATTGGTTTGCTTTTGCAATCATTGCAGCACATCAGCGTCAAACCTCACCACGATGCAGCGGATGGTAGAGGCGGAGGGGGAGGGGGGCTTCATGCACTTTGGTAACTGGGATGGAGGGAGCAGTTCGGAGTAAGGGTGAACATTTGAGGGGCGTTCGCTCGGCTCAGTGATGCGGCACGGGCGCCCATCACCCTGCCCTCTCTCAGCTAGACAGAAACAGTGGCTGGAGGGTAAAGAATGGATCATGACACGCTGGTTAAGATGGAGCAGTACAGCACCCTGTGGCCAGGGCGTTCCACAGCGAGGACAAAACAGAAATTAGGTTATGGTGTCGTTCTCGATTCATGCAGCGAGGTGCGGACGCTCCGCTGTGAGCGGGACAACAGAGGTTCTAGTGTGTGTCTGCGTGTGATTCACAGATACCGACTGACACAGAAAGACAGTTCAAAAATCAAGAGTTTGAGGACAGAACGTTGCAAGCTGCAGGTACCTGTGGTGGCTTCAGTGTACACGGGTTCAAGGAAGGAGCCCTGATACATCCCAAACAGGCCAACCATGTAGCTGGTGTTGGGATTCAGCCCGGAGATGCCCAGGCTGAACGCGCCTCCCGACAGAGTGAGGTTCTGGCTCTCTGCAAAATTCTCCAAGTTTGTTACCTCAATGACAAAGCTGTCAAAGTCCCCCCCCGTGGGGCTCCAGGACGCAGTGAAGCCGTCCCATGTAATGTCAGAGGTGGTGAGGTTCATCACCATGGGCTTCGGCTCCTCTGGTAGATAGACAGATCAGAGTGGGGTCAACTGAATGGCAAGATGGATGGTAAAAGTTACTCTCACATGACTTTTCAAGGCACATGACTGATCGTGAAAAGGACGACAGAGTGTTTGGGCCGCGGTTAGGGGAGAAATCTGTCAGATTTCAGGATTATAGTTGAACTATCAGGAAAACAAAGAGCTTATTCTGAGGCAATGAAAACACAAAGGTGACACAGTGATTCTACACTAATAAAAACAAACCTCAGCCAATAGATCCCTTTAAATCCTAAACACTGCACCTTTAATATGACTGAAATCTTGAAAGATTCAGACTTATTTGAAAAGAAATACGACTGTATTCTTGAAATGTGACTGGTATGACTAGAAAAACATTTACTTTTCTGAAATTTTAGATTTTCCTTCTTGAAATATTTCTCTTGTAATATAAATCTTGAAATATTACTTTTCTTTCAAAATACTGAAAATTATTATTTGACATTTTTCTTGAAATATTCTTTTCCCTCAAATATCAGGACTTAAATCTTGAAATATTATGACTTTAATCTTGAAATCTGTCTCTTGAGTTAACGGACCCAACACATCAACTGTCTGTGTAAAAAAAAAAAAAAAAAAAAAAAAAAAAAAAGACCATGCAGCTATACTGAAATATTTAGAGCATAAAAAGTAAATGGTTGTGATGATGATGATGATGATGAAGGGTTGTGATGAATGCCTACAAAGAAGGAAATATTTGCTCCATGTACCTGTCGCAGGAAAAACTTTGAGAGGTAAAGATCGCTTCCCTTCCACCAGCCCCTGTAATGTAATATCATAACGTGCAGAGGGGGGCGAGCCCTCTATTTCAGCCTCCCTCGCACTTCCTGGTAGCGGGGTCACATGAGCTTGTGTCGAAGCATTGACCTCCACCAATGAGCTATCAAACGCCTCGTCGGGCGCCGCCAAAGCCAGGCTTACATTAGTGGAGTTAATATTGACCGTGAGGCCCCCCAGTACGTCCAGGCTCGAGCTTTCGGGCTCAGCCCCAGAGCTCATCGCACCAGTATCGGAGGTGGAGGGGGCCGCAGCGTTTAGAGGATGGAGGGGGTCTGAGGTTTGAGCTGCTTCAGTATCCAGAGCAGACTGTGGGGTCGTTGGGGCATCCTTGATGCTCAGCATCAGTGCGTCTGGAGAGGTAGGCTTTGGTGCTACAGTGAATAAAAGCAGGTTAAAGAATGAATTTGATAGCGGCTCTGCTGGAGACTGAGAAAGAACCTGTGAAAAAGAAACCGCGTTAAAATGAGAATAATTCAAAACACGTCTGCACAAAGTTCTGCCGCATTCCTGTGAAGAGGTCATCATTACATCCTCAGTTCTTATCATCAAGCAACAGCTGAGACATTAACAGCACCCGAGCCAGTGCCATTAATCTTTGAAGGTTCTGCGTAGTCCACCGGAGTGGAAGTACACAGTGGTCTTCAAACGGACGGTGAAGCCATGCACAGCCATTTTGTTGCCGCTGTCCTAAAGGAAGACTGTCGAGTCACTTGTTTGACATGCGAGTGACGTATGGTGTAATTCCCTCAGACGGCCTGCGAGTCTTCTAAGTGCGTAAATGGGATTGAAGTTGATGAATGATGGGGATGGAATTAGTGGTGCAGGCTTTCAGAGAGCAAAATGGTTGCATTTAAGAGCTCAAATGCAGGAAGAAATCAGGACAGGGAGGGAGCTACGACCTCTGTGTCTGAAGGTTAGAGCGGCTGAGGGACGACGTGGATTTCTTCTTGTATTTGAATATCAGGAAGCAGCATTTGGCCCCAGTGCTGAAGCCTTGTCACATGACAGATGGGATGAGGTGAGAATGACTTTTTTTTGGGGGTGAAAATACAATCATCTCTGTTGGGTTTCTCTCCCAGCATGCAAATCATGTCGCTACTCTGACCCGAGCAGCTCTTCGACCTCTATGAAACAGAGCAGATTTCCACTGAAGGAGAAGCTGTCAAACAACAACGGCTCTGATAAATATTCAGGCTGAAAGAGAATATTATACCTGTGACTGCAACAGCTTCAAGTAGGGCCGATCTCTGGCTACCGGTTATTCCGAAAAGCTTTATTTGATATTCTGTCGATGCCTTCAGGCCTTCGATTCTAGAGCCAGTGGCATCTCCGGGAAGTCGGACCTCACTCACATCCCGCGATCGCTGAGTGTCTTTATATTCTACAGTGAAACTATCATAGACACTGCGAGCCTTTAGTTTCCACAAGAGGTCAAATCCATCAGGCGTGACGCCCGAGACAGTCAGCGTTCCAAGCTCATCCTCAGGCTCCGTCCCAGAGAACTGGGACTCAGAGGGGTCTAAATACACAAAGCTAATGACATTGTCGTCCGAGCCTGTAGGAGTCGTCGGCTCGCGGTCGTCTGAGTCAGCTAAATAAAATGTGAAAGAGGCTACGAGAAAAACAAAAAGGCACAAATCAAGAAAGCATTTAGGTGCAAGTGCATCTCATTTTCTTGGCGTTTGTTGGCTGCAGATTTAGTTCCAATCACCAAATCAAACCTCTACTGGTATTTCTGAAGTCCAAGGTTTAACTAATATACAGACAGGTCACAAGTTAAAGGAAAAAACATGAAGCATCTCAGTTTGATGTTGAGCTGCTCGGAGCTCCGTGGCATCGACTGGCTCTGGACGTCTGCCCGAGGAACAAATACCATCCGTCCAAAGTGTGCTCCATTATTCAGTGCCTCTGGTGACGATGGCAGAGAGTTTCATCTGCTGACTGTTATGATTTACATACTTTTCATACTTGAAAAACTATTCAGTGAGCGCTGGCATGCAGTGGAGACTTTGTTATGATTATTCAATCAATTATTCTGATTTTTCCTTTAATTTGTCACCATCTGTACCGACTGAACACTGATGTCCTTACAATGAAGAACATAACCGGTTATTGAACTCTATCCTTCAAGATCTAAGCAGCTGAACGCAGTTGTTTTATCTGTATTTTAAAGCTCTGAAGATTTTTTTTTTTTATCCTCCTGAAGGCATGTGTTAGATCTAAGATCATACTGTGGTAAAATTGTCTCCTACCCACCTGTGGATGCAGACAGTTTGACAGACGTGCTCCTCTTGTGGCCCCTCTCTGCAGTCAGCGTGATGCTGTAGCTCGTTCCAGGTGTCAGGTTGGACAAGACGTAGCTCGTCGCCGTGGCAGGGATCTCCTCCTCCTCGACCCGGCCATCTTTGGAGAAGTACATCAGCTTGTAGGCGCCGACCTTAGCTTGAGGTTTCTGCCACCTGAAGGCGAGGGAGGTCTCTGTGGACTCGACTAGTTCGAAATCTCTGGGAGGGTCGATATCTGACAGGGGAGAAAAATTAAGTGTAAAACTGACTGATGGTGAATTTCACACTCTGTTATTTGTAAAGTCTTCTCTTCTGGTCAATGCTCAACGCAGATCATAAATCACTTTCCCCCATTAGTTTCATTTTGTCACCCAATTCGTATCAACAAACTTGACTTGTCTGTGTATTTATGAAGGTGTGAAGGACGACTGTTTGCACAGCTGCTGGCCGGCGTCTCTCACCAGTCGCTGCATTTGTAGTAGCAGGAAGGCTCTCTCTCTCATTCTTCACGGCAGTCACACCAATCCCATACTCTGTCCCCGGCCTCAGGCCTGCCGTGCACAGGGAGAGAAGGAAAATTACCAGGTGGGATGTTTAAATGTAAGTTTTCTGGTGTCATACCTCTGAGATCCTTACTAGTGATAGTAGCTTTTGTGGTGTCTCCTGGTCCTCCTGGGAACAGTTCCTCGCCATGGGTGGCTCCAGAGATGGGACTGTATTTCACCCGATAGCTGCCAACATCAGCCTGACTGTTGGTCCACTCCAGAGCGATGCTGTCGTCTGTCTGGGACACAGCCTGCAGGTCCGTGGGAGCATCCAGGGCTACGGTAAATACATTTAATAAAATAAAGCCAAAAGCAAGCAGGCATTAGTCAAAATGTCAGGACAGACGTGCAGCTCGTTGATGTATTTTTAATACTTTTTGGAGATGCAGTAACAAAATAAATGAAAGTATGAAGTGAAATGTGCAGTTTCGGCTATCACGAGCCTACCTGTCGTGAACGTGGTGGTGACAGGGTTACTGGTGATGTCTCCACTCCTGGAGACGAGCGACACCTTGTACTCAGTGTCCGGCCTCAGACTGTCAATGCTGTACTGCTTGTCTGGGGGGGAAATCTCCACCCTGGTTTCATCTGAGGGGTCGGAGCTGGGCCCGTAAATCATGGTGACTTTGTCCATGGGAGCCACCGGCTGAGACCAGCTGACCAGAGCCGAGGAGTCGGTCACGTCCTTCACCTCCACCTGCTGGGGGCCATCAATCTCTGGGGTGGGAATTCAGGTGAGTTATTGTTGAGTGGGACATCGAGGCAGAGAAAAGAAATTACTTCTTCACCATCAAATAGACGGTGATCAATTTACGGAGACAGAAGAGCTGACTCATGATTAAAATCTAAATTATTAATGCCTTTTTCTGCATGACCATACTCTACAATTACGAGGCCGTTTTCCCTCATTAACGTCCTACTTAATGCTGATCGATAGTAAGGAAGAAGGAAGTTGATGCAAATGAATTATGATCTTAGGAACCTCACCCTAACCCATAATTATCCTAACCCCCAGAAGAAGGCATTAAAAAGTGCATTATAATGACTAACAAAGAGTCAAAACAATATCAATATGAATGTGAATAAGCAACTAGTTAATGGTGAATATATGTACTTTGATTTTGTCCAATACTTTATACTTATATGGTGAACATGGTAAACATTGTAACAGTTAATCTCAGCATGTTCGTATTGTCATGGCGAGCACACGCTGATGTTAGCATTTAGCTCAAAGCTCCGCTGTGCCAGAGTACCTCAGCCAGGATGTACTTGGTAACTTTTGGACTAGAGAGGTGCAGAGATGACGGCAAACTGTGTACTGGGTCAAGCCAGCCATTTCTCATGCTTCCAGTAGTCGTACTGGGCTAAGCTAACGGCTGCTGGCTCTGCGCAGTTGTTCTCATCTAAATGGAGGATTTAATCAGTCTCTGTAAAAAGCATTTAGCTTCTAACAGTGAAAGCCTTTAAATTCACAAGGCGAGTCTGAGTCCATGTTGGTGTGAGACCAAGACTGAGACCAAACATAAGAAGTCCTGCCATGTTTTTTAACCTTTGTACATAAAACAATCCTTGTAAGGCTCAACTTGGCTCTCTCACAAGACGAAGCAATAACTTGGATCAGCAGGGGAAAAGCTTTCATGAAATATAATGTGATTCCCTTTCACTCCGACGTCGTGTTTACTACCTGACAAATCTCCTGTGTCCACATGTGGAGGAGACATCTTTTCTCTACGCTATGGAGCGGCGCTTAAAGGACCTCTGGGGGTAAAAGGGTACAAAAGGTTTAACCTTGCTTCGATCATTCATTTCTGGGAGCTGTGTCTACTTTCAGCCTACACAAATAGATGACATCAGACATGAAATGGTGTGATACCCTGGGATTTCATCTGCACCGAGTAAACTAAATGGCTTTTCCATGCACAATGAAAGCCGTTTGGCCTGGCGTGCCACATCGACTGCGTAAGCAATTGGAAGCATTTCACAGCCTGATGTATAGAGTAACACTGCAATAAATGTTAGAGCTGAGAGTAAAGATTTAGTTTAAGTTAAAAACTATCAACATGGTCACACAAGGCTTAGATTCAGCGTGAGTAATTGCTCTTTAGGTGAAATCTGTTAGATGGAACTGTGGCCAGGCAGAGGGATTTCCTGTTCTTACTCTTTTATGGAATTTCACTTTTTGACATTAATGCATTTTTTAACTGCGCTCAAGTGATGTTTTTTTGTATCCTACCAAATTAAGAGCTGCCAGACAGAGCAGGAAAATGACATATCATCTGAAATGGATACTTGGTACCAAGTGGATGTTTTAAGACATCAATGATTTCACCAGTTCACTCTGAAAAATAAGTTTGGGTGCAGCCTGAAACTCACTGGTCGTGACTTTTTTGGATGTCTGGGGTCCTCTGGTGTTGTTCTTGATGACGTTGATGGAGACTTCGTACTCCTGTCCTGGTCCAAGGCCTGACTGGAGAAACCGGTTTTGAGAGGATGGAAGGGTGCTCATGACTTTCCCATTTTCTTCTTTCTGCAAGGACACATGCAAAAACTAATGTCAAATGTCCTGTTAAGGACATGCACACAAGATACCAGATACCAGTCTTCATGATGGCAGCAGCTGTAATTACCCTACAAAGTGAAGTTTACATCCAGCTGGTCAGCATTTAGATTTCTCCCATGGCAGATTTTTTAACCGCTCCTGGCACATTTGACAGGATTTAAAAAGACACAGTTGGTCATTTTCGGAAACATGATAACCTTTTTTCAAGAGTCAGAAGGTTGATGCCACTCTGCTAGCTTAGCTTAGCACATAGCTACAAACTCAACTACAGTGGCTCATAAGCATGCGGTGTCCACACGCCTTTCTACTTTGACCTTGTCTTTGATAATGGACATCAATGATGATGAGAGAACACACAAAAAAATATAAAAACGAATAAAATACAGTTTGCCACATATTCGACAGACAAAGTTGCTGTTTTACAGGAGGTTACATGGAACGTATTTTCTAAAATCTATTGTTAATAAAAGTTAATATGTTATATAAAAGATCAAGAAGCGAGCATACAGTCTCAGTAAGAAGAAAGATCTTCTCACTGTGTATGCATGTACTTGAATTTCAGAAGTATTCTACAGATATGAGAACGATCTATTTCTGGTCATTTCAGATTAATACAGTTTTCTTCAGCTGCAGTTTGGTTTTAAGTTTGTCATTTTTCCTGGAAATGTGTAAATAATCAGGTTTCTCCAGCAGAAATCTGTATTAATCTTTATTTTCTTAAACTCTGAGACACGAACCACCAGTTTCTGCTGCTGATGGAATGAAGCAAAAACTGTGTTTCTCATTTCCATGACACGTCAGATATCAGGTTACAGAGAGCATGGAACGATGCAGCATGCATGACACGTATGCATGACACAGCTGTGAATTTCCCCCACACAGGAAACATCTGAGAGGACTGATAACCGACCCCGACAGAGAGCTGTTTGACTGCAAGCTACATCACACAATCCATTATCAAAATTAACCTGAAGGTCAGGAAAGGGCATCGTGTTTAAAAAGGGGTTAAAACTCTGCAGCAACTGCAACACTTTAAAATGCCTCTGACTTATCAGCTGGCACAGTAATTTCCTTCCAAAAGAATTACGGGTTTGGAGTCTAAGCAGCAGATTTACCCGCAGTTCTATGACATCCAGACTTGCCCTCGCTGAGTTTTTCCATATGTCAAAGCAATTTTAATGGTTAGCGCTGAAATAAATCCATGTTTTGCTGAGACTTCCAATAAGCTGGCATTGCTTATCAACCCTCACTTTTTCCCTGTTGGTGAAAATCCTGGGCAATCCTTCAAAGCAGATGGGCAGACTCACCGTGTTACGGAAATAGATTTCCCAGCCATCAAAGGGGATGTCCAGCTGGTCCCAAACCACCTCCACTGAGGTCTCTCTCACCGATTTGAATATTAAACCCTCTGGTTGTGGAAGATCTGAGGGGATGGAAACAAAAACAATCAAAACACAGTTATCACCATTGATCACTCAGCCACTTATATTCTATGGGTATTTGCAATAAGCTAACATGGAGACGACCGCGACGTACCTGTGGCGACCCTCGCGCTGACAGGGACGCTCCTCTTGTTGCTCAGAACAGCGTACACATTGATCAGGTACTCGATACCCGGTTCAAGCTCTCTGACAGTGGCAGCAGTTTTGTCTCCTGACACAGTGAACTCCTGGTGGAGACCACCTGGACTGGTGGGCACATACGTCACAAGATACTCTGTCACCAGCATCTCGTTGTCCCAGGACAGGTCCACTGTCTCGCTGGTGATCTCGCCAACAGTCAGGTCCTTTGGAGGAGACACTGGAAAAAAGGAAAGACAGAAAAAACTTGCCGAGGGTGTTGTCTTGGACAGTTTCTCATGCCCTCAATCACCAAGCATCCACCACAAAGCTAATGCAAAGTCCAGAGCTACATCTGGCTGTGGTGTGAAGAAGTGCCAGACAAGAGCGAACAAAGTGCAGACAACAGCAACACACAACCCGAAAACCTCTTTTATATTCACTAAAATAGTTTCTCTCAGGATGAGTGGTGAGTGAAGTTTGAGCAGAGAGGGAAATTACATCATTCTGGATTTTCTTTTATAGTACATCTAGTTAACACATGGAAAATTTCAGGATTTGTGAAGTGCCAAGTGCTTTTTTTGTGTTTGTGCACTGAGCTGAGCAGAGCTTCTTACCCTCCGAGCAGTCTTCTCCGATGTAGCCCTCGTCACAGACGCACTGACCGTTCACGCAGCGGCCTTTGTCCTGGCAGCTGTTCAGACAGCTCAGCTCCGCGCAGCTTTCCCCTTCATATCCACTCTCACACGAGCACTTCCCATTGATGCAGCGCCCTCTGTTGTTGCAGTTACCTGGACAGGTGAGCACAGAGCAGTCATCTCCCGAGTAGCCTTCCTGACAGATGCACCTGCCATCGACACAGTGACCGCGGGCCAGGCAGTCGTTGGGACAAGCTTTCTGACCGCAGTCTTCCCCAGAGAAGCCTTCGTCACAAACACACTGCCCATCGATGCAGCGGCCTCGGTTTCTGCAGTTGTTGGGGCAGCTCAGTTCACCGCAGTCCTCGCCGGTGAACCCTGTGTGACACACACAGCGTCCCTCAATACACTCGCCGCGGCCATAGCAGTTTGAGGGGCAGGTCCTGATGCTGCAGTCCTCGCCAGCGAAGCCTTCTTCGCACACACACTGTCCGTTAACACAGCGGCCCCTGTGCTGGCAGCTGTTTGGACAGGAAAGTTCAGCACAGTCGTCACCCTGAAAACCAACATCGCAGGCACACTGCCCGTTTATGCACTGGCCTCTGTTGTTACAGTTGTTGAGACATGCTAACTGGCTGCAGTCTTCGCCTTGGTAGCCCGAGTCGCAGATACACATCCCGTTGAAGCACGTGCCTCTGCCGTTACAGTCGTTGAGGCAGGTGAGCTGAGAGCAGTCTTCTCCGCTGAAGCCGGCGATGCAGACACACTGGCCATCCACACAGAAACCATTGCCATGGCAGTTGTTCGGACAGGTGCGTTCCCCACAGTCCTTCCCGGTGTACCCCTCATCGCAGTAGCAGGTGCCGTTCACACAGCGTCCGCGGTCGAAGCAGTCTTTGGGGCAGATGAGTTCAGAGCAGTCGTAGCCGGTCCAGGGTTCGTCACACACGCAGTCTCCATCGTCGCAGCGGCCGCGGCCTAGGCAGTTGTTGAGGCACTTGGTGTCAGAGCAGTCTTCTCCGAAGAAACCGTCCGAACAGACGCAAACGCCGTCCAGGCACTGGCCGTGAGCTCCGCAGTCCACGGGGCAGACCTCGAGAGCGCAGTCGTCTCCGGTGAAGCCCTTGAAGCACTCGCACTTTCCGTCGACGCAGCGGCCGCGGTCCTGGCAGTCGCTGGGACACTCGGGTTCGGTGCAGTTGGGTCCCTTCCAGCCAGGCTCACACGCGCAGCCACAGGTGTCAATGCTGTAGTTTCCACGACCGTTGCAGAAGGGTTTAGTTCCCACTGCACCTTTGATAAGAAAGTAAAGACATTCTTTAAATATTTTCTTTGTTTTTCTGTGCTTTAACAGTTTAATTCCAAAGTTTTGTGGATTATCATCTATGTGGTATTGTATTGAACCAAATTACTCTGTAACACATCAATGTCAGTTTATTATCTTAAGTACAATCATCTTAAGAATTTGTGCTAAGCTAAGCTGATAGCGGCAGAAATGGGGGAGGCATTTCTCTTCTCATGTAACTCTCGCTGAGAGAGCAAATATACTTATTTCCCAAAATGTGAATCTCTCTCTTGGTGAACGGCTTATTTTAACAACTACTGGAGAAAATTTCCTACTTTCATTGACATTCAGCAACTGCATGTCACAGAATGTCATTTGAGCCTAACAAAGCCCCATTCAAAGCAAATGGGGAATATTACACCCCCACATTGAATTCCAAAGAACTCCTCAACAGATGAATGGAGCAGATTATACTGAAGGAGACTCAGATAGTTCCAATTTTAGGGAAATAAAGGATTCTTTTACTGTACTAGCCATGGTCTATATACCCATATATGACATATCACACCTACCTGTGACCTGTGCAGTGCAGCAGGTCCCGTCACCATTACACTGATCTCTCAATGCGGAAACTTCTCCCTCAAGCATCTCCAACCGTTTCATGAGGTCCTTCAGGCCCGGTACGTCGTCAGCACAGCCACAGGCCTTCCGAGGTATGTTGATGCGGTGGGTGAAGACAATCTGGTTATCCTCATCGATGGTGTGCTCAGTGGTGTGATGGCCTGAAGAGAGTGCTGCGTCTTTGGGATAGAGCTGCATGCTCTCCGGAGAGTCCAGGTTCACTGAGCACAGGTAACTGGCAGGAACATTGATGTTATAGACGTGGTTGAAAACCACAGGACTGCCCGCGCTGGGGAGGGTGATGTTATGGTCTTCAGGGGGAGCCAGAGTCTGTCGTCGATGCCGTAGGATTTTCTTGACGAGCCCAGCATTTGATGAGCTGAGCAAAGCAGTCAGGAGGAGGCAGCCCAGAAGGCCTCTTGTACCCATGCTGGATGGAGGACGTGGGTTCAGTGGAATAAATATCAGTATGAACCTCTGACTAAAGCCCAATCCTGGTTAATGGTGAAGGATCTGGAAAACAGAAACAAAAGATATCACACAAATGCAGTATTATTGTAACGGACAGCTGCAACAGTCGGTCGATGAATTGATGTAAAGAAAATGATTTTGTCTATTTTCAGAATCAATTCATTGTTTAAGTCATTTTTCAAGCATAAATGCAATTTAAAGGTTCCAGATGCTCAAATGTGACAATTTGCTGCTCTTCTTGAATTAAAGTGACAGTAACTTGAAAATCATTGAGGTTCGGACAAACAAACAAACAAAAAAAAAGACTTCAAAAGGGTTATGGAGCAGACTATTTACTGGACGGGGGCGGTGACAGCCCCATATTAATATCTAACTGGCAGACATGACAGTGACATTGATCTTCTCATCGAATTCTCAACAAGATATATAAGACAAGAGCTTGAAAAACATCTTATATCTGCACACAGTGAAGATTACCAACAGATCCAATGACAACCCAACGGTCAGATCCAACAACTCACCCACTCCTTGAAGAGGAGTGAAGATGAAAAGCTGAGAACCACATAAATACATACATAAACTCTTTTACAGCAGTGGTTCCTATCTGGGGAATAAAATGAAGCAAAATGAATCTGAGGGGTCACAAAATGATCGACATGAAAGGAAGGCAGAAAAAACATTTTTGCTGTGCAGAATCCTCAAATGTAAATGCATGTCTTTTCCCTGCAGTGCACCTTACTAAACAATAAGCCGCTAACCAGTCATTTCCCCCTTTTCTTTTAGATTTTACCGCCTTGGCTCTCAATTTGAATGCCTAATTCTCCCTACACGCTGCAACACTGCCAACAAGGAAGTGAACCCACCACAAACACATTCAAATATGTTCATTGGAACAAACAATGAAGTCAGAGGTTTCAGGAGTCCTTCGCGTTATTCAAACCAACTTCAGGTTCATCAGTTTGTGCATCAGACCTGAGTCCCTACTGTGAGTACAGGAATCTACACAACAGGTTATATGCAGCCATGCAAAAAATACTGCTTTGCTAAATGTCTTTAACCTTGTAGAACTTGTAAAAGGTCAGAGTGTTGAGACAGACAAGCTTCATCACTACTTCAAATTTAATTTGCATTCATTTCCGGTAAACTACAGAAAGAGTGTTTGTACTGCTGTATAAAAAGGATTTAACACCAAAGAATGCACAGCTGTGCTGGCACATCAAGTTCTTGCACAGTATTCATACAAATATTCGAAAGGTCTCGCTGCTCTTGCTTGAAATCAGCGTATATAACATAGAGAAGCAGAATATATCCCATGCACAGGACTCCCTCTGGCCAATGAATCGCATAATGACTTCATCAGCTGGACATCAACAACACTATAATTTGTGGGAGCCAAACTAGAACTAATGACAAGCCTCTTCCTCAGCGTGGGAAAGCCTCCCTCCATCACTCAGTGTTGAGTTTCCAAAAGGTCTGAGTAAGCGGGGGATCCTGACAATCAATGGAACAGCCCAAAGCGAGCTGTATCCGTGCATCGGTCTCTTCCTCACTTATGGAAACATCTTGGCTTAAAGATTTTAAACATGTATGCCTGCTGCTCCATCTGGGAGGCAGCAATCTGTACCTCTATAAAGGGGCTGCATCTCTGCCAGTGGTGGAGGATTCTGTCCAGATTCTCTGATTAGAGTGGCTGACAGAGCTCGCACATGCAAACCAATGAAAAATGACTTCCAGAAGGGGATTGTTCATGAGGCGATAGCTATGAAAAGACATGTGCTGCACCTGGATTCTCATAAAGATGCCTGGAAACTATTTATTGGGGCAATGCTGATACTCAGCTATCAGGTAGTGAAAGTAGATGTTCACCAAAGCTTAAGTTGAGTGTTTGTTGCATCCCAATGTAACCATGGCTGCATTCAGCTTTTTTTCCCCACTGCCACTGGTTTATTTATGGATACGACATGAGATCCAAAATCTAAACAGATCACAGCACCTGCACATACATCACAGCCTCCTCTGCAATCCATAGCTGCAAAGCTGACACAATATGGAGGAAACTAAATATATGAAGCTGTCACACCAAGAGAGAAAAAAAACTATTCTTTATCCTAGAACAACAACTCAGCGTCCCATCCAGATTTAGACAACTATTTACAAATGAAACATGTCCAAATATGAAATAAAACAGGACCAAAAGTAGAGTTTTAAGTGACAAATTACAGTCACTTGTCCATTGTTCCACATCAGGTGGGCTGTTCGGGATTAATGTGCATCTGCCTTTGTTCCAAAATATGAGAAGTTCTCCACAGGTGATGAATCTTCTCCAAAAGGAGTGCCTGAGAGTTAAATGTGGAAAAATGATAACACAGATTAAGAAGCGGGACTCAACAGATCGCGATGCGACAAGCTGCACGGCTAACAGTCCTTGAATGCAGCAAGGGTCCTGCAAGCTGAGGGGAAATCCTGTGGTTTCATTGCAGATCAGAGAACGCCATGATGACTGAATGCCATCCTTCACTTTCTATTCTTTAATTTTGTTTGATTTTTGTGATATTTGGATGATCAAACTGATGAGTATGACAAATATTTTCCATTACAGTCAGCTCAGTGCTGTTGAGGATGAAGAATAGGTATGAAGGGGGACCCCACCTCTCAATCCTTTTGACCTGACCTCAAACCTAACCTCTCCTTCTTCAGGTGACCCTTTCCAGCATTTGTGGACCCCCTCGGCTAATCTCCTAAAGACACAGATATAAAACTCAGCTTGAGTTTCACGAGTGTTTGCACATCTGGTGAGTGGAAGGGTAAAAGTACGCTGGTGTTGTAAATCTGAAAACTAGGTCTGTCAATATGTTTCTGATCCCCGTCTTGAAAACTTTACAAGACACACAGACTGATAATTTGCGGTCTTGGAGGTACAGAACGAATCCTTTGAAATCCTCAACACGGCTCTCGCTGCATGTGTTTCACCTGAACTTACTCTTGATCAGAGATGCACCAATCCATGTTTTTTCAGTCCCAATCTGACTCTGATACCTGAATTTGGATCAAATGATTATTATTAATATTACAGGTCACACAAGGTTGTAATAAACCATGCGTGACTTCATATTAAAAAAGCAAAAAATATACAAATGCATTACACTAAAATAATTCCAAAGTAATTGAGCTAACTGCAGGTTAAGGAGGCCGTGCATACAAACAGGTGTAGGAGTGCAAACCACCACTTGTGACATTTTTTTCACGAGTAAGCAGATTTCCATACATGAGTTCAACTCCTTCATAAGGTTTTCAAAGTGAAAATTTGAAAGAAAATCCAAGAAAATCCTATTAAATAAGTTAACTATAAGTAGACTATGGAATCTGGATCATTGATGTCAGTCCGATATCCAGTGAGAGAACTGTGTCAGCATCGGCTCCTGATGCCGATACTGGACTGGGTCGGTCCCAGCTCCACTCCAATAAGCTTCAAAGGTGGCTCAATATTCATGAAATACTATGATTTTGATACAAAAGTGATGATACTGTTGCCATTTATCGATACTCACAGACAAACTCGTTAAACTATACGAGTCTAATAGTGCTTGTAGTAAAAAGCCAACAACACATCATTCAAAGCACCAGGGGTTGACCAAGGACGTTTCATTGGACTACAGGACGTGGGAAGACAATTTGGAGAGAAAATTGAAATAAATATAACCTGTTCACTAAGCTATAATCCAGAATTGCTGTAGTTTTAGTATTCTTCCCCCATGCTGGCAGCGAGAAGGGAACTTTCCCGCGTGGAAAAGAGAAACTGGGAATGTTGGCCCTGGACTGACCACATCTGTTTTGCCTAGTCAAAGTGAAAAAAGGCACTGAAGTACTCGTCCACACAGCGGCTCAGTTACCTCTACCTTTAGTCAAACTGAAAGTGCCACTGCTGCCTTATTTCGTGGTTAATTCGCTGTCTCTGATCATCTCCATCTGAAGGACTGCCTCTGGCTTCTGACAGTCTGCATTTCACACAAACTGCTTTCACCCACTCACATCCATGCAAGCTCAGCACGTCTGGACACACTAATGGAAAACATTTGTGGCCAACAGCAGCATGTCAGGACTCTGGTCAGTGGTGAATATTAATCCAGTGCATCTGCTTATTTGTTCATGTGTGATATTTTAGCACTTTTATTTGCCATAAAAAGCAAAGCGCAAAGTCTGATTTGCACAGGAGCAGCTGGAAATCCTCTCAGGGAAGGTAAATCGACAGGTTACAGTGGCCAATCCAACAGTAACAGAGTACAGATTTCCTCATTGCTGCGCAGATATCCTGCAGAACTCTTTAAAAACAGTAAACCTGAGCTTTGTGTGTCCTCAGCCGAGCCTGAACTGGAAGCAAATTTCAGTTTCAGTTTTTATAACCGACAATTTGTCGCTCATTTCTTTTCCAAATGTGATGATTTGCAGCTTTTCTTCATCGTACACGTCAGTAAACTGAGTATCTCTGGGGTCTGTACTGTTGGTTGGTCAAATCAAGCAATATGAACATGTCACACTGACCTCTGGGTAATTCTTTTTCTGTATTTAATGACTGATTAAAGGGGCCCTGTGGAATTTCAATTTAAAGGTCCAGTAAGATTTTGGCAGATCTATTAGCAGAATAGAAATGGATAAGAACATTTGTGAGTATGTTTTCATTAGTGGATGATCAATGAAAATAAGCATCGTTGTCCTCTTTCACGGAGTCCGCCATGTTGTACGGCCATTTTTCTAACAAACCGAACACTGACTCTAGAGAGGGTGAGGCGAGGGGTGTTCAGTTGGTTGCAATCTGCAACGTCAACGCTACATACCACTAAATCCTGCACACTGGACCTTTAAACAAACAAAAGCTGTTTATATTCAGTGAGGATTGAGGTCTAACAAATGTATGGAGGCCATTTTCCTCCTCATGAAACCTTTGCAAAGCTGATTTGTTCGAAAATTTTAATCAAGCTTGTTTATTTGCTTGTAGTCGTCTTTGTTGGCACATTGCAGTGTATCTGGTCGTGTTACCGCCAACTGTTGATGGGGGAAACAATGTGTCACCATTGATAGGATGTGATGAACAAAACAGGGCCCCCCCTCATGGATAAACAGCTCCATAGCACTGCTACAGGTCGAAAACTCCACAGAGAACCTTTAACCTGCTGAGAAAATAATTGGTAAATTAATTGATAATGAAATAGTCCTAATCTCCAGCCATGCTAACAGCTCTGTGAGGCTGTAATGCTGAAAAGAACCAAGGTGTTGGACAGATAAACCAAAGCACTGCTCTAATTTTTTCATTTTCTGTCAGCATGTGCATTTAATGCTGTGCAGGATGCCAGAAGACATTCCTCCATTGGTAAATAACAGCAAATTTTAATTAGCTAGACTTTCTACTACTTAAAAAATAGCCATCTGTGCACCGCCCCCCTCATACCCAGCACACCTGATTCTAGACACTGAGGCCTTTAACACTGTAAATCTGCCAATCACTGAGCTGACACAGAACCTGCACAGTTATATAATCACACATACATTTCTTGGAGTATTCTGTAATGTAAAATTATGTCAACCATGAGTTCATTCTGTTTCTTTGAATTAGCAGAAAGGGATAAATCAGACACAATGCCCCCGCTAACCCATCACGCTACCCCTCTGTTGCTCAACTGACCCTGCAAATTAGGTCAGAGAAAAAATCTCACACATTTTACATAAAATGCAGAGGCGTGCGATGCTGAGTTATGATCAACCCCTGGCTCTTTGCTTAGAGGTCACGCAGAGAGAAACGGTGAAGGACGAGCCCTGGGGGAGCTCCAGATACTCAACCAGCTGTCCCACTGACAGAGGTTTGTTCACTGAGACACCTTTCTCACTCTGCAGCACAGACACATCCCAGGACGCCCAGCACACAGCAGAGAGCTGTAAAACATGCAGGACGAAATAGCTGAGGATGGGACATTATGTGCATTTAGATATGAGTGTAATGACTATGAGAGTCTGAGTAATCTGGACAGAACATCAGAGGAGCTGCAGGATTATAATCTTCATATGAAATATTCATATTAGAACAGAAGTAAAACCACAGTGGGCCAGACTTGGATTTCAATTAAGCAGAACTAATGGACTGAATGGGTGGAGTATTCTCTCTCCTTGCCCACACTGGCAAATCCTGCCACCCACTTTTCCCTTAATTTAATCTCCATGATGGAAAAATGACACACAATGAAAACTGAATTGCATTGCCCAAGGTAATTTGATGAATCATCAGCCTGCAAAAACCTCACCAGACAGCAGGATACTCACATACACACAGTTTTTTTTTTTTTTTGCCCCCACACGCAAACACACACACAGATGGACAATTTTTATTTCTATTTTTGGAGTACTGATCTACAACCTGACAAAATTTGAGCGAATCTTTTTGGCATCAAGTGCGCTGGCTGCAGGCTGCTCCACTGAAACGATCAAAGCTGAGGATAACTCTTCCACATGTTCGCTCCCTGAGCCGTCAGTCATCACCTATGATCCTGCACCGGCTGCTACGCGAGTCTGACTGAGGAAGAAGTTGCCGTATACAACAAGAATGCACTTCCAATAAACTATAATCGATGCCTTCTGGTGTTGTGGTAACCTGCGCTTGACAGACATTTACTGCTAAACAAACGCTAAAGATGTGTGGAACTACTACTGTACATGTCTCTATGTTGAAGACATTTCATTTTTAAAGAAAGACAAACTCAAAGAGCATTAACAAATGAATGAAAAACAAGGAAAATGCACTTTTCTCACACAAAAAACAAATAAATGTCTATCAAGGGAAACACATAAGTATATAATCTTACCTGTACTGGTGCACAAGCCCGTGCAGGTAAGATGAGGCGCTCCTCCGAGTCTTCACACATTCATGGAAGTCAGGAAAAGGATGCTCTGATCTGTACTGTCACTGCTCCGTCTCGCAGCCTCTCCAGCAAGGTGGCGGCTCTGTCGGTCCTCCCTCAGCCAGCTCCTTATCTTTCCTCACCGTTCACAGCTCAGGCTGAGGTTCAGCTCCTCTACTGACAGGGAGAGAGAGAGAGTGAGTCAAAGCAGAGAGAGAGAGAGAGTGGGAGTTAATGTCTTTTAAAGTGTGAGGAGTGTTTAGGTCAGACCCCCATTGCTTAAACTCCAACCCTTAAATAGCAGTCATTCTCCCTCCCTGCACAGCCCTTCTTCCCTCCCTCTACTGTAACTAATGGATGCAGAGCTGGGCTGCTGCCTTTAAATGAGATGCCAGTGTTACTGGGAGTCATGACAGAGCGAGCAGCGCTTGTGGTTGTGCAGGAAAATTAGAGGGGGAAGCCGGGAATGAGAGGAAAGTGAAGTCAGACTGTAGACAGTAGACAGACGCTTCCCTTCAACCATATTAACTTTGCAATAATGATTTAGGATTTTCTCCTGCACGATTAAGGCTGCAGAAGTGAAGCATATTCTTTCGTCAGTTTACTCCAATTCTGATTCGGGGAAATCCGCCCTAAATCATCCCTCACCGACACTCCTTCTTTCCATACATTACACTAATCCCTCAGCTCGTAAAAGCACACAGTGTGGATCTTTCTTCAGCTCTGTCACGGTCATGGGTATCTACAGCTGCTGAAACCACATTTCATTATATGTGCAAGCACTCTGAGTAAATCTGTGGCATTCTTCCTGATTGAACAGTTCCAGTAATTATCCAGTTGGCGATAATTAATAAAAGTGACAGAAAAAGCGGATGTGTAACAGGAATTGGCCGATCTCCAGTTCCTGGAGGAAATGTTCCCTTGCTCGGGCACAGTTATATCTTGCACAGACACATTCTCATGCATTTAACAGATGGGATGAGCAGGAAACAGACACATTCTTAACGGTCACGTCCAGTCATTTTGGATTAAAATGAAAGCGAGCTGCAAGGGAAAATGCAATAAGGTGACATTTTCAGATAGCAACACTCCCAAACCCAAAGATCCTCAAACGAGAGAAGACAGTACTGGGTTAGCCAGTTAGTTAGTCGACACTTCAAAAATGACTTAAATGATCAGTCAACTAATTGTTACCTGGTGACTTTAAAAGCATTAGCATTTATGAGATCCCGAGGGTCCCTCAATAATACCAACACACTGTGTACAATCAAATACACCAACAGCAGGTTAGTGTACATTTACACTTAAGTTTCAAACAAAAACTACAAGATGGTTGGAGGTTTTTCCTTCAACACGGTGTACAGAACAGCCATGGAAATAAACCAAATAAATAGAGGGAAAAGAAGCCCAGAAGGGACAATAAATAACAGATCATATAAATTTAACTACTGCTACGGTGATAGTTGAGATGACAACTGAACAGTTGACAGCTTGCACCAAGAGACTGACTGTATTATTTCGATTAATATCATCTGGTGTTTAAAATGTCAGAAATCAGAGAAAAACCCTCACGCTCAGCAAATCCTCAAACTCTTTGGTATTTTTTGCTTGAAGGATGTCCAACAATTAGCAGAACAGACTAATTAATTAATATCATCACTGTTTCATTTTGTCATTTTTTCCTAATATACAAATACAAAACTATTAAGGCTGTGTAGAGGACCTCAGCCTGTCAACAACAAGTTAAATGTGCATCTAAAGATTTGAACTGCGCATAATGAATTAAAATCAGTAATGTCAGTTCTGGCCTTGTTTTTGTAAACTGAAAAGGAGGAGGAGCGTCAAAGGGTCAAATTAAGGAATTAAAACAATAAATCCTGGCTAATCTAACGGCACAACAGAGCTAAGCAGATTTGTCTCTTTTCATTGTAGATTGATCAGATCAGTAAAACGAAGCAGGACCTGACAAAGGGCCTGTACTTGGAGATCACGTCATGCAAAGCAGGAAACATACGCATGTCTGAAACAGAGTTCAAGTACTTTCTGAAGAGGATCCATTCACAAGCAGGGTACAAACTCATAAAATCTGCCACAATTCATTAAGTCACATCCCGTAAGCTTCAGAAGACCCGGGGGATCGCGTCTGAAGGAGGGCCCTAAAGAATGAGAAAGTGTGTTGAACCAAGTAAATAGGTCACACTGTGGCCCCCCTTTAATTTAAGACTCCACATGTGTTTCACATGTACCTCACACTGCACTACAGCCCCCGTGGCTCCGGCACAGACCATAGAACATTTGCAAGCTATTGCTGCTGCAGTTATAAACAAAAATGGTAGCTATGATTACAAGAAGACATTCTGAGGGATGTCTGCCACTGTTGGAACAAAAACACTTAGACAACTATGTCTGCTACTTAACAAGACCAAGAGTCTACAGCCATGCAAAGCAGCTCTGTGAAGCTGCACTTAGGCTCAGTACAGTAAACGCTAACCTCAACAAGCTCACAATGAAAATGGCAACATGCTGACTGGGCAGTCATTATGTCCATGACGTTTACCGTCTTTGTTTGGTGTGTTAGCATGCTAACACTGGCTAATTAGCACTCCTGCGGGAGTTTGGACATGAGCCAAGAGTGTTGGACAAATTAAAATTTTGACCTGATGATGGCGCTAGATAAATGAGTATCTAGACCAAATTACATGGCAATCCATGGACTTGTTGGGACATTTTACGCAAAAACAAAAATGGGAACCTTGTGGTGTCACCACAGGAAAAGTCGGGGATCACCAACGTCGGTAGGATTCATCTTCTTCAACCCATCAAAGAGTTGAGGTATGTAAGTCTGGACCAAAGTGGTGGACCAACAGACCAATGCCGCAACCCCTCAAACCACATGGCTATAAATGCATCAATCTGCAGCTCCCAGTAAAACTGAGTGATATCCACAATAAACAGAAGGTCGGGCAATAGTGATAAAAAGTACAACAGTCAAAGTAAATCTGCCAAGCAGATGACTCTGTCAGGACACCTGGACCAGACCAAAACCATCCTCTGCTAAACCTCTGCACACAGGTGTTGCTTCTGTTGGAGATTAAAGTAGGTGTTACACATTATAGATCTTCATCAACTTAAAAAGGTCAAATTCCATATTCTGAGTTTTGATTCAACATGTGGCCGTAACAAGATACAGAAAAATAGGAGCCCAGTCAAACGGTAATGTGGAATACAGTAAGAACTCGGTTTTAGTTTCAGCATGGCAGAAAAGATTTAGATTTGAGAACACCTTCACTTGAGTGTGATCTATTCTGATAATCACTTATGTTATTTTGCAGGTAAAAATGTCAATTATTCACCCGTTGCAGCATTTCTGTTGGGAGAATTCCCCACATTTCTTATTTTATGTACCAATAAATTGATTATCTTTGGGTTTTGGACTGGATTTAGACCTTTTAATTGACCAATAAATGAATTAACCAAAAACAAAAACAAAACAAAAAAACAAAACAAAAAAACAGTAGATTAATTTTAGTAATTGCATTTCACCCAAAACTCCAACAAAGGACCTTGTTTTACTGTTTTTGAGACACGAAACCTGAAACAGACTTCATGGGATTCTACATACATGAAAAGAAACTAATATGTTTTTTCTTTGGTGCACTGAAATGAATTTTCATCTCCTGTGCACTTGACGGCTTGCTTTGAGCCTAAGACTAAACATTTATTGGTGGTTTATACAGTCGGATTCTTTCCTAGAAATTATGGTTGATTCGTCCAATCCATAGAGCTGGACTGACATGCTACTTGATCCAGTCCTCTATAATCTCAACAGGCTGAAACTGGCATAAAGAAAAGCAAAGTGTCTCCAGTCTGACCTTTGGACAGGGTTTAATCATAGAGCTCAATGGGTTATGGGTAGTTGAGGCTCAACCGTTCACCTAAAATGAACCACGAGGTCAGTAAATGTAGCAGGTTTATTTGATCAAACATGAATACAAATGATGAAAAACAACATGACTGTTTTTGTCATTCATGGACATGCACTAAACCTGAAAATGGATGTCCCAAGCTGCCAAACAAACAGTTTATACCTACAGAATACTATGATTATACTGTATGTAACAACTTGGAAAATGTCAAAATATTAAACTGCCATACAGCTGCAGAGTCTGTGATGAATCATGGACATGGCTTACGCTGAAATACGATGAAGTGTTGCTATACAATTACTGAGTGTTTCTGCGAGAGGCTTTAAAGTAGGAGGCATACGTGCTGTTTGATCTATTCTAGTTAAAGAGTACAAAAGGAAGGGGAGGACAGAACGGAAAACAGTCTGACCTGAAGTGAAGCTGCTGTTTAAGTTTTGAAAGAAGCTGAACATACTGAAAACACTTTGGCTGAATTATATATTTTCATAGCTGTAAAACTATAAACCTTGAGGGGGGGTGAATTCTTCTTATAGGCAGTGCAGTTGTTCAAGACTCATCCCTCGATAAATCAAACATAATCAGATCACACTGTGCTGATCAGTTTCTGTAGATTTTTAGATGGAGGATTTTCCAGCGGGGGTCACCAGGTTTATCACACATGGAGAGGGTAACTCTTAGATGACTTCATTAGTTTTAATGAATTACTATAGCACTTGCAAACCTCTGACACTTTCAAGAAGGTTGTCAGAAACTGTATCTGCCAACAATTTGTTTTGTTTCTGGTCAAATGCTGACAAATAATAACAGACAGACCTGATTAGACTCTGGGGTTACATAAGGTGAAATAATGACAGCAAGCTACTCCTCATTAGATTTAACGGCAGAATAAATGACATTAGTGGCAGTGAGCTGTGGTACAGTTGTCTGTCAAGAAACTCCAAAATACATCTAAAGTTGTTGGAAACACTGACATTGATGAACTTAGTGAGAAACATGTCGTGCATTCTCATATGTGGAGTTACAGCCACTGATACTGAGCAGACCAGAGATGTCACAGCTCATACAAACATGAACTAATATGGCTCTGAAGGCATCACAAAATCCCTCTCAGGTCGCTGCTGAAGCTTGCCAGCACATCTGCTGAGAGCTTCTGATTGCAGCTAGGAGCGGCTTCAACCAAAACCACAGATGACAAACTCTGCATGGAGATCCCTTCCCTTTGTTGTCTCAGTGTGGTAGCTCTAATGAGCTTGTGCTCTTTGCAGATTAGAGGAGCTGCACTTCCAGGCATTAGTTTACAGATTAGAGTGACACTTGTGATCTGCACTGAATGTGACCCTTTGTTAACTGCTGTGTTTGGCTGGGTTGAGTTAAAGCTTAATCAACCACATGGCCTGATATCTTTAATAAGATCAGTGATCACTGATGAGTCCTTCATGGCTGCAGTGATGGCAATATTTAGGCTACAAATCCAGCAGTTAGCTGCATTTACTTGGGTTTGACTCAACTGTACCACACTAACACGTACACACCTCTATGAAGTTAACTGATAGCTTGGGTGGAGATTATAAATCTGTTATTTTTATGAAATTTTAAAGTAACATCAAGAGTCTAAAGCCACGATAGCAGCTCTGTAGGGCTGCACTTAGCAAGAGTGGGGCTTTGAGCTAAATGCTAATGCTAATATGCTCACACCATCAATGCTACAACACTGCCCCGCCTTTAAGGATGCTCAACATTAGCATGTTCATTATCTTAGTTTAGCATTTTAACATGCTAACATTTTATTTTACGAAAAACAAATGCGTCAAACAGACAAGGGAAGTAGAGTTTGTAGTTCATCCTGAAGGGAAATGAATGTCTTGCCAAATTGCCAAATTTCATAGCAATCCACCCAAAACTTCTTGAGATATTTCACTTAAAAACTAAATATTTTATCTCACCTCATATTAGATTAGAAATTGGCCAATCATTGAAACTACAAAGGAAAATATGTCTGCCGCTGTGGCCGACACAATCCAATTTAGCCTACAGTTTTCCAAAACAATGTCAATGCTTCATTCTTTCCGTCTGATCAGTTAATTTGCTCAGTTAATGGTCTTACTGAGCTGGGAGAGAAATTATCACTGCCAATTAAAACAGACAAAGAAGTATAAGACTTGCATTGACTGCGTTAGGAGAGTCTTTTGTCAGCGCTGCATGCCCCAGTGAACTCAGTGTTGTAAAGTGAAGATGTTCAGGGGTTATTAACCACACAAAGAGTTTCCTGAAACCCACAGAGAAAACTCACCAGTAGATATAATCTGCTTTTCAAACAAACCCCATTACCTTTGACTTTCATAGCAAACTATGACAAAGAATTTCATAACTCATATGATGTATTTTGCTGGCAATCACAATTCTAGCCAGGCTCAAATATGTGCTCATACTACGATGCTCGCCAACTCAAGAACAGTGGAAACATGCTTTTTCCCTAAACAAATCTTCTTAGGCTTTCAGAGCAGGCGATACACACTGTCCCAAAATACATCAGCAAACTCTCAAAACACCGAAAATCCACCAGAATGTAGCTGTGAATGTGTCAGCTCAGATATCACGTTGAACACCCATGCCAGGCTCTCTATTGATGTTTACATCACAGCATTAGACTGTAATCCTCTCTCGGGTGTTGATGACATTCATGCCAACGGCAATCCTGCTGTCTCTGTTCAGAATGTTTCTATGATACAATTCAGCTTCTAACTAAAACGGTCTGTCAGAGCAATGTTCAGATGCCTCTGAATGCATTAAACAATTGTTTTGTTACCTTTTTGGCTTGTTGCAGGCTCCATATATCTGTGAGTTGTGAACAGTTCAGCCACATTGTTGAATATACAGTAACGTTATCCAGTATATCACAATAAAAGCATTAGAGAAACATCAAAGGGAAGTTGTGTTCGGCAGAATTGTCTTTATATCTTTTTCCTACAAAGATCAATCACCTTCTTCCACCGCTCCTGAATTATACAGTATGCACTACAGGCATAGTATAAACTGTACTGTGGCACACCAGGAAATACAATGCCAATATCGTGACAATAAGTCCTAAAATGTTCATACATGAGACACAGTGTTTCCCCTACGCTGACTGCCTCGAAATCCACATGAACCGCTCACAACATCAGCATAAATTAGACCCACCATACAACACTCAATTAAGAAGAAAATAAAGCTGATTTGCCTGTTAGTTCTGTTATTTCCTTCTTCCAAAACAGTGGTGAGGAACAGCGGGAGAAAATGGCAGGAGTTGAGCTTTCATTAAAACAAAATTATGACCGCGCCATGCTAACTGCATGCCAAATTAATCACAGCAAACAAGGCCAAACTGCCTCCTAAGCTAATTTTTTAAGTTATATGTTGTGATGAGCGATGTAGCTTTTAAAAGCATCTTATCTAAACAGAGTCCAGTGCAGTGCTTACTCCCATATCACTTCACAAACACAGCCAATTTCATTTTTCAACTGTAAAAAATCGGCAATTATGTGATACTCCTGAGTATCATCCTCAAAAATCAGATGGACTATAAAATGATCTACACCATCATCTGCTTCTTATAAACTATAAGAACTACAATTACAGTTGGTCTCTACTGAAATCCTTCACATGCTTCGGTTTGTTCACGCACTGCTGATTCTACTGCGTTGGCAGCTAATACTGTGGTCCCAAACATGTCATTTTGTGCACAAGATGCCCTTCAAAAGTCAGAGCACGTCGCCGAAACCAGTCTCGGATAAGTTATAACGCTGGTATTCTCTGCTGAGCTGCAGGGGCCTCCCCGGTTTCCAGGCCTGCCTCATTCCATCCAGCTGACATTTCCCCACTGTGGAAGATGGCTGGTCTTCACAGAGGTTACTCAGTCTGGCCTTAGTTAGCAGCTACTCAGCGCTTTTATGCACACAGCTGCAGGAACTCTGCGGTCTCAACTTGGACAAAGACATATGGAAAATGTGTGGGAGCATGAAGTGATCCTTCTCACTCCTGTGACGTCTTTTACTGTGAGGTCAGTAGTTTTTTATCCGCATGAGGAATAGTCTGAAAATCTCTGTGGTGAATCTATAAAAAGAAAAATATTAAATGATAAAGCCTGAAACCCTTTCTTATCTGAGGCTAATGTCAGAGATTTAAATAACACCATTAAAGACAAGATGAGAGCTAAAATCACTCGAGCATGAACGTATCAGCACAGACAAGCTGTATTTCTATTTAATTCTTCTGTCTAATAGTAAATATGGCCTGCCGGAGTGAAATATGGCAACACTAACATACAGCAACTACACCGCATTCAGCTGGGGACGGACAGAATGGTAAATTATTCCCTGTAAAGTAGCCTGTTGCTGACTGACGTGCAGATGAGGCAGCTGGGTGTGCACCCAGTCTAAAATAAATACATCATGCAGATGCTGTATATTTCAAACTAGCAGCCGGACCACATTGAGGCAGCAGAGAACACCATTTTTCTCTGCAGTTGACATGAAGGACAGAAGTGTCTGCAACTGATCATTATCTTTTCAAGATCCTTTCATGTCTGATAAAAGAAGGTTGGGGATACAGAAATGAGCACTTGAGAAATCTGTGTGATTAACAATGGAAACTAGATCTCTGTACAACGTGGCAAACATTACATGGAGATGATATTTTGCTGTCGCCGGACATCTGAAGTAAAACCACCCACTACTGCTCCCACCATCAACACATCCCCCACACACAGTTACTGATGTACTGGACAAATACATGAAGTCACTACATTCCTTGACTACCCGAAAACCACCCGAGTGCAAAATAAAATATTGCGACAACTAATACTGTCACAGTAAGTGAAATTAAACGAATAAAACCCACAAGGTACAGTGTATGTAAAAGGTTAAACTGGTATTTATTTAAATCAACTAGTATATAAGTAGGAAAATATTTCTAAATTGGGATAATGAATATGAAACAGGAGACTGCGGCTGCTGGGTTTATCTTGATTAAGGAAGCACTTCAAAACAGGGAGATTTTGAGCTCCTAAATCGAAAAGCTTCTTAAATACTGTAATGGGTGTGTCAGCTGCTCCTTCAGAAGTTTGGAGGCTTCACTTTAAACCTGCGTTACCTCTTTTAAACACGTGGCTGAAGCAAAAACAAGCTGTAAACACAGCGCTGATAGATGGGACAAATGTTAGCAAACAGTTTATTCACACATGCAGCAGACACGGAGCAATGGTGGCCTTCATTCCTGAGAAAAACATCTGGCTCTGTAGCTGCTAAATGCTCCACTATGTCCATCAGCTAATGATGCTAATGATGGCTAATGATATCTGTTTTAGCTCCGGTAGCTGAACAGCCTCTTTGCTGCAACTTAATTATGACATTATTATCCAAAACACTGTACAAGCTCAGGTCAGGAAACAACTGAGTTAGTTAACTCTAGGGTTGGGCAATCATTTCTATTTTCATATTACCCAATCACGGTTATTAAAGATCTGCGATTATGCCACAGCACGCCAGTGAAATGTCAGCATGGACGCTTTAGTCTCAGCGTCAAAGAAAAATGCATCATCCTCTATTAAGGGATATTATGGGTTTTACCCAGACGCCAAAGATGAGCCAAAGAATTTTACACTGCGTGTCTGCGAGCAATTAAATGGCGTTTATAAAAGAGCGTCAACATTTTATTTAAATCTATTGAATCTATGAAATCTATTTAATAGCAATGTATGCCCATTCAAACAATGGCTACCTAAGTCTGTGTGTCTGTGCCTGGTGCAGCAAATCAAAGCATCATGTTCAGTTTAACATCATTATCTTTAATATCACACCCAACTCTTATGGAGCTCAGAGAAAAGTTCTGCTGAGCAGGTACATAGAGAACAGAGATGCAGGGTGTCAGATCCACGGAAAGGAGACGGAAAAACTGGTTTATAATTAAGGATTTAAGATTCACTCATCACTTTCTGATTAACAGGGCTCAGAGGCGAACATGCCGCTCCGCCAGAATCTCTAAATGCACAGCAGGGCATTTTGTGCATCTGTGAATCAATTCAGAATCATAGAGGGTACGAAGCCCAGCTCTTCTCCACTGCTAATATCCAACCGGAGAAGAGCATATTTTAGTATTCATCTGTTCTGAAACACTGGTCAAACAGAGCATCCATGTGTCTACCACACCAGGAAAAATGATGAGTGAACAAAACGGAGCAATAAAACACAATCCAAAAACATTCAGCTGAGAATTCATAAACAATATTTTTATCCATCTAAGTAATCCTAAAACAGACAACAGTCAGAACTTCAATGTTATTGTTTCAAACAGCTTTAAGATGTCGGTTTGTTGATGCATTTCTGTTTGCAGTGATCTTTCTCTTAGACAGCGGTTTCATGTACTTAATACCAAACTAAGACACCTAATCATTTCCAGCTGATTGCCATCAACCATCAGTGAGAGACACGAGTTAGAGTGAAGATGAGTTTAGTTTCGCTGAGATAATGACAGGCAGCTCAAACAGAGATGTTTATCAAGAAGCAGCTGCTTTGTGCGACATGCTAGCGGCACACTCCTAACTTCTGCTCACAGCCGGGAAGAGGAGAGGTGATGTCATGCTTATCAGGCTACTGGAAAGGTTTGTTCAGCTAAAACCACTGGATAAACATGTCTTTGTTAAGTTAAACATCATTGTGCCAAATGTCCATTAATCAGCCGAATCACTGCAAAGCAAATGTAATCAAAACTTAAAAAACAGCTAATATAGAAAGAGCTTAAAGGACAGGAGCACATTTTTCTCCATCTCAGAGTCTCCGAATATCAAATATAGACAAATATTCATGGTTCCCAGATGATGTGCTGCAAAGGTTTTGGAGACATTTCATCTAGCACAATAACTCCTTCACTGCGCATATGGGCAAGTGATTTTGCAAGATAGATTTGAGACGTGAACCTTTTCTTTAAATGTTTAACGTATCAAAACTTAATGTTCCCATTCATCCATGTCTCAGGGTGAAATCAAGCCTTGTTGCAAAGAGGGAAACTCAGTCAACCACGCAGCGACTGTGGGAAGCACCAAACCACCCAGTCATCCTGCTGCATGAGTGAAGTTGTTCCAAATATGAGGTCAGATGTTTAGTGGTTAGAAGGCCTCGTGGAAGAGATCTGTACTTCAGCCCTCTGCAGAAAAAATAGCAGCTAGAGGCCAGCTTTTGATGTACTGAAACCTAACATTCAGCAGGAAATGCAAAGATACCCAAACCATCTTTAAACCTGTCAGAGTCATGACGTGTGGCGCTTACCGCAGGCCACGAGGCCAACGTGTGTGGTGATGTGAATTTTCTGCTTGACGGATCACTCAAACTGCTCTCTGGTCTGCTCCACTCATGTTTTACCCCAATCAACCCAAAACAAACTGGCACTGTGATCAATTTAAGACAGTGAAGGCTCTCAGTATTCAGCAGCGACCGTTTCAAGCCTTTTGTTTTCATTATTCCACCGTGTAATGCCAGGAACATGCCAGAAAGTCTCAATACATTTTTGTGTTTTAATGAGTCGCTGCGTTTGGGTTCAGAGGATCAGTTCACCCAAACGAACCCAAAGACACTGTACATATTTATTACTTAATCAAACAGCTGTTTAACATGACTGAAGACGTTCCATCAGGTCAGTGAGGGAGTCCCATTTCTTCTAGAAGACAAATTTCTGATGACAAAGTGGAGAAGAGCCACTCATAAAAATGTCCCCCTCACCGAAAGCCCCAGCCTAACTCGGCCAAACCAACCAAAACAAAGTGCTTTCACCATGACGACTGTGCTGCTGCCTTTTGATGTGGGCTGCTGTGGGAGGTGGAACGTTTCCGTAGAGGGTACTCATAGATGATTTTCACATAGTTCGCTCTACGGACACAACTTGAACTTTGGGGAGGTTCAGCAATAAACTTAACACATTTAGACTGGTCTTTTTACAAAATATCTAACTAATTAGTCTGATAAGTAGTGACTATTCAATTACATGATGTTCACTAATTAACTGAGCAACAAGCAAAAAGGCCAAAGTCAGCCTGTAAACATGAGGACTTGCTGCTTTTCATTGTTTTACATGACTTTAAATTGAACATCGTTTGTACTTTTGGCCTGACAAAAACAATATGAGGATGCTCTAAAAAAACTGTACTGGCAGGACACATCAGTAGCGCTTTTGAGCTACATGCTAACATCAACATGCTAACATGATCACAATGATGTTTAGAAAGTATGATGTTCACCATCTTAGTGTGTTTGCATCTTAAATGCAGCTAAATAATTATAATTATACAAATTAATTTTGACTCTCTGATGGCACTGGATGAAAAAATGAAGAACTGCCAAAGTTATTCCAATTCATCCTAAAGGGAACATAAATGATCATTCTCAAGAACTGGACAAAACAAAAATATAAATAAATCACATAATCTAATACTAAATAACCTTTAACTGAAGACCTAAAAATCAACTTGATTACTGGAGCTGCAACAATTAATCAGTACAGGAAAATAACTGCTGACTACTTTGTTAATTGATTAAGTAATTTTGCCATTTTCAGCTTCTACAATATGAAGATATCCTTCTTTTCTCTGCTTTCTGTTATTGTGCATTTGTTATCACAAGTTTTTAAGTGTCTAAATCAAAACATATGAAGACATGACCTTGAACTCTGAGAAACTTTTTTTTCAATTTCTTGACTTTTATAGAACAAACCTTCACACTGGTTGATGATAAAAAGCATTTTTGAAATAACTACACGCCGCTCCATGCTGAGAGAAAAGGTATACGGGCAGTTTAACATTTCCACTTCTGTGTCATCCTGTAAAAAGTTCATCATGACAAACTGCGGTGAAGGTATTTCTGATGCTGGTCCCCTGAGGATAGTCAAGATCTGACCCCTCTGGGTCTGCACTCTGACACACTTTCAGGACTGTATTTAGCGTCAGTTTCTGTTTGCCTCAAACTGCCATCCATCTCCAGGAGAAGATGACTCCTGTTTCGAAAACCATGGTGAGGAAAACACAAACATCTCCAACAGTGAGAGTGATGGAGGGAAAGCTCAGCGAAGCGGGGAGCCTGAACACTGGATGTCGTCGGCCTGAACCAGATGTGCTGACAAATCAACCAACTGCCGTGTTCAACAAATCCTAAACAATAGATGAAGTTACATTACAGCTGCCGGCTCCTTCGTCATGTTGTCTCACAATGCAGTTAACTAGAAAACATGAAATAAAATATTCCCTGTTTTGCTATTATTCTACTCACTAAACCTACAGGATATTTGAAGGGTATAACTGTATATGAAAGACTAAACAGTGCAACTAAAGAGCCAACACATTTAAAATCCCCTGTGACAGAAGCGCTCTAAAATACTCTGTCAGCAAACTGGACATCAGTTGTCCTTTGAATCAGTATCACAGTATATCTGGAAAAGTCCAACCACCCCGAGGGCAAACTGTAGCATGCAATTAATACTTCACTAAAACACCACAAATCCAGTCCACAGGTTTAAAAAGAAAGGATGTCCATGCACGAGCCAATTGTAAATATACTTAGTACACAACAATGCATCTGCTGAGTGAGACAGAGGCTGATGGTAAATAAGAATATTGTCCATCTACCCAAAACTTCAGAGTAAAAACACATCAGCCAGTCATTATGATCACTTACAGCACAAGACGTTCTGTCCACTTCAGCTCAGGTTCAACTGCAGCAGATAAAATTAAGTCCTCTGGAAGAATCCTCCACCAACAAGCTGACCACACCAAGCCAGAAACATGCGCAGAGTTAAATCCAAGAGCATCACACATGATCCAGTATCACAACAGGGGGCATTTTATCCATCAATGGAGTCCTCTGCAAAAAAAACGAAAAAAAAAGAAAAAAAGAAAAAATATATAGAAGTAAACAATTTATCTTGAGCGCAACAGATCTGTAATGTTTGTTGGTGTTGTCAGTGGCCGACAGTATCTGATATGTGCATGGGTCATCTGCCTCCCTGCAGGAAGTCTGTAAAATAAAGGAGCCAAAATCAATACCGGTAATAAGCCATCAAGTGAACAAAAGAGGTCAGTGCCTCCAGACAGAGAGGGATTAGAGCTGGCATGCTCGTCTGGGTACAGCGGTCGGAGCACTGCCGTCCTGAACTTGGATGGCAGTTTAACTACCAAACATCTCTCGTTTTATTGGGTGTGCTGTATAATCTACTGTCTCCACGAGTTTACTGAGATGACATTAATTTATTTTCTTCTTGGTGATTTTCTTTATAGATCTCTGCACATTGTCAAGTACACACATGAAAGCTTACGGCCCATGCTACGTCAGGGTTTGTCTTATGTTTAATTGCCTTCAGAGGCGTTTAAAATCAATTTTATTAAATCTTTCATTAAATCTGACACGCTGCACATAAAAAGAAGCATTTCCAAGGTTTCTTATTTTATAGCATTTACAAAATCAACGTCGCCGCTCACAGGCATGTAATCACATTTGACCGAATACCCTGACGAATACATATGAAAATAGAAAATTTGAAATAGAAGGTTCGATGACATAACAAGATAAAGTGATTATGTGGTATTGATGGGAATGTGAAAAGGATCTTGTTAAAAACTGTTTTTGTCATGGTACCAGCAGCACAATATAGACTATGTGACATTGATAATGTGGAAAAAAAGAGGATTTTTGAAAGGGCATTACATCATCTGTAAATAATCTGAAATTTGGTGATATATGTCTTGTACTTTTTCTTAAGCCTATCAGAGATAAGACATCATCAACCGATGCATTCAATGACACAGATTTGTTTGCAGTGACCCTCCACTGTAGAAACTTTAAAGACTGGTCAAACGTCAACCAATCAGAGGCATTTAGTGATTGAAAAAGGGGTAAAAAAGGGAAAGAAACTGGTTAACCCAGAAAAAAATGTTTTCACAGTAGCAGCTGACCTTTGGGTTAACTTCAACCCACATAACATTAAAACACATAACTCTTGCATTCCTGGAGAGAAAGCAATGAAATATATGTATACGAGGTGCTGTGTTAAATCTGTCATAAACACTGTGTGTGCAGGCTGCGAGCAGGTCAGGGGTGAAGCTGACATGGATACTCTCATGGCGTCTTTGATCATTTCCTGAGGAGGCCGCCCTGAAGTCTTCTGAAAACAAATCATTGGCTGCTGATTTACGTTGTTCTAGACAAACCGAGGACTCTGGGAAATCCTCTGTGCCTGTTTGACGGAGCTAACGCTTATGTAATTTCCAGGACCAAAATGAGAATTTCCCTCTTTCACTGTAAATGTTGGATGTGATTCCACCTCAGGGATTTTCTGGAGACGAGGAGAGTGACGAGTAAATCAGGACTTTTTCATCAGTTTTCCTCTCTGTGTTAGAATCTGAGGATGTGAAATGTTACCTCTGAGGATCATCAGTTCACTTCATGGTCCTGAAAGGAACACTTGGGCCATTTTCAACCTTATTTCCATATATTATTCATGAGACTGATGGGTCTACGGTGTAACGCCAACTATATTTTGCAATGATTTCTCAATCACTGCAGCTAATGCTGGAGAGGACTAGAATGGACCAACAGCTTAGTCAAAGATCAGATTTTAGTCACATCTTAACAGCCAAAATCACTTTCAGATAGATATGCTGAGGATATTTGTGCCAAAAAGATCCATTGATTTGTTGATAAACAAGAATTAAATCAGTGCAATTTGAAAAGACCATCTTGGGATGTTGGAAATTGTGCATTTTTCACTATTTTTCTGGCTGATCAGATCCTTGCCTCTGAAAGAGGACTTCTCATTATATGGGGTGCCTTGTCCCCATTCCTAAAAAACTTACTCTTTAATTCAAGATTTTGCACAAACAGCATTTTCAACAAATACTACAATAATTGTGTACCATGTAAACAGAGACAACCCAAACAAATCAGCTTGATCAGTGTCTGCCCCAATACTTATGAAGAGGATCAGGTGAGCTGCCAGGTGTGACCAATCCATATTCAATACAGTTTCTTCATCAATGACATTATAAAATTCACTGTTTAAGCTTTGAGTTCCATTCATCCAGTCAAGATGGGCTGAGGACTCAAATACCTCTGCCACAGAAATACTTAATGCACAATAATGTCAATGATCTCAGTGAGTTCCAAGCAGTGAGGTTGTTCATATAGAGTTCAGGCTGAAGATGGATTCCTACAAGTAAACACAAATAACTGCTGACAGGTTTCATTATTTATAGATTCAATTTCAGGCTGAAAAACATACTACACACGTGGCAGCATGCGTGTTGATTCATTGTGTAACTTCAGCAACGTGAGTCCAACAAGAAAAGAGGCCTGCATATCATGTCTCTGGCTGCCAAGTGCTTCGAGATTCTCCCCCTCCGAGAGCGAAACGATGGAAAAGTCCAAACTCGTTGTGTTGGTGTTGTTGTTTGAGTGATGCTGTCCCCAGCTTTGCCTTCATCATGTGAACAACTGGAGGGCTAACACACAACTTATGCTAAAGTTTTCTATCTTAGGTCGTTACAAACAGCTGGCCAGTAATCCAGACAGTATTTTTTTGTCTGTGTCCCTTTGTGGACTTAATCAAAAATGCCTAAAGGCTGACGCTTGTGTTTTCTTTAAATATTTGGTCTCCAGGGAAACCTCTGGAAGAGCATCAGTACAAATGTTTTTAAAGCTGGCTGACAAGAGTCCTCATACTCTGAATTTAGTAAACTTACTAACAATAATACTGCTGCATGTTTTGGATGACATTTACAAGATTATATCAGAAGATTGCTGAGTTCTGTGCACTGTTCAAATAAGTCATCCTTGGCTGGATGCCACCAGTAGCAGAGTTTGTTCTCAAAGATTTCTTCTCCCACATCAGGATTCACTGGTATTGTACTGCAGATGTGTATTCTGGCACTGAAGTCAACGGGTGTAATTTATAACTTTTGATGCAACACCAGGCTTTTCCTTTCAGAGGCAATAAGATAGAAATCCAAAATCTGATGTGTAAGCAAGTTTATAAAAGAGAAGCCGAGGCCAAAATCAACCACATGATAGAAACTGATATGATGAATTGGGTTGTTGTGAGATTAGATCATCACTACAGGAAGCTGAGACACAACAGTTTAAGTCAAGAGTGAGACAACTCTGAGGGGTGGCCGGACAGCCTCTTTATTTACTTCATAAAAGCTTTTTACGCTGTAACTAATGGTTAGTACATGATTACAGCATTATAGATCAGTTATAAGACATTAATCAGTATACATGTTGGGTTGCCAGACTGTGAAAAATACCTTTGACTTGTTTCAACCTTTCAATGAATAATTTCTATGATAACGTTGTCTAAAGTGTTGGTAATCAAACACTCAAGGATTTATCACTTTCTAGTAAAGTAATCAAGTAAGTAGTTGAACAGTCCATTGCTGCAATCTTTCTGATGAATTAAACAGCTAAAAAGTCAGAACAAATAGGGAGAAGGATAAACGCCAGTTGTTCTCAAAATGGCAAATAATTGATCTATAAAGCATTAGTAAATAATTGACTGATTTTAAGGCAATTTGTTATAATACCTAATAAAAAAGGTGCCTTATTTGGAAGTGGATGGAGGTAAACATGTAAGCTATAATTAGTACTTAATTTAGTGCTTTATTTTAGCATCTTTGGAAATGCACAGTGGTCAAAACACAGTGAAAGTTAGTGGATATATTCCAGTAGGTGACTGCTTCTAACGAATACTTACTGACTGTTTGTACAAGTTTATGAGCTCCGCTGTATGGAATCTTAAAAACTCTGCCAGAGGTTTTTATGGACTCTTCTGGAAGACATTTAATTGTTTATGAACTAATTTGTACTGTTTGTCCGCTGCAAAACTTGGACAGAAGGTTTTCTAAATTTATCAGGCTACCAATACCTCGCTGTCTGGATGTCCTGTGGCAAACCCATTAATTATGTAATGAATATAAAGGCTCAACCTTTAAACATTCTCCTCTTTTCTCCAGGAGTCTTTCCAACAAGAACAAGGCCCCAGTGGACCCTGGAACATCTCAGATTGTGTCAGGAAGTTATTAAACAAGGCTACTTGATCCAAGAACACCAATAAAACACCTCAGAGGCTGACTTATTTTAGAGGAAGACCGTTATTTTGGAGATAACAACACAACTGACAAAGGAAGCCACCCAAGGTACTAAATTAACAAGCTTCACCACCACTGAAGTGAAGTTCATGATTTCTTTGGATGTCACTGATTCACTAAGTCCACTCCTACTATCATACTAAGACAAAAGGGAAATTCTTTGAAAGCCAATCATATTTGATGCCAGCACAATCTGAGACCACTGATCTGATTCAGCAGAGCAGTTAGCACATTAGTTGGCAGATGACTGCTAACAGAGAGAAAAGAGGAAACACGCACTCAGTGTCAAGTTTACTTGAGTCCAGCAGATGAGTCAGGAGGTACAGTCATGTCCCACGGGAGCGAATAAAACTACAACTACAGTGGCACGCTTTCAAAAACCCAACCAGTGACGTGGAATTGTTGACCTGCTCCAGTCACTTGTATATCTCCAGCCAATAAACAAAGCTACGTAATACAAACCTTTGCATACTGCTAACCCGGTTACAGATCTTTGAATCGCAAATATTTCTGATTTGTTCAGTGACTCAAACTGGGCTGGTGGTCCAACAGCTGTTTCCACTGGCTGCAGAAACAGTCGACCAATCAGAACAATCCAGACTTACGACTCTTTCCACACAGGTGGTTAGCTACCCAGCTACATCCATGAAAAATAGTGACAGAAAAACATGGATGATTGACGCAGCTGTAAAACCTGTAAGTCCATCACAACAAAAACAAACTAATTTCATTGATCAATGTGTAAAAAAACATTAACCGCTCGCAGCAACTGCTTGTGCAGCTTACATGTCAACTGACAATTACAGTCTGATTATCAGACTAGCACGATGTCGCCTGAGGGGAAAAAGGAAGATAGACTCTGTTTCTACCTCGCAAACACATTCACAGATATGCTTTCATGAATAAAAGACAGTTTATTTATATTTCCTCCACTTTCCAGGGCCTTGTTGTTGAAGGGTGCTGTACAAATAAATTTGCCTTGCATTCCTAAATTGTATTTTTGTCTTATTGTGACAGTAAATTTTTTTCTGTTTCATTACACTTCTACACATATGCAGAATAACCATTTCAAAAAGTAAGAATAATCTGGTTAGTTAGTTAAAATACACGTGGGCGTCAGATGCCGTAGAAACATCCTAATATGTACTATCAAATATCCAAAGCCAAGTCTAACAGTCAAATTCATGTTTTATTTTACAGCTAGACAGAGAGCGACACACAAAAAGAGCATGTTTAGCAAATGAGCTGTCCAGGTGGAGGATGAATCAGCTGCAGTTACCCGCTGGTCATGCAAACGCCATGAGCTCAGCGGTGGAGGCACTGACATCAGAGCGTCTGTGAAACACAAGCAGGCCCTTCACTGTCCAGCCTTTACTCCACATTTGATGAGTCATAGTCATTTGATTAAATGTGAGTTGTAACGTCTTACCAAGGTTCATAATTACACCTCTTTCTCATAGACAGAATTTAATGTTTTTAACAGAAGACATAATTAACTACGCCATATTGTAGCACAGTGGTTCATTCTGTGCAGAGTGTGCGACAGAAGTGTGTCTCTATGCTGCCTTTTTAATTATGTATTGACAAGACCCCGGGGAGTGACCCAATTTCACCGCTAACCAGCATTTAGTCAGCCAATGTGGGACATGGTTATAAGAACGTACGACAACACGATACAATACTGCATGAAGATAAACCTTTGAGACCGCAGTGGCCCATCAAAGAAGTGTTTTTCATGTTCTGCGTCATTCGTAGCCCACTCCTTTGAGGATCAGAGGCAGAAATACCACTGTGTAAAATTAGGGATGCACAAATACAATGTTTTCAGACTAAGTACAAGAACTTACATTTGGGTACTTGCTAGGCTTGTTCGGTATACCGGTACTAAATTGGTACCGGGGTACTGAGGCATTTAAAACGGTACTATACTGCGCTTGGATGGGACCGGTACCTTTTTTTTTTTTTTTTACGTCGCCGCGTGACGTCACCGCATTGTAATTTCAGCCGAGGCGAGCGATCCGGCGAGTGAGCAGCGTGAAGCTGCAAACGGAGCAGGAGTCTGAAGACAGAGAGAGATTGAGACCCCGTTTATACGAAGACGATTGCGAATGAAAACGACAAAATATTTTATCGGAAGTGCCTTTTGTTTACACGGCGACGGCGCCGTCGAGGTCTGAAACCGCAAAAATCTGAAGACGCCTTCCAGAGTGCAGAGTTTTGAAGACGACTCGGGTTGCGTCTCCGTCTAAACGGCAAGAAGCGCAAAACCACGTCGCGTCACGTCACGTCACGTCGCATAGCAACTACACCTTATGTCACACTCAACGCGCCAAGCCGGTAAAACAACAACAAACAATATGTTTGGCTACGTGGATCCCACCGATGTTCAAGCTGTGCTAGCAGCTGTAGTCAACATACAAGAGTCATTTCAACAATTGTATAGAATGTATACGGATACTATAGGCGAACAGAGACGTGTATACAATTACATGTGTCAAATTTTGGATGCCCCAACACGTCGTAGGTGCTCTATCACAGTACCACCTAGCGGCCTGGCATGCATATCCAATCGAATTCGCCCACTTTTGCGTCTTCGTATAAACAAACAATTCCTGCTGAGAACGCTCGTCTAAACGCGGATAAAAAATTGCATTGCATTAGAAAAGCATGTCTTTGTGGTATTTTATACCGGTATCGATACCAAAATGTTGGTATCGTGACAACACTAGTACTTGCCGATACTGAGTACTGAGAAGAGTACTTAATAAAATCATTACAGGACAGCATGCTTTATGTTTATCAGATGGCCTTGTTTTCTGATTCTTTGCAGGACATTTTTGCAGAAACATTTCAAAATAATATAGCAGCTATTATATTAATGAATTCTAATAATTGATCAATTAAGGTGTAAGCCTGACTTGAATGTTGCAGCCGGGGCCATTCTCACTACTTTATATACTGCTGGATAGAAAAAAAAGCCTGGTACAGAGAAAGTCACTGAATGTACACAAACAGCACAATAGCCGAGCCATTTTCATTGTCTTGAATCATGCTGCAAAACTCTAACCACAGCTCATTTGGCTGAAGCTCAAGCAGTAAAACACCACCCAGGACATGGAAATGGAAACTGTGGCTCCTGTGAATTCATGGGAACGCCATGCTGGCACACTTCGAATTGTTTGCAGCTTTATATCCTACCCCGAACTCCAACATATTACTATTTGACTTGGTTGTGTCTTTGTCGACTCTACTACTGTAGTACCATCGTTCACTAAACACATTAATGTCCAACAATCTGATTGTGAGGCAGTTTCAGGCTGACAACCACAGAGAGCTCTGTGCTTTAAAGCCAATGTGACTTTCAAAAGTATGAAGACTAAATAAACAGAGGAACTGCAGGTGTTCCTCCAAATCCCTTTTGACTAACCGCCAAGAAACATTCGAGACCAAGCATGTCATCACGATGAAAATACATCTTCATCTCAGTGGGACAAGGGCAGCATACGTCAGCCATGGCCGTAAAAGTAAATGTTTAGATTACAGAGGATGCTTAATAAAGTCAACAAGAATGGACATTTTTTTCCAAACTTCAGCAACGTTTGCCACTGGTAGTCTGACAAAACAAGACCAGGACAGCCATGCTAGAGGCTCTGTGAGGCTATACTTTGGTCTCACACCAGCGTTCTTCATGATCACAATAATGATGCTAAGTCTGGACCAAAGTGGTGGACAGGCTGAACAACCAACACACATACCATCAAACAGACACTGCCATAACCAGAGCAACTGCACTGGCATGGCTAAAATACTGCAGGACTGTCTCTGGTGAGTCACTGTTGACGCCCAACTCACCGGCCATATTCCTCACCCAAAATAAGTCAAAACTGTTCCTTCCTGCTGACCACCTCATTTTTAATAAATGCACTTCATTAACTTTACCAGCACTCTCCAGCCACAATACTTCAAGCAGCCACATATCTGGGAAATGAGCTGAGTGTTCCAGCTTCTTGTCTGGTTAATTTGCATTACACACAGTCTTTAAAATGGTGACATCAGACATCAGCTGTTGCTACTGTACAAATGAGTTTGAGTTGGATAACTCATGCTTTCTGACCTTGGAAGACAAAAAGGGAGAGGAAAAGTGCAGGAAAAGACATGGAGACCGAAGCCTCCTGCTTTTTATCATCATGGGAAACATCAGAATGCTACCACATAAATATGAACTCAACAAAACATGATTCCCTGTGAAACTGATTTCTTGGCATATGAAAGAGATGCACCTCTAATTACTGGTTAGACATCTGTTCTGTGCCATAAACACAGCAAAAGAGGCATTATTCAACTGTGTGATACCAGTAGCAAATGAATGACATATAGTAAGAAATAACTGTCTGTGCAGCTGATCTGCTGTTAACAAGATATAATTCATGCAGTCAAAGAGCAGCCTACACAGTGGTAATGCAACACACTGGGACAAACTGACGCACTGGGACAGACTCACGCACAGGTTTTGTTTTGGAGGACAGATATCTGATCTCATATAATGAGAGACAACAAGAATGCATTAAAAATACCAGGTGTAGACACAAAGTGAGACTGGATCGTTCATTATCCGGATAACATATGCAGATACAGATCTCATTTCATTAACGGGTGTAAATGGGGTCCATAAATCCAACTAGGTCAGTTCAAGTCAGTAACATCTGAGGACAAGGCCTTTCCAGGTGTAACAGCTGATTTTTACCCTCTTATAGAAGTAGAAGATGCCCAAAGTGAGGCTGAAGTAAATATCGACACACAGAGTTTAATAAATACCTCTGTGATGATTCTGAATCACTCTAAAAATGCCTGCAATCCTACGATATGTCAAAGCTGCTCTACATTCCACGAACCTAACAGCACATTCATTACTCTGATTGTTTAGTCTGAGGTACGCTGCTGGCATCAGTGCTTAATATCTGACTTAAAGAGAGCAATCCAAAAGTGGTGAGGTCTTCTGAGTATGCCGTCATCATTCTCGATGTCTGGCTTATGTACACATCGCTGCTTGATTGTTTCATTCAAGCCAAGTCCGAAACAGAGCATGGCGACGTCCAACTCAGCTGTGCTGTGTCAATGTCAATTCACCTCTAGAGAAGCACATTTTGTAATCAGAAAAAGTGTCTAATCATGTGGTGGATGGATTAAACTTAAACAATTCAATAAAAAATGTTTTAATATTCAATGAATATCAACAAAGTTGATGTAACATATTACTTTTTTATCAAAGGGATCCTCTGCAGGACAGCCTCAGCTCAAACACAGCGGTTAAGTGGGTCTGACAGAGTCTACTCTCGCGTTCAGGAAATGTACAATTCTTGACCAGATATAGACAACAAAAGCCAATTCAGCATTTTATAGTGAGGAGTTCACACCAAGTGCACTGCTTTTCAGTCTAAAGAATATCAAACAATGCTTTCTTTACCTGAAAAGCAACCTTCCATGTTGTCTGCCAGTGGCAGGTCACTGCTGCACTACTCCACTTACATGTCAAGTATTGTTATTATACCAGTTTTTCAATGACTCACCCTCAGAAACCAGCATACAAACTCATATACACAACTAACATTAACACCTTCACAATATACGTCAATGGGGAAAAAAGTCTTCTGTGCATGTGTGCATCAAGGTTTGGACACGATGTCAGAGCCTGGTGCACCTCCTGTGGGCTTGTTTAAATCCAGCACTGTTTACGTCCATGTTTACTAGCTTGCTGTCGTCTTCTTCCCTGCCTTTGCTGACAGCATATCTTGGCATGTTACTGCCATCCCTTGATCAGTAGTATAGTGTAAACCTACAATTTTTCACGCGTGTCCCCATTTTGTTTATTCCACGCACATGCACGAGGACACAGGTGATGTGATTCACATTACACATGGATGTAAACAATGCTGAATTTGAATTTATTTATTTTTAAATGGGAAATGCAAATATTTAATGAAGATGACAATGCACTGAACACATCTGCTGGAGCTCAAGAATACACACAGTATGTTTTGGTGAGAAACACTGAATGTAAACAGAAACTTTGCTTATTTACAAGAAAACTCCACAGGGCACCTTTAACCCAATTCAACTCTCAAATTTAGAAAAGCTTTCAAATGATACCTTTTAAGGGCCATTACTTTTAAAGAAGCCCTTATAACATCAACTTGAGTCTTGTCACCATCATGTCCAAACATTTTTCGTGGATTACTGGAGGACACACAGTACTATTACCCCTGCTACTCTGTAGTTTCACCTGACGCAGGAAAGCAGAAGGACACTTGGATGTCTTGAGCCAAAATTTCATTAATTTCCCATCTGCTTTCCTGTCAGCAGTTTGCCCCTGAGAAGCACACAAGGACAACTTATCATAGTTTCATGAGCACTAAAGAGGAATTTCCATACTGTGTTTGTGAGTAGTCCCTGCTCCACAGGTCTACAACAGCAAAAGTTCTACTTCTTCCTTCCACCATCTTTCCCACAATGTCTGTACCAATGTAGATGTCAACTATACCACAATACTAAGCCAAATAAGATACATGCACTTATGGTCTATGTGCTCCAAAAAGTACATTAGGTCTAAGTGACTCACTTGCAGTGAGCTGTGCAGTGATATGAACATAACACTGTGTAACTGTGCAGCAACTGGCTGTGCCAAACAACAGTCAACCTCCTCCAACAGAGAGGACAGCACTGGAACATCTCTGTGGAGGTTCACTTAGCAACAGAGGAGCTGAAATAGATAGACGTGTGCAGGAGTGTGTTATCTGTTCCACTCTGCAGCGGCCCATTTCAGTGTTGGAAAGAGAATGCAAATGTTTATCCCATGCCTGACTCCACTTTCAAAGCCCACAAACATCATTCACTTCAGCACAACATGTCCTGCAAAATAAACTACAACACATGTTGCTTGTCCTGATCCTCATTTGCCAGTACCTATTAAAATCTTCCACAGTTTGAAAAATAAAACCATCCTCCGGTGGTTAAGGTTTGATTAGGTAACGGCACAAAAACTACATGAGATCACAATCAAAGAGGTACCGATTCAGGTTTGTGACAATATGGAGGCTGTTGTTCATCTGTTGAATTGAGGTGTTTCTCATATCTAGTCTACCTGACACAAGACTACCAGAAAACCGCAATATGACGCAAACATTTTCAACAGCATCATAAACCACAGCCTAAACATAATTGTAAAGTTGAATCAACATCTCTCTGAACCAGTTAAAACAAAAGTGGATATTATAACCTTTGACCAAAAGGTGATATGAGTTTGAGTGTAGAATGCAACCGAGACGTTTTGGCCCATGAAACTGTCAAACCACAAAGAGATCATGAGATCATCATGAGACAAGCACCAAACAGCCAAAAGGAAATAAGCTCACTCAGTGCAAAAGTAAATTCAGACTTATTAACAATAAACACACTGCACAGAGGCAGGATAGCAGCAGCACATCCGACCAGAAACCAGCAGTCAGTTGAAACATAATGCACAAGCAGGTCTGTGAAACACCAAATTACCAGTAGCAATGATGGAGGAAGTATTCAGTAAACCTTGAGTAAAAGTACTACTGCCACACTGAAAAATGGCCCTTAACCATTATACCAAGGTAACATTACATTATTACTATTACTCATGCATAAAAGCAGGATTTTACTGTTGTAATTGGTTGAGATAGAGATCATTTTGAACCTTTTTGTGTAGGACTGTGACCTATAATTATTTTCATTGTAGATTAATCTGGTGATTACTTTCCCCATTAATCAACTGAATGATTGGTTTTGCAAATATTCTGCAAATTGTGAGAAATGTAGTCAAAGTTAACCAGAGCCGAAAGTAATTTAAAATTGAAACTGAGAGGTAACTAGTAAGTAAGTCCAGTTGAAATGTAGTAGAGTAGAAGAAGGTAGCACGAAAAGTACCTCCAATTAACTGAGTTTATGTTTTTAGCTAACGTAAGTTAGCTACATTCTGCTAATGCTACCAGCAGCCTCATGCTAGCATAGCAAACAGCCTGTAACGTTAACGTTATGCTAGCATAAAACACAGACAAAAATCCACTCATAACATCCATGTTAGCACAAGAAGAAAATACTTAGCTGGTGAAGTGAAGCAGAGGTCTCCATTTCAGCGAAGAATAACCTCTTGAAGAGTCGATCCAAGCCGGGACAGGGGGAGAAAAACTCGGCATTAAATGGGCGTTTGGGGCCGCAGCTAGCCGGCGTTATGCTAACGGTCGCCAACAGTCACGGAGCATCGACACTGTGGCGGTTAATTCCGTCTTCAGAGCTTTTGGTCGGGGAGGGTGAACTGTTGGCAATTAGGTCGGCTTTCTTAGTGAGTAATGTATGGAAAACAGCGACATACTCTCTTTTCAGGTGAGTGTAACGTCCAACGCCAGGTAGGACTCACGGTTAAATAAACCGCGCCATTGAGAAGTTGCCTTAGTTTTATTCACCGGCCGGTGGAGCAAGTCATGTGAGAGTGAGTCTAACACCGCACCACCACTGAGTAATAGTACACTAATTGATTATTACTGTGCATTCATTATTGTCTCATTCTTTTATTACACTGTAAAGTGCATTGTATTGAATTTATTAAAATTTCTAATTATACTGATAAAGTATTTAAAAGAGCTTTGTTCGGCACAGGGCTGCAAAAAGAGAAACATTAAGTTTCTTTTGCTTTCATTTCAAAATAAAGGGGTCATGCAAAACCAAATATTTTCCATTAGTCCCCATCTCCTCACCCGACCACATCCTGCAAAGGTAATCTGTCTTTCATCAGTCCACTTCCTGTGTACTCTGCGTCTGTGACTCACCCAAAAACTGCTAGCAGCACAGCAGCTCTGTCTGTGAGCATTTACAGTAAGAAGCTAACACTTCTCTTTAAATTAGCATCCGGGCAGCACCCGGCTGTGGACAGTACAGCGCTGTTCTGAGGGTCAAACTGTCCTGTGTGTCCTTTTTATAAACACGTCCCAGCAGTTCACTTCCAGTAATGGATGATCTTTAGTTGATCTGTATGAAAATGCAGATAGCTTCTAAATTACACTGCCCATGAAAGTACAATGATCCCTGTTTTCATGGTGTGTAACTACAGCAAAGAAACTGTTTCTGCCATTCATTCAGGGACCCATGGTGCCCTCTAGTGACACGTCATTGGTAGTAACTTAATACAGTTATACAAGTACTGCACTTTAGTAGTTTTGAGGTACTTGTACTTTACTCAGAGGGTTTTATTTTGATAATAGTTTGACACCAAAGCAGTAAAATGATCCAGCATTTCATAAAAAGAGGAAAGAGTCGAGAAAAGTGAGAAAAATGGAGACGAATTTGTGCAGTTTTTTTCATTTTATCTGCAAAGTGAGTACTTTTACTTTTGATATTTTAAGTATATTTTGATTATAATAAGTCTGTTGGAGTATTTTTAGATAGTTGTACTGGTACTTAAGTAAAGGGTCTGAATACTTCTCCCACCACTGCTAGTGAGTAGCCCTCTACTAAAAAGGAGACTAAAATGATCAACAAGCTGAAACCAGCAAACTTTAATACATACTGCATGTCCTTTTTAGCATAATACATCAATTATCAACATCAGAATATATATGGCTCTGATTTCAAGGTACATAAATCACTCAACAAAATACCCTGTTTGGACAAACAACCAATACAAAGTGCACGAATAAAGTCCGTTCAAGTCAACTGCGTCACATCACAGAACTGCTGTTGTGTTTTTAGACAGAAAAAGAAACAGCTGAATTAAAGCTTACATTCAGGAAACCTTGGGAGGGTCTGTAATTTCAGGATAGTTTCATGGGACAGTATTAATTATCTCTGGTGCTTTTACATAAGTGACCAATGCATCATATTAAAATGGCACGCTTGCACACACACACGCACACGCGCACGCACGCACGCACGCACGCACGCACGCACGCAGCACAAACTTAATTATAAACATATTTGGCACCATATTTTAGCATAGAACATAAAATACAACTTGCAATACAACTTTGTTAGTATACGGAGGTAATATTTGATTTTGGCACATTACAAGAAAGGTTTAAAAAGCTCATGTAATCCTACGTATTACATGCTCCGTCTTCACTGAAAAGGTTTTAAGAATAGAAACCCACGTATAGCATGAACTCCTCAACATTAAAACGGTCTTTCTAAAAATCAGCTCACTTCACCGGATAGCCTGACGAGGAGCTACCGATCGAGATTTCCCACGTCGGCGAAGTCGAGCCGCGAATGCTCAATGACAAGGAAAGCACCATTTTTCCTCGGAGAGTTCAGAATTGGTTGCAGTTCTTCAGCGCCGTAATGAGTAATGTAAACAAATGAGTCGAGAATGACCTCTGTAAACCCTTAAAGCCGAGGTGTCGTCAAAGTCCAACAGACATAATCATGTATTGCACTCTGGAAGGAATCCTAAGTCCTCACTGCACAAAGGGGTCGTCCTGGCCTGTTCAAACCATCTTGACAAACAAAAAGCTGGTATATAGATATAGAATTAATAAGGTATTCAGTAATACTATGTTTATTATAACATCTTGTGTATATTAACATTGATATATAGATTATTTCAACATTATGATATGAAAGATACATATTTATAAATTGCTATGAATATAGGCAGGTGCTCCTGTTGAACAGACGCAGCGCCAGTTATAACATAATAACTATTCTATGATTATGTATTTTCATCCAAAAGAGTACAAATAAATGCTTTCACACGTGGCTCACGGAGTAAACCGATGTGAAACTCCATAGTGAATGTGAATTGAAGCCTCCCATGCACAGAGAGGCTTCAACACAGGTCGAGACTGGTTTTCAAACAGGCCAGCGTGAACCTTAAAAACCTCAGCATGCATGCTAAGTAAGTACAACAGCAGTCTCTGGTGGACACGTAGAAAAATCACATGTCACTTTGAGCATAATGTAGATCTGTGGTGCCTTATTGGAAATCAGTGAGAGCACGTTGAAACGCGAAGGTTCAAAGAGTACCCTGGGGCTGCACTGAACATCGATCTGCAATAAATAACGTCAATAACAGCCCGCGACCTATGACAAAGCACGACAATCTCTTGTTTTCATCTCACCTCGTTTCAGCCTCTCGACCTCCACACACATTTACCTCAAGTATATCTGCACCAACATATATATTAGATTCACATCAGTATTCTATCGTAGAGCAGCAGAAACACATATGCACTGGATATTGTATGGACAGAAAACAAGGAACGGACAATTCCTTCATTTCGTGGAATCTGTGTTAACCTCAATCTGTGGTGGGGCACAGTACTATGTGTTGAGATGAGCTAGTGAGCATATCCTGGGGAAAAGCCCCGCTATGTACGTTTGTACATAGCGACAAAAACACATGTAAGTTTTATGCCTCAGGCTTGACTGGCAAGCTGCCCTGACTCCTTGGTAACTCCACTGTATCTTCCACAGATGTACCAAACCACCAATCATAACCACCGACCCCTAATAGGAACAAATACGCAACATTAACTTTACATGTAAGTAGCCTGGTTCCAAAGACATGCAGGCAATGTCCACCATCACGGATGGCTAATTCACTAACAAGTTTAACAACAAACGAGGAACCTTCATGAAGCTCAGTCCAAATAAGGAGCAACTTCATACTTAAACGCCAACGGCATGCACTTTGCACAAAAAAAAAAAATGCCTGTAATCTTATTCATAACATAACTCCACGTTTGTCTATGCAAATTCACTCGACACTGGAACTGAGAAGCTCACGATATCCACAACCTGCAGGAAAAAGCAAGAACTGCACCAAGCCATGCTCTAACTAAAGTCTACTGCCAGCTTTCTACAGTGACACCAGAATGATCACATCAACTATCTGTAATCTACGATCCTCCTCAAACACAGTCTGTTCTGCAGCATCCCGAGTCTTTACACGTACTGTAGGAGCTAAAAAAAAAAAAAAACGCTTTTCACTCTTTTCACTGCATCGTAGCTTTGACATCTCGGCTTCTACTGCACTGACCGCGCTTGCTTCTGTGTCCTTTAACTGAAAACCACAACTGAAGCGACATTTTATCACCATGGGAGTGGTGTTGGGATGTCGAAAGAAAGGGAAAAAAAAGTTGTGCACCCAAAAAAGGACAGCAATGACGGCGGTTCTCGAATCGAGACCACCGGATATGACGATGCCAGCGCGATCTGGACGGAGCAAACTGCAGCCCCATGCAGCACTAAGCTGCAAGCAGGTTTGTCTCCCTAAAGCAGCAGGGGACAGGAAGATGCCTGAACAGAGCCCTAAAGGGACCACGACTGAGCCAAAATGAAGCCTTAATGGTCACAGAGCTGCCTGGTTGCCAAACTGTACCGCTCCGTGGAGCCACCTAGAGGCCGGTGAGGTCCACGATCGCTTTGATGAAGATGGTGTCGTCGCGGATGTAAGAGTTCTTGGCGTCGAGCTTGGAGAGCGGGCAGAAGAGCGGACAGCCGCTGGCGATGTTCATCTCGCTCACAGGTCTCTGGAAGGAAGAGGACGTGACGTCGGGTCGAAAGGCGTCGATGATGTGCTCCCGGTTGCTCTGGTCCAGCAGCATCAGAGTCACCTGGAAATTAGATATATTTACTGTTATCGTGTCTGTTCACAATGTGTTTCTTTTTGGAAAGGAGTGAAAAGGGAAGTCTTTCCTGCCACTGAACATTTGTATGTGAGGGAATATATGTTGTGAACAGATAACAAAAAAATCTGCATCTTTAATTTGACGCCTTGAATTAGACACTGCAAGAGACCAAACATGCAGTTTCCAGCATGTTCTTTGTTAGCGGTGAAGCCTGGTCCTTCAGTAATGAAGGGGATAAAAACTGTCAGGAAACATCTGTCTGTGGCTCATTTACCTTCTGGTTGAAAGGCCATTTGAGCAGAGCGTCACTCAGTCCCCTCATCACCACAAAGAACAGGGACAAGTGGCTGCCACGCCCCGTCCCATCGCCATTCAGGTAGATCCGCAGACACATCTTGTAGCCGTACTTACTGGTATAGAAGGCTGAGAGGAAAGAGAAATTCAGCTTTAGTCGTGTGCAGATAATGAGGCTTCTGTAACTGAGGCTTCACTTGGATTCTAGTAAGCTGGACCTGTTGTATGTGCTAACATGAGCATCCCGTTCAGATCAACCACACTTTGGACCAGACCTGGCTGCCCTCGGGTCCCTTTTGGATGAGCCATCTATGCATCATGCAGTTCTGTTACCTGGGGAAAACATGGCAGGGGCTCGACCTGCGATGGCGTCCTGTCTCTTCTTGGCGAAATCAGAGATCCTCCAGACGAAGACGCCATCGAAGGTGGTGGCAGACATTTCCCTCAGCCGACCCTCCATCTCAGCTACTGTTAGGTCCTTCAGCCCCACTGTCCTCTCCAGCTGTCGCACCTGGGAAACAAACACACGGTGTTCATAAGGCCACATACTGTATATCAATATCTGCATATACACACACAGCAGAGTGTCAGTGTTCCAGGTATATAAGAACCAGGAACTGTACTCATAGTGCAACTTATTCTACTTTGTCTAACTTCTATTTGGGGGATAAGCGCTCACGTTTTGAAACTACACTCCCACAATGCTTTGGTGGGTGTAAACAGGAAGTATAATCACAATGGATTGAGTAACGCTGAGGGCTACAACTTGTGTTTTCAGCCCATGTTTCTTTACATTTTAGCAATTGGCACCATGAAAGGTTTGCCGAATTAACCATTAGCAGTTGCTGTTTGCGGTGTGTTCATGGATATACGGGCAGCTCTCACTGGATTACTTTGATACTGAAGAAAACTTAAAAATGTGATGATTCTCAGGCAAGTTCTGCAGTTATAAGGAGCACTGTTTTTTCTCTGATTTCTGGCAGATTTGACTTGTGACTGTGTGATTTTTTTTCTGCAGTTATGGTTCAGTTTCCCTCCAGTCCAACCTTGTTACTCAGAGCCTCGATCTTGTCCTGGTCCAGTTTGTGCTGACGGTTGCTGGCTTCCATGGTGGTGGCAAACCTCTCCACCTCTCTGTTCAGGACACACACCACATTTTCGAACGTGCCGGCTTTAACCTCAAGCTCTGTGCACCTGCGACCCAGCTCGGCCACCTTGGTCTTCTCGCTGTGGAGCTGGAGCTCCAGAGCCGCGCCCACCGAGCTGGGCAGGGGCGTGAAGGAGGTAGACACAGACAGAGTGGGAGCCAGAGTGGGCGGTGGAGGGAGAGGAGCTGAGGCGGGTGGACCAGGAGGACCGGAGCTGGAGGATGAGGAGGAGGCGGCGGTGGCTCCCTGCACGGGAGGCCCAGAGGAGGTGGTGCTAAGCTGGGAGACTCTGGCCTCAAGCTCTCTGAGGGACTGTTGGAGTTCCACCAGTTTGTGTCCAGCTAGTTCCAGTCCCTGGGGCTGCAGGCCCTCCATGCTCACTTTCATGCCCATAATGTAGTGCAGCAACAGATTGAGGTGCTCGTAGGCAAAGCCGCGCTCGTGGTCATGAATCTTTTCCTTTTCCACCTATGAGAATGGAGGAAAATGTAAAAGACACAATAAATGCATGCACCCTGATAAGGGACTGTATGAAAATTATTGGGATGGAGAGGGGGCTTAGCTTTTAAAGAACAAGCTTTTTTTTATAATCACCAAGCTTTGTAATGCAACTATTTTTAAATGTTTTTGACAATAAATCTCACAAAAGAATTAATCTGATGAGAGAAAGAGAGAAAAGGAAAAAAATGCATGACGCTCCCTCTGACCTCTCATTTTCATACAGTCCCTAACCTGAATGTGTCTAACAGTGAGGACGTTAAGAGGACAATGAGGCTACTTACAGACATGTCACATCCCACCACATGAAATCGACACGGAGTTCTGAATTTGCTGCAGAACTTAATATGATCCACATACTGAAAGCAAAACAGTAAAAAGGATTATTAGCATATTTAGCGACTTCCTGCAGTTTGTGCCTCTCATGCATGCTGATCTTTGAAGAACCCAGAAGAGGTTCAGAGGATATTTACAGAATCCGAAAAGATTCCATCAAAAAAACATTTTTAATGCTGTTTTCCAAGTTCTGAGTCTTTTTCTTGATCCAAACAAAGATGGAAGCCAAAAATGAATTTACACTGAGATTACTTTATGCTTTTTCTTTAATTTTCATACAAAAATAGCATCTTTATAGCAGCGACGGAGGTAATCTCTGGCTGCCTGGACAGAATGTGTTTTCCTCCAGACGGTTGGAGGGAAGAGTCTTTGAGGATTCTGGAAATACTCTGAGAAGAGAGTTCTTCAAGTGTTTTTCAAATCTTTCCAAGTTTCACGCTCAGCTCTGCGACTCGAACGTAATCACAACACGAGAGGCACAAGCTGAGGATGAGCAGCTCCGTGGGACTGTTTATCTGCATGCTGCTCACAGATTCACCTTTTCTCTGGGTATTTTCTTCTTGGCGCAGCCTTCACAGATCATCGGGTACTTGGGACAAATCTCGTCATGTGCCTGGAAAACAAGAGTTTCTTTTAACGACACACAAACGGCTGCTGTGACGTGCGGCTTAGCATCCCAGCAGGTCTAAATAAATCATGTCCAACCTTGATGTTCTTGAAGTGAAACGGCTCCTTGCAGTACTTGCAGTTGAGCGTCCTCTCCGGGCACTCTCGCTCGTTATGGCGCTCCTGTTCGTTGAAGCGAATATGTTCTTTGCAGGAGGGGCAGGGGATGATCATGAACTCACACTTGCCCTCGTGGTTCAGCTGTAAAAAGTAGATTTTAAGGTGTGCTGGGAGCCTTCGCTGTCTGCATGCGTGCACAACAAGGGAAGCTAAGCTAGCAAAACACAGATGAATCAGTTCACAGACGGATCAGGTCCATCTGAAAACAATGAGAACAAAGGGGAGTCACTTACCTCATACTCTTTAATCGTGCCTTTCCAAGTGCAGCTTTCATTGACACAAACAGCTGAAAGGTGTTCAACTTCCCTTCGAACTGCGTTGTCAGGAAAAGCCTGAAAAAACAGGAGAAAACAAAAGGATGAGGAAAGCTGCTCCAGCTGCATCAACGCTTTGTGTGTTTTTCTCCTTGTTGTCGGCGTGTATGATCAGCTGAGGGCGTGAGCTCGTGTTCTTAGGATCGCACCGGGAGGACGGACTCATGAGCAGCTGCGTTTGTTCTGCACGTCTGCTCACAAATAAAGCATGAGGCAGCTTCTTCGCTTCTGGTCTGAACAAGCCTTCAGAGCCAAAACTGTGGCCGCAGCGAGCCGTGAATGTCGGATCAGAGCGGGACAGGCGAGTCCATCTCATCCATTATTGCAAGGAATGAATTTTTGTCCAGTTTGCACATGTTCATAGAGAAAAATGTGGTCATGGCATGAAATCAAGTCAAAGGCAAACCGAACGTTCTGCTTTCATTCATCATCAGTGTAATTCCTCAGCAGCAGTTTGTTCCTGTGGCTCTTCAGTACCTGAAGCTGTTTGGTCAAAACGGGCTAAAAGGGAAGCATACCGGAGTTCTGGATAAATAATATAAAATATTGTGATGAAGATGGCTGAAATCTCTGTATCTGTGGCCAAAGTACATTTACTATTTTACTACTACTACTACTATTTTTCCACCCCACAGGAGGGCCCGACCCCGAGGTTGGGAACCACTGGACTATGTTAGCTGACTGTATATAAAGCAGTTAAAAGTCCCTTCACCTGCAGGACTGACAAACATCTGGAAGTATTATTGATAGAAACTCTTTTCACAGCATGTCTATGGTATACTGTGGTTAAAACTGTACAATGATAACTGGTGAAAATAAAACTCAGGCCAGTTAAAACTGGTCTAAATGAAACTGAGACTGGTTAAAACTGGTTAAAGTTGGTCAAAACAAAACCATAACTGGTCAAAATGAAATGGACACTGGTTAAAACTGGTCAAGATTAAGCTAAGACTGGTTAAAACTGGTCAACTTAAAACTGAAAATGGACAGAAATGGTCAAAAATAAACCAAGACTGCATTATTATTATTATTTACATGTATATGTTTATATTCCAAGCAAATTTAAAGACATTTGAAGACATCGTTTGGGAGGCTGTGATGGACAGTTTTATTTTTTATAGAGCAAAAGTTTGATGGATTCATGGAGAAAACAAGGCAGAATTGTGGCTGCTTTGTTTAAAACACTCCTGAGACGCCATGAGACCGATGATGTGCGTAAACCACATCAAGAAATTCCCTTTAATTCAACAAAAACTCGAATTCAAGACATTTGTGAAGTGGAAGAAAATACGTAGAAACTCACACATCCTTGTTTCAAAATCGACGTGGGGTCCTCAAAAATATCCTCTTTAATGCAGGCATTGCATTTCTGGGGTCCATTACTGCAATAAAACAAGATTACACGCTGATATACTGCACATGCAAAATATGCACACAGTACATTTACACAACTCCTGTACTTTAAGTACAATTTTGAGCTCGTATTTTACTGGAGTATTTCGAATTTCTGCTCCTACTTCACTACAATTCAGAGAGAAATATTCATTTAATAACTTTTTAGATTACAGATTACTAACACAAAATATAATTCAGCTCATAAATGCTGATGTAGTATTACAGATAAGGTACTCAGCAGTATATAATGTAATAAAAATGAGCTCCACCTTTAGCAGCTGCAACATTAAAGCCATGAACACTTGGATACATTCACTACATTTAGATATTTCTGTACTTTTACTCTAAATTCTTGCATGCATGACGTGAGTATTTCTGCGCTGTGGCGCTGCTACTTGTACTCTAAACTTAAAGATCAGAGTACTTCTTCTACCACTCAGAGTAAGTCTGGGCCCTTGGTCACCTCACGGTCCTGTTGAAGCAGTAGGAACAGAAGCGATGTCCACACTGGGCCTGGAACGGTCGGCGGAGGATGTTGTGACAGCAGTTGCACAGGTGCTTGTCCTCCAGCTTGTTGCCCAGGATCTTCTTGGGGAAGCCCGGTTTGTTGCTCTCCATGGACGAAGGGGGGGACGGTTCCTGTGCGGCCATGGCGCCTGTTCACACGTCACACCTGGGGAGAGAGGCAAGGCGTGAGGAAGAACTTCACGCCGATGCAACAGTTTGGGATGAATGTGCCTTTGGACGCGCTGTCAGCCATCAAACATGACTGTGCTCCACGTTTGGAGAGGAGCAGTAATGGTTCCTCTCTGTGGCAGAGCATCACAGGCCAGCTGAGAGGCCCACACCCTTTGTTTACATCCCCACTCTGCATTCACGGCTCCTGGTGCTCGACTTGGCACAAACTGATGGTGATCCTCTCTTCCTACTCAAACAATTCACACGCTCAGCTCAGCCTACCCAGCAACGATGCTGACAAATCGCACATCCATTGTCTGTGCTCCGCTTCCTTTCCCCCTTCCCCGTCGCTGTTGCTAAGCTATCAGCTTCCTTTGGTCAGAAGTGGTACCCAGCACGCCGCCACGCCCCTTTCAAACCTCGAGCTGGCTGGATGAGAGACACCGTTTACTGGAAACGCTTTTGCAAAAGCGAACGCCAGAGTTTGCGCTTACCTGCGTTTCGGTCTAAACTGTCATCGCGTGCACAGGCTGTGAGATCACTTTCCTGCTCGCGGGTCGTCGCTCGCGCTGTGTGCCGATACGATGTGTGGTTCTGCAGCCGACTGGAGGTGTTTTCTTCAACGTTAGCCACATAATATAGATGTGGTCCCCAAAAAGCGATGGCTGTTATTGTCCAATATCGCCATTGCACTTCCAGACTGGGTGTTACGTCATGCGGGGGGCTGGACACGGGTTGATGGGCAGACGAGGTGTGCAGGCGCGCATGCCATTGGCTCAAAGCTCCGGAGTGGGCGGGCTGCTTTGTTGTGGGAGCACAATAAACATCCAGAGAAGCGGTTCTATAAATGCACATTACATGCGTCTGTTTTCAGAGCTCCTGCGTCCTGCAGCCGTCTGTCGTTCACTGTGTTACATCTTCAGTGTGAAATGTGCTGAATATTTATACACATTTATTTAAATACAGTACAAAGAGTACAACCAGGAACCCTTCATGAAGAGTTAACAGAGAAGTATTCAGGTCCTTTACTGGAGCAAGAACAGCAACATCACAGTGCAGAAATGCTCTGCTGCAAAAGTACAAGCATCAAAATGTGCTTTAAGTACCAAAAGTACAAATAATAATAAATCATAGTACTCCCTGTGAGTGTTGCAGGAAAGTGGGGCTAGTTTTAATTACTTTACACACTGCTGGCTTGTGAAAACCCAAACCTAAAATAATGCATCATATTTAATTTTGTATCATTACTCTGAATCTGCAAAGTCTCTTAAATACATGTAGTGGAGTAAAAAAACAATATCTCCCTCTGAAATGTCTCAGAGTATAAGTAAAGTACACTTACTCAAGTATAACTACCTCAAAATTCTACATGAGTACAGTACTTGAGCTATTTCCCACAGACGGGCCTTTCCACTGGATCACGTTCATATTGTACAGATGTTCATATAGATGTACATGTTGATGCTTCTCATGTGCTGAAACCAACACACATGCTGTATTTCACATGGAATTAGCAGCCTGTGATCGTCCATGTCTCCGGCTTTTCACTGAAAACCACACGACAAACTGTGTGTTTGTGTTTCTGACTCATTTTCATTCCAGCACGACAAGCGTTCACACAAGCCACGCAAATATTTTCAAAAATGACACCGAAAGAAGAAATCAGGAGCTGAAAAACATGAAAATGAGTCACTGCAGAGTGGGAGTGAAGAGGAAAGAGCAGCAGAGGAGCAGATAGAGAGGAGAGACTGAACCAGAGCAAACACCACGTTTATGTTTGGAAGCTGCAGAAGAGCAGCGGCCGGGTTTGTCCTCCCTTTGCCTGCTTGAACCAGAGCAACTTCATCTAATCCAGACACAAAGACGGCATTCATGACCGAGAACCAGTGATCCCTGTTGATAGAGAATGGACACAATGGGATCTTTTAGCATTTCAAAAGACAAACGGTGGCTCCGGCACCTGACTCCACCAAACTCCAGGCTAATCTTAAAATGGGCAAAGAGGTGGAGCGTGGGTGGAGATGTGGCAGGCAGAATGGAGCCTGGTTGGTGGCGCTGAGCAACTACCTGTCACTCAAAACAGCCACGCCCATGGCTTTGTACAACTTTATGTTATGTGAAAAATCTTCCCCCGTACAGTTATGAGCAGGTTAGCTTTAGCTAAGAAGCTGTAGAGACCACATCAGGCTGTAAAAACCCAGTTCTTCTTGCATCGCTGCCAGCAGGCCGTTCACCAGCTCTGAGCCTCCTCTGGTATCCTGTGAGCGTAATCTTGAATACATCCGAGTCTCCTGAGAGCTGTTTGCATACATTTGTATGGCGACACACACACACACACACAGTCAGGTGACTGCGAGGTCAGCCTTACAGAAACCTGGTGAACAAGTAAAAACGCACAAGAGACTTTTATTTCTGCGACAGTCACAGCAGCTGAAGGCACAGACCTGGATGTAAACGGAAAGATTCGCCACACCAGCGCGGCTGAAAACACGAGCTCGCTCTTCTCTGTGATGCTGACTGCTCTCCTCAAGCACAAACACCCAGCGTCATATTTCAAAGTAAAAACACGAGTAAAACAGGACAAACTGAAGCTCTTGAGTTGCGTAAGTGAGCAAACTTGTAATGTACAGGGTTAAAAGCTACAGACTGGACCTCATTTGGATGGAAAATACCTGTTCAGCCCAGTTGATTTGCTTTCATTTGCAAATTTTAACAAAGAAGAAGGTACTATGAACATAAAGACATCATACCAACATCCCCGGCTGAGTGATTCATATACTTTACATAAATATAAGTTATTGGCAATTCAATTCTAACAAAGAACACATAAACAGCACAAGTTGACCTTTTAAGAAATGTGTGGAAACACTGAAATAAGACCTTTGGACCTCAAAAATCCCACTATTGTGAAATGAAAATAAAAGCTCTCAGATAAATACGACACAAACGCGAACACTGACACACTAACAGGCTGCTTCAGTTCACCCTCCAGCACAACATTTTGTTCAGAAAGAGTCCTGAGTAGGAAGAGAAAGAAGCCATTATTGCACAATTTAAGTTAAAGTTCACATAATTTGAAGAAAGCTTTCTGACCACTGCTGATCTTCAGTGATAAATCAACATCTCCAATGAAAGTAAAGCTTCTGTCCGGACTGGCCAGCACACGACTCTTCTTTTCAAGTCTCTTCAAGTAGCTTCCGCAGGTTTCTTTGAATCTAGGATTAAAAAAATTAAGAAAATCTGAAAACATGCACAGTAAACCCATTTTAAACTACGACTGACTATAAACTACTGCAGATACTTTCATAAATATTACACGAGTAGGAAGATAAATGTCGGATTTTGAAATGAATAATGTTTTATTCATTGTTTTTAATAATAGATTTATAAGCAACATGATTTTAATGCAGCTTCTTCTGCTTTTAGTAAGCACTGTATTGCTATGTAAAGTCAAGGCTGCCTCTAATGATCATGTTAACTGTCGATGAATCTGTTGATTATTTTCTTGATTAATTGATTAGTTTTTTGGTCTTAGAGTGTCCACAACCCAAATATATTCACATTACTGTCACAGAAGAGGAAAGAAACCAGAAAATATTCACATTTAAGAAGCTGGAATCAGGGAATTTTCTTAAAAATTCCTTAATTGATGATCAGAATAGCCGGTGATTACTACTTATTATTACATTTTACATGTTGGTTAATAGCTTCCCTTTAGTCAGAGCTTACTCCCTCCGATGCACATCAGTTCATAACGTTTTGATGACAAACCTTCTCGAGCTTGAACAAGTTGGTCGACAGCTCTCCATAGATCTCAGCATTCACTTCATTCTGGGATCTGTGGCTCACAGCATTTCTGCAACAAGATTTGCACTAAATCATTGATCAAACAACGTGTGATGCTTTACTAAACCAACACCGCCCGAGTCTCTGATGTTACGTTTCTCCAACAGGTTAGCTCTTACTCGTTCCGAACGTGCTCCCCCATCGACACCAGGGAGTTCAACCGATGCTCCAGAGCCACAATCTTGAAAGCCATGTAACAGGAGGACAGAACGAGAACGCTAACTCTGTGAAGAGGCCCAAACACAGTGACGGATGAACAGTCAGACACCCACCACACGGAAACAATCGCTAACACGCCCAAACAATGGAAATGGACTTGCCGGAGAAATCTAACACTTGTCCTCACGGCTTCTCGTGTTCCACATAATGAAAGGTAACTCACAAAAACAAGTAGATGAGGAGGATGGCGTGTAGCGACATGGGCTGTGAGGGTTTGTCTTTGAGCGCGACTCCCCGGGTCGGCTTCGTGGAGCCTACGAGGAAAAACGAAAGAGAAGAAATACTGATGTGGTAGATGCTAGCTGTAGTGAAATGAAACTTTTAAAAATGTAAACAAGCTGTAATATTAAAGGAATATTTGTTTTTACATGATAGAGCTGAAGATTGACACCGCTCTCATGGAATATAAAGCAGGAGACGGCTAGCTTAGCTTAGCATAAAGACTGGAAACAGGGGGAAACAGCTAGCCTGGCTCCAAAGCTAACAAAATCAGCCTACCAGCACATCAAAAGCGCTTCAATTCAGACACTATGTTGTATATTTGTTTATTCATTCTGTGCAAGTGTAAAAACCTGCAAGTGAAAGAGTTAGCGAGCTGTTTCCTGAGTTTATGCTAAGCTATGCAAATCAGTGCATTAGCTTCATTTTTTCAGTACAGACATGAGAGTGGCATCAATCAATCTCTCAGCCAGAAATGTCAAACTGTCCCTTTAAACATGTACAGATTCTGGCAATCTCTGAAACCCAAACTACAGCGGTACAAAAAAAGCTCTTTTCCACTCAAAGGGATCCAGTTTAAAAGTACCGTTTTTAACGGCAGCTCCGTGCTTTTGGCTGGGAGTCTGGAGGTGAATGTCTGCGTGGACTGAAACCTCTCCCCCCTTCACTGCGCTGAGAAATGTGCCCGGCAGACCGCTGAAGTCTGCCCAAATAAACAGAAAGAAGCTGTGACTCACGGCCGGTAAATATTAGTAACAGAAGCACAAACATCCCCACAGATCAACACGCACTTCGCTTTAAAGGTTAAAAAATCAAACTGACACAAAGAACAGGCAGAGGATGTCGTTCATCATTCAGCAGGATCATCGCTGTTTTCATGCTAACCGCCTTCACTATAACAAAGCCTCAATGGCTCAAATTTCACTTGGCTTCACTCCAGCTATTTGCAAACCAAAGAGTGTCTGAGCTACAGTGACACCTGACACGCTCAGCACAAAAAAACCTAAGTGTGTACAGTAGAGTAAGCATACAGTAGCTTTGGAGAGGGTGGATGTGTACATGGAGGGAGGAGGACGGAGCACACACCGGTTATTTTATCATAATCCGGAGTTTGAGAGCCGGAGCTGCTGCTCTCCATCATCTCCTGCCGCCTTTGTTGCACAACCCCATCGAGGTCAGAGAAGTCTCTAGAAAAGTCCTGCAGCGCACATACAGGAAGATATACAATGGATACCTCATGCAGAGTGGGTACTGTACAACAATAGAACGAGGCGTTTCTACAGATGTTTAATCACAATGGAAAATATATGAATAAATAAATAAACCCGGTAGAAAAGAGTGCGGACTGACCAGAGGAAGAGACGATGGGCACTTTACCCTGAAGCTGTTCTCGCAGGAGGAAGTAACGGGGCTGTTACAGGTCTTATCCACCTGGAACGACAGAGTACACGTTAGGACGCAGAAGTTCTTAAAGAAGCATTAATACGGCTTTAATACAAGCTACAAACACAGCACTGAAACATTATCGTCTTATAAAGTTGTAACGGCTAACGTGTTGTCAAACAACTGCCGGTTTCAGAGCAACACTAGCCTTCATTAGCTCGTGTTCGTGACCACTTGATGACTGCAAGTCTAACATTCACTTTCTATTTTGGTCTCCACCACCTCCTGAAGGAAATGTCCGGCTCATTAGCAGCTATTAGCAGCTGTTTGTTAGCTAGTTGGTAGCTAGCTGCCATTAGCTGTCAAGAAGGTCGCACACAGTGGATCTTTATACTTAAACTGGGTATATGTGACTTTGGACAAAGCTAGGCTAGCTGTTTCCCCTTGTTTCCAGTCTTCATGCTAAGCTAAGCTAACCGGCTGCTGGAGGTAGCTTCATATTTAGCATACAAACATGAGAGCTGTATCACTTTTCTCATGTTTACAGCTAACGTGCTATTGTTTAGACTGTAAAACAGTGAAAATAGCCCCAAGTGACGTCTTCAAACTGTAGTTTTATCCAGCCAACAGTCCAAAATACAAAGATATTCAACACTTTGTCACATAGAAATGTCAATGTTTCATTCGTGCTTAAATGATTAATCAACTTTCAAAATAGGTGTCGATTATTTTGTCATTTTTCGTAATTGTTTCAGATCTATTTTCTCAGGATATTCACACTAGAATAAAAAAAATTTCAATTCAGAAGATCTTAATTACCTCCAAATGAACGCAGATGGACCTCAGAAGCTTGTAGGTGGTGTTTCGAGAGAGGAAGGACACGAACACATGCTGGAAAACAGTCGTTACAAGTCACTTCATGTTTAGATCAGAAGAGAAAAACCTGATGGTCTGAACAGTCTTCTCACCTGATAACTTGTAGTTTCGATCACAAGCGCGTTTGGCACCAATAAAGCAGTTTTAGTCTTTTTGATAAACGTCACAGACAACACAGGGATTGAGATCTGGAGATGAGAAAACGCCACCGTGTTCAAGGTCCCGGCTCTGAATCAGGAAATCATTTCTGTGTTGCAGTTCGCTGTATCATACCTTTGTGTCTCTGCCAAACACTTTGGAGTGGAAACAGATCCAGTTGTCAGAGACAAACATTTTGCCCTGATACAAGATGTCTCTCTGCAGGGCACAGGTGTAACCTGTTGGCACAAACAGTTTCATTAACACGTCAACAATCGAACAATTCTTCGCCTCTCGGAGAGAAACGGAGAAGCTGAAACTTACTTTGTTTGAGGATCTCGTCTTTGCTGACCTCTTTGAATAACTTATGATAGTGAGCATTTGTCTTTGATAACTGAAAAGAACAGAGCAGACATTTGATTCATGAGGGAATCTGCAAAAACGTGTCAAATTTGTACTAAGTTTGGTGAGAACTGTGAGATGGGACGGTGTCCCTACGTGGCTGGGCTGAGACTTCTTCCTTTCAAACTTTGTTTCGAAGTCGCTCGGACTCAGCATTGGTGAAAGCTGCTCCACAGGTTTCAACCTGACAAATAAAAGGTCAGTGTTTATGTTTAAGCAGCGAGGTAACACCTGAGAGGACAGGTAAGATTCATCAGCGACTGCAGGAAAGCCCCAGTTACAGTGTTTTAACTCATAATAAAACATGATTATATGCTCACTTCTGCGTATCTGTTTAGCTATATATAGATCTATATACAGATGTTAGTCAGAGGTAAACATGGTTCATCTGCCGTTGTATGTTGGGTGTCAGCTGTGGTTGCATAAGGGCTGCTTACACAGCAATGGCAAAATCTGTAAACAGCACTTATACAGGTGTACAGTACTTAGGTGGAATAATAGCCAGTGAAGAATACAGTTTACTGACTGCTTCAGTGAAATGAGTCCAGTTTAGGCTGTGATGTGATTTAATGTTTAGGGCGTTACGCGGTAATAAATTTTAATTTGAATGAATCACTAAAAAAGAATATTTGATGTATATTAACATAAAAAAAACACTTAAACTTATCTTAAAAATGAGAAAGTTTACATTTAGGAAGATTTAAGGGATCTAAATTAAGTTCAGTTGTTTAAGCAGTTCAAAATATTAATTTTGGTCATTGGTAGAGCTGCAACTAACAATGTTTTCATTACCAATTAAACTGCTTTTCTTAATTTAACACTAATGTCTAACAAGTGTGTGTGAATTCTTTGTCCATGCTTAAGCTATATATCTATTTACATGCACATGCTCCCAGTACTCTTAAATTAATATAAACAAAAACAAAAAAAATCTAACAAGTGTTTTCTTCTTAAAAGTGTAAAAATAGTGAAAAAGCCAATCACAATTTCTGCTTTGGCAGAGTCCAAAGTGACGTCTGCAAATGTCTTGTTTTGTCCAACTATCAGTTTAAAAAAAATAAAAAAAATAAAATTCAAGCATTTTTCAAGTAAACTTTGTTTGACTTAAAAACAAAGCTGTTCTATCAGGTCTGTCATGTGAGCCTGAGCAGCCTCACAGAGGACAGCATAACCTTCCTCACCTCATGCCGGCTGGTTTCTTCCTGCACTCCGAGGGGTCTGTCTCTGTGTCCAGACACAGGTGGAGGTCTGCAGGTGACCGTCCGGGCCTCCTCTGCCTCCTCTCACCTCCATTCTCCACCTCAAACCTGGAGACATGACATGTTCTGTCTGTACCTGCACCCACTCACCTGCACAGGACTGTCATAACACATGAACTGTGCAGCTAAGTCATGCATCAAAGCAGCCGATCAGCTCTCACTCAGAACTGCAACTCAGTATGAAATGTTTTGTCAGGCAAAGCTTCTCGTGCACATTAACTCCATCTGCGCCTCTTCTGTGCCACGTACGCGTCTCGTGCAACCATTGAAAGTCAGCACAGCCCTTTAATTAAAAAAACAGGATATGCACGCAAACAACCACAACGCATCAGGCCTGAATCGACTGCAGCTGGAAGCCAAACCAGGCCTTCCTCTCCATCTTATCCACACTTACGTCGACCGCGTCCCCCGGGAGTCCTTGTGGGAAACTTGCTCCGGTGTGGATAACGGGGTCAGGGGTCTGTCCGCCTGCTCGGTCATCAGAACCATATTTCGGCTTCATTTACACGCCTCCCTCCATCGGCTTCAGCTGTCGCCCTTTGCGCCACATATAACTAAATACAGAGGCTCCAGGAAGCTTTGGCACGGAAAGTTTGGGAAGATCGCTCGATGAACCGAGCAGCCCGACAGAGGAGGAGCCGGGAAAGGGGAGGGAGCAGCGGGGAACAAGAGCAGGAACAACAGGGAAGAGCACTTCCCCTGCTGGAGCCGACGACTTCTGCAGCGTGGGATAAACTCTCCATTACTCCCTTTTAATAAAACAGAAGTAGGGAAAGATAACTTTAATGCAACTTCTAAAAGAAAGCGCGCACAAGGTTGAGCTTTGCGCGAATCCTTTGCGTCATCAGCTCCACGCCGTCAGGACTCCCGCAAGCTTTGCACAGCTGCTTCTTCATCGCCCTTCTGTTGTTTTCAGCTGTGGAGGCTCAAACTGTTTGATTCCTCAAACCTCAGCGTTACAGCAGAGTGCACGTGAGAGGGAAATCCAGCAGGGGGCGGCAGAGTCCAGCTGATGCGATGACTGAACTCTCAGGTGTGTTTTACCTTCAGGTGACCGCGGGGAGGGCTGGAAGAAGCCTCCAGCTGCTTCAGCGGCAAATACTACAGACGTATCATGAAAGAATATGAAATGGAAAGTAACTGAGTACATTTACTAAAGTGCTGTACTTTGGACAAGTTTGAGGTCTTTGTACTTCACTCGAGTGTTTCCATTTTCTGTTTCTTTGTACTTCTACTCCTCTACAGTTCAGAGGGAAATATTGTACTTCTCACTCAACTCCGTTTATTTGACCATTTTAATCCCAGTTTCAGATTATTAATTAAAACACATATAAATAATTAACAGATAAGAGTTTATTGATACCTGGAGGTAAATTCACAAGCTGGCCTGCAGGAAGTAAAGTAATTAAAATGAGTTCCACCTTAACCAGCTGCAGCAGTGAAGTGATGAACACATTAATTATGATCCAATCATATAATAAAAGAAATGGCTGCATAATGAGTACTTTTACTTTTGCTACCTTAAGTATATTTTGATGCTAATACATTTGTACTTAAAAATTTTAATACAGGACTTAGTTGTAACAGAGTATTTATACAATGTGGTATTGCTGTACTTAAATGAAATAGAAATACTCAAATAAAGTACAAGTACTTCAAGACTGTAGTGGAGAATATGAGTAAATGTACTTATTTACATTCCACCACTGCCTGTCAACATGCACAGCATCCACCTGAATGTGGTACTGAGGATCCTTACGTAGTATTTAAATTATTCCAAAATAAAATTAAGACATTGTTTCTCAAAGTGTGGCCTGTGGCCCATTGGCGGCCCTCAGAAGCATGTTGTGTGGCCCCTGAATGTGACATGAAATACATGCATTAGATTTTAATACACTGCTCTCCTACTTCATCAAACTGTACAGTGACTTTACGCTTCACGCTCTGCCATCAGCGCTCGTGCTGTTAACTAAAGTTTTTCAGTGGACAGCTCTGCAGTTTAATGTGGAGGTGGGATGTGGAAAAATGGCTTCATGTTTGAGGAGAAAAGGAGGTTTCATGAAGAACTCTCTTATGAGACCAATCAGACATCCAGAGACATGAGTTCCTCTGTGTGGCCCTCAGTCATAGGCCGGCTCTCTGAATTGGCACTCGGTCATGCATAAACACTTTCACACAGTTTTTCCTCTTTGTTTCCTCATTTGGTTGTGAAAATTCAAACCCATGACTCCATGTTTTCTATGTCTGCACTGTTCCACCGGCTAAAAATATTCTAAATGTCTTGTCCTTCGTTCTATATACTCTGACATGTTTGGTATCTCTGGAGACCTCTCAGATCAGCAGAAGTTTAAATAAAGTTCCAGGGGTTTGAACAATGTTTGGCTGCACAGCGCGAGTTCGACTTGGCCCGTCGGCAAAGTCATCTGGGTTCATTTATTCAGCTATTTCTTTATTACACGCTTTGTTTTTTCTATGACATCCTCAGCAGATGTTGAGCATGAAGCCGCAAGACTTCAGAAGTTTGACTGACTTTAGAATAATATTAGTATTAAATCTACATGCACATCTACTGTTTATTGTTAGGCTGAGGCCTGATACCTGCACCCTAACTGACTAATAGTTCAAAAATGTCTGAATTATGGGCCTGGACAGCTTATTTATAAATGTCATGAAACACTTCCATGACGTCATAGCAGACGTTGTCTCTACTTCCCCTCATCTGCCTCCAGGTGTCGCTGTTGCAGCATTTAATGACAACATGAGCGCAGGAGGCAACAGACTTGTCAGAGTTCATTAAAGTATCCAGGAGACAATGGCAGAGCCAAGCTAGCAGCTAGTTAGTCTGCCATTAATCATGGCTGACATGGAACAAGGGGTCAGAGGTCAGAAAGCTGCCAGAGACGTTTTTCTACTGCTGGCTTCTTCACAGAAAAGGAGAGCAGGGAGGCATGGAGAATTTTTTTTACTGCTTCACGTCTCCAAGTAACAGTGGAAGAAGTACGCATGTCTTTTACTTAAGTGAGAGTCACAGTACAGCTCTGTAAAAATACTCTGATACAAGTAAAAGTCACACATTCAAGTAAAAGCACAAAGTATGAAAGTAAACTTTTGGGCAGAGTGATATTATTTTATATTTCATACTGTTGGATTGTTATTACTGATGCTTTAACCTGTAAGATGCATTTTAATGCTACAGCTGGTGGGGTGATCATTGGACATGAAAGCACAGTATCATATTTCATAAACTGACCGTGGTTTGTTTGTAAAATCTTAGAAATCCAGCGGTCAGATACATGAAAAGGAGTAAAAAGTAGAATATTTCTTTCTGAAATGTAGCAGAGTAGAATTATAGTGACACAGAATTGAAATACACAAGTACAATACCTCAAAATTGCACTTAATTGCAGTTATTTAGCAAATATACTCATTTGATGTGGATTGATGTACTGACATAAAAACATATTTTCATAACTACTGCAATTGACCAGCATATTTACAGTCAAAACAGTCATTACCATCACTATTTGAATAAAATATGAACGTACAACTGAGACCTTGATCATGATATACTGTACGTCCAAAGTTTTAAATGCCCCATAAACAAATTCCTCAAAGTATTTTGTTTGAAAACATCCAGAGAGGCCAATTAGGTCCCCAGACCTCAAGTTTATGGACTAGCTTGACATTTTGGAATTATTCTTGCAGCGAGTTTCATGACTATGAAGCTACAGCCAGGAGAGGGTTAGCTTAGCTTAGCATAAAAACTAGATGGAAACTAGCCTGGGTCTGTCCACAGGTGAACCATCTGCACCTGTAAAGCTCACTGATTAACATGTCACAGCTCATTTGTTTAATCATTACAAAAGCTGAAGTGGAGAAACTTCTCTGTGGTGGAGGAAATATATTCTGTGCATCCTTCACTTAGACACGCAGCAATACCACAATTTAAAGTCCTGCATTCAAAATTTTACTCGAGTAAAAGCACATTAGAAGTAAGTAGTGTCGTATTAGGACACTTGAAACAAATTAATTCCTATTAATCATAAATCTAGAGAGTATTTTTGTCATCTGAACATGTAAGAATGTGAAATTTGTTGTCAAGCATACAAAATATATGCAGTAATAACTATTCCAGTAAATAACTAAACAATAAATAATTAATGGTGTTTAAATGAAGCTTTCTTTCAAGGACTTTACTCATAATTAGGACCAAGTGATAGTCCTTTATGAGAAACCTACCTGGTGAAATTATTGGGAAAATTGCATACCTTTAAAATAATACATAATAATACATTTTTAATTTGTAAAAAAAAAAAAAAATCAAATTAATTATGGCTGTCAAATAAATGTGGTGGAATAAAAAGTGCAATATACGCAAGAGCTTTGTAGGTGCTGGTTGGAGGACTCCATGACCTTTGGACAGAGCCAGGCTAGCTGTTTCCCCCTGCTTTCAGTCTTTATGCTAAGCTAAGCTAACCCTCTCCTGCTGTAACTTCATATTTGGGGCACACACGAGCGTGGCTTCATACTTGTCATATAACTCGTCTATTTCTATAACTATTCCTTAAAACCTGGTGAAATGGGTTGCTCACTAGATTAAATTAAGCATCAGCTGATGCCAATGTGTGTGTGTGTGTGTGTGTGTGTGTGTGTGTGTGTGTGTGTGTGAAAGATGCCTTTTTCTTCTGAGAAACATCTCCTTCGGCAGGCAGAAGCCTTTTCAGTGCCTGTCAGATATTCCACCACAGAAAGACAGAGAACAAGGAAGGCATAGAGAAAGGAGGGTGTTGTATAGCGAGTGCAAAAATGGTACTTGTGACGGGGGAAGATTGAAGTCCTGTTAAGTGCTCTGCTTGAAAGCATGTCTGGCCTCATTAGCTGTCAGTTGTAACAATACTGAGCTGGCAGTGAAGACAGGTTGGAGTCTAGTGGTCATAAATCACTCCTCGACAGCTGCCTGACAAGCTGGGAACCGGCACGCAGGCACGGGCACCCTCTCAGCCTCCACGCTGCACAGGCACACAGCCGTGAACACAGTAATCTAAGAAATCATCGGTCTCGCCCCGAAATTACACAGAGCCTGGAAAAGTGGTGTTTTGTAAGAAGGGATATTGCTTTCATTTCACATGTACGTATGTGCACTCGTATGTAGCCCCCTCGTCTCCTGAGCTGGCGTCCATTAGCTAAATGAGCGGTGGCTGCAGTGACTTCTGTGGGGAGGAGGGGGGGTAAAGAGCAAGGCCTGCGGGTCATTAATCACGGCCCCTGACATGCAGAGCAGGAGGCCAAGGCTCCCCTATGCATACAGCTGCTGGGCCACACTCAATGCACAGGCGACGTGTTGACCCTCATACGTCCCCCCTCTCCCGCCGCCCGTGGCTCTCATCTGTCCCACTCCCTCACTGTTTGTGTCAGTCATCTGTGCTGTCAGACGCCACCTCCTCCTGACCAGCTGCAACGCTCCTCATGCTGACTCCTCTTACTGCTGAAATGGTGCGTTCACAGGTTTTGAACCTTTCATCATTTGACAGGAGAACAACTAGTCAGGTACTTATAACATACAGTATTTAGCCCTGCTAGCGATAGCATGGCTTTTTGGTTCAGGTGGGTTGAAATTTGTCTGGATTCGAACATTTTAATCACACATTCATGCTCCCCAGAAGATTAATCTTAATGTCTTGCGTGACCCACTTACTTCTAGGACCACCATGAGGTTCACCATGGTTCTCAGTGAAATCTCTTACCAACTATTGGCCTGATGGCCATGAAATTTGGTACAGACATTCGTGTTCCCCTCAGGATGAACTGAGGGGATGTATCAGGTCAACATTTGTCCAATGCTTTGGTTTACTTGGTTTGGTTTCACCTACAAAACTAATGACATTCCCATCAGCCTCAGCTGTACTTTGTATTTAGCACTAGTTTGCAAAGGCCAACATGCTAATCTATACCTGCTAAACATATGCCTTTTTTCACAAAAACAGTTTGATTGTCACAGCAAGAAAAGCATAGGTGTAAATAATTAAAATAAATTTGGCTATTTAGCTGCTTCACTTTCAAGGTCCTGGTATGTCGGCTCACTGTCACACTGAGTCTTTACAGCCAGTAAGAATTAAAAAAGCAAACCACAGCAAAAATGGTGGCACAGAAGGGCCAAGATAAATCGTATAAAGGATACAGAATTTGAAAATCACCGTGTACGAACATTATGTAAAAATATATTTAGTTTTAATTCTGATTGGTTGATCAAAAGAAAATTATTTTAGAGTTTGATGATTTGGTGCTTTTCTATCAGCAAATGTAACATTTTTGGACTTTGTGGACAAAACAAGTGTGTTGGGCTAACACTCAAAAGACTTTTCATTATTTTGTTTTTCTACATAGAAAATCAAATTAGTTGAAAAGTTGGCATATAATAGAAAATGAAAATAATAATTTTACAAAATAATCCTACTGACTAGCTTTTTCTTGGAGCTTTCAATTCGATTTCATGCTCCAGAAATGAAACAGAATCAAATAAACTGAAAAAATTGGGGGAAAAAGGCATATTATAGAAAATGAAAATATTTTTACAAAATAATCCTACCTCAAGGGCTGCTTACTTGCCTTTTCCCAGGACTTTCAACTGGATCTCATAGCCCAAGAAAAGTTCGTTAGTTGTCACTGAGTTAAGATTATTTCCAAGGTCAAGACTGAATTTTCACCCTCAGAACATTAGATGCTTCATTTATGCTTCATTTCCACATTCCAGTGATTTTATGTCATGCTTTAACAAACATGTCCAAATCCATCAAATATCCAAAGGCACAAAAACGTAAAAAATAACCTACCATCTCATTCTCGTTCCCATCCGCTGACATGACGTCACCCAGATCCGCAGCTGCTTGCATAATGATTAAAGCCAGTCAGGCCGTGAGACGCTGAAACACTGTTTCATCATTCACAGCTACTAAATCACTGAGTCCAGGCACAAGACATCTGTTGAAAGCTGATTCCTTATCAGCCTTCCAGCAGATTTAGGGAACATCTGGAGTTTCTGAGGACTTTTGGCGCTGCATGGGCTGGAAAACGCACAAAGACGGCTAATTTTCTAGAATGTGTTGACACTTAAACTGTAGACCAGGTGATCAATAGCAGCATAAAATGTGTTTTGAATGAATGTGGTTCACATGAAGGAAACCAGAAAAAAAGATGCTTTTAATGAGAAACTGACATGTTTAAAATTACAGGAAACATTTGTATTTATTAACCTAAATTGGGCATATGAATTAAATCAGTTTTGATATAGACTGTTCACTGTTTAGTTACTGTTGCTAGCACAGGCGACAATAGGGTAACAGGTTCAACGCTTGAAATCCTTATATTTGAATATCTGAATCAATCAGTCCTTGATTTCAAACGGAGACCAAAGCAGGCTTCTCATTTCTAGAACTACTGATAACAGTCCTCTGAAATGACAGCTGTATCAGCAGATTTTAGCTAGCCTGCTAACGTTAGCTCCATGATGACTTTTTAATGTTTCAAGCCTTGTGAAATATTCTGAGGCTAAAGCTTCACGTTCCACACAAAAAGTAATCGAAAAATACATGGAAATATGGAACTAGTAGTATTTTAAGTATGTTAAATCTGATCTTACATTTTTCCTAAACTCTGACATAACCTTGTTTGGCTGCGTAGCGTTAGCTTAGCCTACATGCTTAGATGAGTGTGACAGAGGTTGGATTTATGCTTTAACGTAATTTCAAATGCTAAGTTTCCATTGTAACATTACAAGAGAAAAGGCTCATAGGATGAGGACTAAGTGGAAAAAGTAATGATATCTCGGGTAATGAGTTTGATAGAAGTGCTAACGTTAGCTTAAACTCTGCTAGCATCCAGGAGCAGCTTCCACACAGTGGGGAAACACTACACAGTCAGTGTGCTATCATGAACAATGTTTTTCTGACCTGCAACCCCACAAACTAATTCAGTTAGTAAATTAAATGTTTCTTGGACTCGGAAGTAACGTTCTATTACTGGTGCAGATAAGCTAGCTAGCCAGACATGCCAACGATTCTAGATTACATTAGAGCAGATAGTTTCTGACACTTTTAATCTTGTGTTTTTGATTTTGGAGAAGCTAAACAAAAGACAGGACCATTCAAACTCTTTAAATGCTGAATATCACTCTTTTATGGGAAATATGTCTTTGTCTCTTAATTAATTATCATCAATTATTACTTGAAGGACACACAGATCGGTTCAGGGTGATTGTTGTCTAAGCTACATCACTGTTTCATAGCACTGTACTTCTGCTTTCCTCCATAACCTTTTTTTTTTTTTTTTTTTTAGCGTTCAGCGATTTTAGTGATTCAACACACACACACACACACACACACACACACCCTGTCTGTTCTACGTTAGTGGCAGAGATCAGGTCTGTTGGTTAGACTAAACAACAGTATTTGAGTGGATTTGCTGTCCCTCATTAATCATCCTGACAGCCTGAAAAACAACATTTCCTCCTTAATGACGGTATTTGAGTAATCATGTCTGCTTATTTCCACGCAAGCATCTCTTTCTCGTTCTGCTTTGTACTTTCTTTCTTTCTGTTGCCATCCATGTGTGTGTATTTTGGAGCCTTTTCTCTGACCTCCCAAGTCTGTGGCGTGGCGTCTGCTCTGGGTCACGCCGGCCAATTACAGCGGTTACATTCATGAAGAGGGTGAAAAACCAAAAGGAATGAGAGAATGTGACCGTGAGGATCCAGATGCGGAAGGCAGAGGATGGTGTCACCCCCCACTCCCCTGCATGTGGCTAACCCACCAGCACCCGCTGGCCTCCAGGCCTCTGCTGGTCCCTGCCAAAGCACGTTTTTCCGTTAAGCACCGGGTCTGTGATGCATGAGAGCTGACAACTGAGCTCGGAGCGCTCAGAGCACAGCCAGATCAAAACCAGCTGGGGCCATGCACATTAGCAAGGAAACCATAATTGCGTTTGCCCTCTTGTACACCACTAAACTCCCCCTGTCGACGTCTTTTCCTTACAGCCGACAGGGCTTGGGGCACGGGGAAAGAGAGGTGGGACGGTGCCCTTTTTGAAATAAAAATAACCGCTCAAGTGCAGACTAATTTATTGTTGGTTGTGGGTAATTTAATACACAGCGAAAGCACAGTCGTGGATCAACATATTGTGTGCAGCTCAGATTTAAAAAGCATTTTTCTGTAAGAGAGTGTATTTTAACATCTCCCCCAGTCCGTGGGTGGACGTACTGTAAGTTATGGGCTTATGGTGGTTTTAGAAACATCAGTATAGCATGGCTGACATCTGTGTCCTCTTTATTTTTGGACCATTTGAAAAACCCACATAATGGGATGATGGATGAAGTGATAAAGTTGGAGAGAAGACAAAATGAAAGCAGAGGAGTCTATTTCTGGGAAGCAGCCTGCTATCTGTAACTCACAGACAATTTGGAGGAAGTATCAAGGCAGATGTTCGTAATTTGTGAGTAAGCTTAATGATTTTAATGGACGAAACTATTTCACTCGCTCTTTTCTTTTGGTCTTTTTTGCAGTGATTTAGGCTGATAGAGAGGTTAAAGCCTTGTCATGTGATGAAGGAGCAGCTCCACAGTCTGTCATCATTAATCACTGGGGCTGTCGAGCTGCACCCTGGACTCACTCAGACCAACCGGGGAGACAGCCCTCATCTCCAAGAACAATACCCAGAGACTTTTTATATATTACAGCAAAACATCTACACGCTGGGTTTAATTTAGAGGGCTAAATAAAAAGGGCTGTGGCAACCAAGAGACTAAGGCAGCAGGGCTGTTCTGTGAAGGATGAATCCTCTGGTTGACTGGTGAAACATGGGAGGAAATACAGAATAAGTAACCTCTGCCCCCTCCCTTTGAGCAGGACATTGGGTCCCCAGTTCCTTCACTGGTTGTGCTGGATGTCTCTGAGGTGCGAAACCAATATAACTGATGGAAAACAGCTTGACTCAGCCGAACTATTGTATAAATAAGGGTCTGAGGGAAGTAAAACAAGAAACAAATGAAGGAAATAATTGAGGCTTGAAAAGAGAGAAACTAAAGATCCTGGCAGCAAGAATGAGTGATGACCAAGGGACCGTGTGAAAGTTACTGGGGTGAGGGTTGAAGCTCAAGTTTCTTTATTTAGCAAGACTAGAAGCCATGCTAGCTGCTCCATGAGACCGTAGCATGGCGGTGCTTTGAGCTAAATGCTAACAGTCACCATGCTAACATGCTGATATAATGTTTACCATGTTCATCACCACCTTAGTTTAGCATGTTAGCATGCTTACATTTGCTAATTAGCACTAAACACAAAGTGCAGCTGGGGCTAAAGGGCGATGGATCAGAAGTCAGTGGATCCCAAGTTACTAAATTCAACAGAATCTGACGGGAATCACTTCAGTAGTTGTTGGGATGTTTCAGTCTGGACCGACCATCTGACTTTGAGCAACACAGCTGAGCCATAACATCTCAACATAATAAAGATTATTAAGATTGTACAGCTTGTTCCACAATTATGAACTAAAAGTGCATAAAGAATTAGATTATAAAGGAGGCCCATATTATACCTTAATATGTTCACAGTATTAACACTTTAAGACACCAGAATCATAAAGTACAAGTGGAATTAGAGATTTCCAAAATTTTACAACACAATGGTGAAATGAACCACTTTCACCATAACAGCTGCAAGGGTGCTGAAGGGCCTGACACTATTATCTCACCAAACAAATATGAATCAGATCACATGATTTTGTGGCCTGATATTTATCCTCTGCATTTGTCAGAACAGGCCTCTTTGACCCATGGCACACGTGAAAGCCGTCGTTTATATCAAACTGTTAATGTTTTGAAAAAAACAACACATTTCTGAATGAAGAATTAAATGAAACAGTAAATCTGAGATGATAAAATGTAAAAAAAACAAAAACAAAAACAAAAAAAACACTCCCCTGCTCTTCTCCCCAAAAGAAAATATACATATTTTACCCTCCCTCAGCAAAGAATACATTACTCTTCCCCTTTTCTAACCTCCCAGAAATAATTTATGTACAGTCTCTAGGTATTACTTTTATCTATATTACTCCATTCATTTAATTATCAGGGACAATCTCAATATGATGTGAACGTGCAGTACACAGAGAGGCTGATGTTGTACATTAACAGAAACAACGACATACCATAAATAAATGATGCTTCATCTTGATTAAACCTAGATGACAGAGGTTTTGTTTGTCACCAATAGGTGGCATCCCAAACCAACACTATACCTCCCATCACTCTTAGTACAGTAAACACATCTGACTGGAAATACTTGAAAAGCAGAAGAGCGCTGAAATCCGTCCAGGAAATGGGAAAACCGCCTCTATTACAGCATATCGTCTAAGATCTGTGAGGACAGAAAGCACGGGACAACTCTGATGCTGCAGTATCAGCAGCCAGCTCGTTTCTTAGACTTAATAAACTAAGTGTGTCTGTTTCTGGGCCATTCCTGGCAATGTGAAACCTCCAGAGCGGGCCTACGGGACGTCGTGCCCTCCTGCCGAACTCAGACACCCATAACAGCATCTCAGACCACTGAAACAGGAGCGCTCTCTCTTGTTACAACAGGGACAGGCTGTTTTGACCCCCGTGGTCCCTTGTCAGAGTTGTGAGTGACCAGCGTGGGTCATCTATACTTCCCCGAGGGTGTCACAGTGTCATGTTGCTAGGAAATGGCATATTACCGCTGCCAATCATGCAGCAGGCGCCGTAACTTGAGCGACTGTCAGGACTTCGTCTTGAACACTTTGGCTGTGATGCTTATCAGGATCCTACAGTATATATACATCACAACCTGATAGGTCTGACTTCTCCATCCGGCCTCAGCATCCACACTGTGCGGCTAAATCCACCAGCTTTAAATCAGGATGCTGTTGCTTTAAGGTGACACTGCATTTGCTGCAGAAGCAAAGAACAGGAGATGTATCCCTGTGGTCCGCTTACAAGCCACTGTCAACACGGTGAGAAATTACTGGAAGTAAAACACACCTCAATGTCATCAATCCTGTGACTCTTGTGACAGTAAAAATAGCCAGTGGTCCAAACCGAGCATCAAAGCCAGGCTGACATGTTTACTGACAAAAGCTTACATCTTCCTTTCACTACATCGCCTCTCTTTCCCCTCGAGGCCGGAGTGTACTCCATCAGAAGGAGTTTGTACGATGCTGAAAAGTGTTTATCGTGTTTCCAAACGGCCACACTCGAAGGTGGAGCGTGATAGCGTAAAGACACATTTTCAGAGTCTCTCCTGAAAGACGTTTGTAGTGTTGCACTCAGTTGTTCACAATGAAAATGACAGAAAGATGGTTAGGAAAGTATTTAGGAGATATTTGTCTTTTTCAGAGAGGTACTCTTCAAAACTCCCTTTATGTTGATGTAAATTAAGAAATATTGCTTTTAAGTCCATCAGGTTGTGTTTCTGGATGCATTATTTCCAACTGGGAACCACCAAATCCTCTCTGCACTGGATTCAATGAGAAAAGGTCAAATTAAAGTGGACTGCAACAGATGGATTTCCACAGACCCGAGATAAAGATCAAGATATGCAGATTCAGCCTCCCTCCATGATGAAAAACAGCAGACCAGAACCACAGAAAAGAAGACAACAGCATCTACATCTTCAGTGTGATTTATTTAACAAAATATGACCTCCCCTTTAACTGGATAGCACCACAAGGTGTTCCAATTTTACAAAAAATATCACATCTCATTTTTATTGATTTGCTGTGGAAATTAAAAAAAAAAATCAAAAAGCTGAGGAGTTCAGAGAAAGAGATAGAGAGAGAGAGAGAGAGAGAGAGAGAGAGAGAGAGAGAGAGAGACGTGATTTCAACATTCATCATCCTCGAAAAAGTGTTAAGACACGACATTTTCAACATCTGTCATCTGGCTTCCCACATGTCTGCTCGGAGGATTGTAAAATGAGAATAGATTTATGTGGTAAACATGAAAGCCAGATTCTCGGTAAAAATAAATACAACTTCTCAGTAGGAATAAACAAAACATAAGGAACTAAAACAAATCATCACAAGTCATGGGGCTGAATAAACAGTTAAGTGTGTACGCTGTGTCAAGCTTACATGCATCTCTTGCAGGGAGAAAGCGACTGTGGCCAGACTTCCATCAGTCCAGGGCTGCAGCTTATTGCCATCCCTGCCACACTACATTTTTCTGCACTAAATCATCATCATTTGCAGCGAGAACCCTGAACATCCAAGTGCTATTACACAGCGTCCAACCATCAATTTGCCAAGCCCACGGGGCGGCGAAAGTCACCGAAGGGAAGTCACGTCTGTTGCAAAAGTATCCGAGCAATGTGCAGACATGCAAGAGCCACATGAGTCCTCTGAGCCTCAGGAGTGGAGCCTGACTGTAGAAACACCGAATCTCGTATATAATGTAGAAAGAAAGTGTGAAGGATGCTCTCAAGTCAAAATCCAGGACTTGCACTCCCATCCTGGATTCACTCGAATCCAGTCTTAAGTTAGAGGAAGCAGCAACTTGCCGCAATTAAGTACAAACTTAAAGTAATAGTTCAATATTTTGTAAAAACGCTTCTTGGCTTTCTGGTGGGAAGTTAGATGAGAAATATAATACCACTCTTGTATCTGTCCAGCTAGCAGGTTAGCTTAGCTTAGCTTAGCTTAGCACAAGGACTTGAAACACTGGAAACAGTTAGCCTGGCGCTGTCCAACAAGATCAGCCAACCAGCACCTCTGAAGCTCATTAATTAATGTTACATCTCCTTTGGTCAATTCATACAAAAACTGGAGCGTAAAATTGTCAATTTGCTGTTGTTATGTACCAGACTATTTCCTGGCTTGGGGGCGTAACTTTCTGCAGTCCCATCTTACCTGGAAACTGGCTAGCTGTTTCCCCCTGCTTCCAGTGTTTATGCTAAGCTAAGCTAAATCAGAGTGAGGCATCAGTCTTGTCATCCAACTATCTGCCAGAAGGCAAGTCAGCTTATTTTCCAAAATACTGAACCATTCCTTTAAAGATGTGATGGTGTATCACTGGTAGCCCAGAGCAGATGCAGATCCGAGTCTTTGACTGTAGAGAGCGTAATGAGGGTAGTATGGGCCCGTGGTGGGCAGAGAGTGCAGGGAGATGGAGGATGGTCCGGGGGGTAGATGAACCTTACTGTAGGGGTGATAGCGAGCTAAACCCAGGCTGGGAGGCGCCCTGAGGGAGAGGGAGCTGGGCATGGAGCCTGGACTGCTCTGGTGGGGGAGGTGAAGGTGGCAGGAGGCGGGTCCAGAGGAGGAAACCGAGAGCAGCTTACTGTCCATGCCCACAGGCAGGGATGTGTGTGTGCGGAGGTGAGCCAGGAGCTCCTCTGACGTGGAGAAACGTTTGTCGCAGGGCCCCGCCGCCGAGACCCAGTTGCAGGCATGGGGCAGGGGGTCGTTGGGGAGCATGAAGCCGTACGTGTAGAGCGGATGTGAGAGGGAGGAGGACACGCTGGAGGACAGGGAGTTCTGGTGGAGGGAGTGGAGCGGGTGGGAGGGATACACCAATGGGAAGTTTGATTTGAGGGTGGAGGAGGGGTCGTGGATGCAGGAGTTGCAGTTGCTTCCGCCAAGATGGGACACACTTGGATAGCTTAGACAGTAGGGGTCCCTGCATAAACCCTGCATGAAGGAAGGAGGGGACGCACCTGTGAGGGGGCTGGAGCTCGGGTGCTTTCCAGGAACTCCCATACTTCCCACGCTGAGGCTCGACTTTGTTGGATCGAGCCCGGGAACAAACTGAGACGGGTAGCCTGCGTAAGCCCCGACTACAGATCCGTGGTAGCCCATGTTAGAGGAGGGCAGAGGGAAGAGCGGCTGGCTTGTCTTATAAGGAGAAATGGGCGTAATGCGTCCAGGGCCGAGGTTCGGCTGGGCGGACTCCGCTTTACCTCCCTCGTGGTTGGAGCCACCGTCAGAGCTGCCGTTGCTGCAGTTTGTGCTGGCTCGAACGTGGCTGGAGTTTGCATCGTGCGGACCATCCGAGATGGTCTTGTTCCCATCGGCGTCCTTTTTGGGGTGATTGTTATTGCTGCTCGTGCTGGTCGGACTGCTCTGCTCATGTGCAGTTTCTCCATTAGGAGTCTGGGAGTGTGTCGCGGGCTGTCCACCAGGAGACTGGCTCTGTTTGTGAGGCTGCTGCTGCTGCTGCAGCGTGTGTCCTGGTGGGCTGCCGCTGCTGGCTCTGGAGCTGGGTGAAGCAGCATGGGCCGGATAGGACTGCTGGCCAGTGGTCGAATTTCCATTAGTGGTGACATTATTGCTGGGGACCCTGAACCCGACTTTATCGCTGCTGCTGTTGGAGCTGCTGCTGGTAACTCCGTCTCTGCGACAGTCTCCACTGGCTTTGTTGTAGGGCTTGAAGCTACACTTGTCCTCCAGGGAGGGGCGGTGCTCCCCGAGCTTTAGGCTGGAGACAGAAGACCGACTGCTGGGCTCCTTGTCCCCCTGGCCGCAGGAGGAGCCCAGCTTGGAGGAGGAAGGAGGGTCTGGTTTACCAATCTGAGAGCAGGTCTGTGCCAGCAGGGCCAGTGGACTCTTCTTGGCATCCAGCTACAACAAAATATAGATTCTGATTAGCTCGTTGATTTATTTGACTGTATTCTGCCCAGAGACAAAAAAAATGTGCATGACGGCAAACCAGATGACAGAAATCCTCTGTGGTCGTCTGTAGGCCTGTAAACTGGTAACTTTCATTTAATTAGCAAATAATCAGTTGTTTTCTCAATTAATCATTTTATCTTTAAAATGACAGAAAGCTGGAAAAATTCCTGAGATGAATTCCCAGAATTCAAGGGTACGCCTGTTTTCAGAGCTCAATGATTCTTCGATGAATCGTTTAGTCGACAGAAAAATAATCAGCAACTATTTTAGTAATTCTTTCAGCATTTTTTCAAGCATAAACATGAAAATAAATCCCAAATATTCTCTACTGTTTGCTGTTTTTCTTTGTCTCATACAGTAAACAGAGAATCTGTGAGGTTTTGGACTTTTGGATGAACAAAAGAAGACATTTATAGACATCACGTTGAGCTCTGGGTGGTTGTTTTTTCACATTCCAAACACTCAACTATTAATCAAAAAGACAGATCAATGCATTGATTATGTAATTTAGCTGCAGCCCAGTTTGATTTGTCAACAAACAACAATGAAAGTTGCTTCTGATTTTTCTGTCGCTCGACTATTCGATGGATCGGCTAATCACTCCAGCTCTAATCTAAATATATAACTATCTTGTCGTTACTTTGGTGGGTTAAAATGACTAAATATCAGTAATCCATCGTGTAATTTATATGATTCTCATTTCTCCGTCCTTTAAGTCAAAGTTAAATATGAGGTCAGAGACATTTTTCATTTCTACTGAGGAATTTTAATGAGGATTTCTCTTTGATGTCATAACGGATGATAAAAGCTGTCTTTCAATATCACCTCAGTATAAAATCAGTCCTCTCTAAAAGATACAAGTGGAATTTTAAAGACATGAAGTACCTCGATGCTCACTGGTGCGGACGTCAAAGGCTGTAAATATTCCGGGTGTAGCAAGTGTCCAGTGTGCGCAGTCAACATCTTGATGACTCGGATAGGAAGCCGCTTTGCCTGACGAAGTGGGTCCAGAGGGGTCAACAAAGAGACCACGGCACCGGGACGAGGTTTTGGACTGCCGCTGGTCTCACTGAGCTCGATCCGCTTACTCAGTCGATCCGCAGCAGGGAGAAATTTCATTGGAGAGAGGGCGCTGCGCTTTGGGGGTGTGCGTTACTTTTAGTCCGAAACAGTGCTTACAGGTGATGTTTGAACGTAATCCATGCAGCCATGTCCCAAGAGAAAAAAAGAAAACGAAAAAAAAAAAAGAAAAGAAAAAACCAGCTGGACGTCCTTAAATGTCCCGCAGGACCGAGGAGCCTCTCAGCTCGTTTGAAGCATCTTCATCTCCGACGCGTCGCCTGCTCCAAACCCAAAGCGCAAAGTCCACCGTGTGAGTTTCAGCGCGCAAAGCGGACACAGCGTCTCTTCTGTGCGGGCATAAAACACCAGAGTGTACTTTATAGAGTCCAAGTGTTTGGAGGAATCGTCCCACCGCTGCGTGTCTCCGCTCCGGACCTCAGCAGCTCACTGATCTCCACAGGCAGACTTCAAAGTGTCCGCTGGGTGGCCGCATCAGTAATGAGGAGGGCGGGGAGGCCGTGCGTAAAGGCGGGGCGTCCTCCGGGCCCTCCACTCCTGCTGCATTTACCCTGTGCTGGAGCGAATACTCACGTCTTTTACTGAAGTAAAAACAGAAATAATGCGGTATAAAAGTAATCTGTTACAAGTGACTCAGAGAGCATCTTGCACGTCGTCCACTCCAGTGAATCAGTGTGTAGAAAAATGATGCAGAAACTAGATTTTAAAAAGAAAAGTTCATCTCTTTTTCTTAAGCAGCAAAGACACAGTGCAGAAATAAAAATAATACATTCAAAGTTTTACTCAAGTAAAAGTACAAAAGCATTATGATCAAAGTACCAAAAGTTCTCATTATGCAGAAGTGTTACTGGACTTATAGTTATTGATGCTTTAATGTGTTCACTACTTTAATGTTGCAGCTGGTGAAGATGGAGCTCATTTGAATTCATTTATGTACTGCAGAGTATCTTAAAATGTAAAAATAGTTTTATGTTTTGTATTAAAACACAGTAACAAGTAACTTAAGTTACCAAATAAACGTAGTGGAGTAAAAAGTACAATATTTGCTTATAACTGTCGTGTCAGAGAAGCAGAAAGTACCATAAAATGGAAAAATGGAAGTACAGTATTTAGTTAACGTGTGTACTTTCTACCTGTGGTGTCTGGTTTTACTGCATTAGCTGCATCACTGCTCACTTCTAGTTCAGCATTGTTACAGACAGTCGTGACAGGAGCAGGCGGTAAGTATTTGGAGCATTTATACTCACATATTCTGCCTGAACAGCATCCATAAAATGACAAGGGACGGCTTTGTGTCATGAACTCATTTGCTATCAGGAAAATAATGTGATACTTTGATGACTTAGATTTTACTTGTGGTCTCTTTGGCCTTTTTTTCCCATCATAAATTGTTGTTATTTTGTACGTGATGAGCCCAGGGCACTTCAGGGCGTCTTCGCATAAAAACAACCATGTTTGTCATCATGACTGCGCCCAAGAGTTGAAAAATGACCACTTTGAACTGATATCCAACAAAAAATGAATAAAATCAATGAGAAAAATAATCAGCATCAAAGTTTTGGGCAGTTATAAGCTGAAAATTCAGGACAGATTATTTGCCTCATCAGGAGATCTACAAAAAAATAAAAAGCATAAAATTCATTTGTGTTTTTTCAAAATGTTGTAAAAGACTAAAAGGAGAGATCTGGTGTCACACGAGGCTTCACAGCACAGATTAATCAGACAAATCATCGCCGTTGAATCATAAGGTTTGATCTCAGAGTGCAGATTTAAGACACTGAACATCAAATGTTTGACGTATGACCGTGCAGTATTTGAATTTCACGGTTAGTCTAAATGAAACCACGCAATCATGAATATATGGAAAACTAAACTTTGCTCCAAATGTCAGATGCAATCATATAATTTCCAGCTCATGAAACATAGATCTAAGACACGGGCAGGAACTTTCCCCAAGAAGAGTCCACTGACAACTTCACAGAGAGGGATACTATGAGTGTACTGCGATGTGGTGCATAAACCTCTTATTAAAACTAAAAATGCACTTTTGTGAGTGTAATGATGCAGAGAACAAAGTCAGTGGGCAGTGGAAATAAGTCATATGGTCACATGAGTCATCCTTCAATTTGTTCTCAGCAGGCAGATGAGTAGACGTTGGGCAAACACCAAAAGGGTTTTACTAGTCCAGATGCTTGGTTTTCATCACAAAGGGTCACGGTGGCTCTGTTTTGGCTCAGGGTGCAGTTCTAGCAAAGAGACGAGTGAGGCGTGAGCCACATAGCTCAGTCGAATCTGAACACAACAAGACATGATACACATATTTTTAGATTCAGTGTGACTTATACTTCCAAAGGCTCTCCAAGGAAAACACTGAGAAACAAGTGGCTGCTCATTACTACAGAACTTGCCTTGTAATCATCTCATTTTTAAGTTTTGTTCAGTATCAAAGTAATCCAGGGATAGTTATCTGCACATCCATGGTTACACTGCAAACAGGAAGTACTAATAGCTAATTCAGCTTGTTTTTAATGGTGCCAAAATGTAAAAAAAAAAAAAATAAATAAATGCAGGGACTCAAGTTGTAGCCCATGACTAACCCCAATGGGAACATTACTTCCGGTTTACATCCTCTAAATTGCCCAACTTATGGGAGCTGTAGTTTGAAAACTTTGAGTGTCATTATGGCCTAAATAAAAAAAGACAGTCCATTAATATGATAGTCATTAGGAGTCATCCTCTGGGGATCATGTCTGGGCCAAGTTTAATGGCAATCCATCAAACAGTTGTTGAGATATTTCAGTCCAGACCAAAGTGGTGGATCGACCAGCATTTTCTTCCCTTGAGACACGCTGCTAACGTGGCTGAATGTACTTCTTTCCTCAGCAACACGAAATTAGCAACTCTGGAGCCTGTGCCAAAATCAGCATTACAAAATGAACTCAGGCTCCCGAATTTAAAGAAAAAGGGGATTTCTTAAACCTGAGCCGAACCACTTTCTACATGTTACAGGTCACTAAACAATAGGTTTCTTGTTCAAGCTATTTCAGATTTGGAACAGATATTTCTTGATGTTATGTGGCCTATTTTTTTTTTCACTCAAGTCTATCGCCATGTTACGTCTATAGTCTGTACAGTATGTTCTTTTACATGATGTAAGTCGCAGAACAGAAACACAGAAACAGGACAGGTCACATATTTCCTAAAACCTTAATTCTAAACAATTTAGACGTCACGCACCTGCTCGCAAGGTTCCCTGCACTATGTCATGCTGAACTGCGTCCCCAACGTGACAATATGTCAAGCAGAGACACATCAGGCAGCTGTTCACATGCAGCTGTTAGGGTTAGAAAAGGCTAAATGCCATTGTGAAAATATTGTTTTGTTATTATATTCATACACTCTGTTCATAAGCTTTGAATTTTGACATGTGGAGTGACAGTTCATTTGTCATCCGGCTTTTGCTCTGAGCATATTTGAAGAAAGAATAAAGTATACAGAACATGTCACTAGACTCTATTTTCTCTAATTAATTTATGCCATTTTTACCAGGGAAGAGGAATGTGATAAAGACAGAACACCTCTATATTAATGATTCTGTAAATCTGGAATGTTAATAACTTTATTGCATTACCGCCTGCTGACTGACTTCGCAATGAGCTAATTTTGTTAACCTAATTATACAATGAATTGGTTAAAGTACTTAAAAATTATGGCTGACAAGAACTATTAGCAGCAGCCCAAAATAGTCTCAGTCTGAGGGGCTTTGATTCTCTGAATTCTCTGCAGCCACAATTGAGTGCAAAATCATTCCTAATCCCTCATAACCTGTGGGCAAAAGGCTGCATGATGTCAATTAGCTGACGGATATTTATACGCATCTTGGCAGGTTCTTCTTAATGTTCAAAAGCTACAGTTCACATGTGAATATAAAGGAAAGGTAATAAATTAATACTTGTGCATAATTGCTTTTTCATGCATCCCTTTTTCCAAACCTTACAGGCCTCGTTAACAATCCAAAATCAACACTGGGTCGCTCTGAAAAGAAAAAACATTTGGCTAAAGTAACTGCCGCCTTGACCTCATGCCCTGAACGGCAGAACAGCTACTCTTAGCCATCCATCAATGTCCCATTTGTGATAAGAAGCAGAGAATGGGAGCACCATCTCATCAGGAAACAAGGTCACAGTCTGCACCGCTGTAGAGGAAGGAGCACTTGTGTGGCTTTGAGGGGGAAACAGAAACAGTAGGAGCAGTTTGTCTTATCAAGCGTTGGCCCGGCACAGTTATTGTTCGTGTACACTGATCTACAAAGAGCATTAACATCTGAGAAATACATCACTCTTTAAATTACAGTCCTTTTAGATGCGTGAAATCAGTTTCAATAGATTTAAGTCTCAGCGGGACCAGAGCTCGGAGGAAAAGGTCGCTGGGGAGGTTCCTTGTTCAATTCCCTCAAATGAATAAATGAGTAAAGTCAATGTAGTTAAAATGATGTAGCAGGGTGCAGTAATTTGTCATTGGAAAATGCAGCGTGCAGAATATAATGGAAGCCAATCATTCTTTATACCAATCGTTAATGCTCGTATAGAGGCCAAGCCAGAAGTGTGGCTCTTTAAACCGCACTAATGGATTTTTTTGGCCACTTGGGGGCAGCGCAACAAGCTGTACATGGAACACTGTTGATATATTATCACCATATGAAGTTATTTGACATACAGTACTGTTAGCAAACTCAGGGTTTAATGCAGCATTTCATATTACAAATACCTCACTTCACAATGCTTTGGTGAACTTTGATATGAATTTTGCTTCGACAGGCGACGTTTATTCACCTGCATTTGCGCACATATGACCATACCCTGATGCTAGTGACAGCTAATTTAGCCTTGAGCTGCTAGCCTTGAGCAGAGATGAGGAGTGGTCTACAGAGGCTACACAACAGGTCAAATTATAGCTTATCTCTCTGGCTGAACATGAATTGATGACTGTTTAAATCAGGCAAATGGTTCTTCATCACTCCAGAACCTCAGATGCACATAAAACATGGCAAAGCAACATTTAGGAAACTTCCATCCAAAGGGACAAAGCCTGCAAGTGTGGATCTCTGAGCAGGAGAAAGGTCTGTGGGAGAAGAGAGGAAAGACTGAGACAAAAGAAGGGAGAGCAGAGGAGAAGCCACAGAAGGTCAAATACTGAGAATGAAGCCACAGTAAACAATAAGGCTCTTCTCTTTAACTTCTTGTGACTGAAGTTGGCCATTAAGTGGCGCAGTGTGCGAGTGATTACTGTTTCCTGTTGTTGCTTAATTTGAGGCGGGTTTCCTCATGCTCCCTTATCTTAAAAACATAATCAAAGCGGCAACACATGGCAAAACAATGGAAGCAAATTTGAGAGATGGACTAAAACTGTTCTTAAAGACTCCCACGACAGCACATAACAAACAGTGTTTGTACTTTGCTCAAAGGCAAAGAGTGATTGATATTCATTTTTCTCTTTTATGTGGCATTTAATAAACATGTGGAGAGTGAAACATCTGTAGAGCTCAAATCACCGGCTGTGTCCTAACTGCATCCTTTGGTGTTTTATTCTAAAATGAGACAAAAGGTTTTTACAAGCTGCTTCTGAAACACTCCTTTAAAAGTCACTTAACACTTCGCCAAACACCGCACAGCCGCCACGCCTGTCAAGCTTTCCATTCTAGCATGATGCACGTGCAGTTTACAACAATAACTGTGGAAGTTTGCCATTGAAATTTGTAGAAATATTTGAAACAACAGGTGTTCGATTCCAGACAAAAGTAAAGAAAGCAGACTTCTCATTCCCAGCTGAAAACTGTTGATTACATTGGCTGAAATGAGGTTAGCTAGCTAGCTAGCTTCATTTCATTAAAGCTAACTTCTCCAGCTGACTCTTTCAAGCTTCCAGCTTATTTACTCTAAAACAGAGATCCTGTAAATGAGTCTTTAAGAAACAGTGGCTTAATGTGCACATTGCACTCATCAAGTCACTGAAGACTTTGAATTTGTCCAATGATTACGTGTAGCTGACTAATCAACTATCCTCACTTTGAACGTGCTCATGTTTTTGGCAAATTGGTTTGAAATTCAGACACAGCAATGAATATTTGCAAGAGTTTTATAAAAAAAAAAAAAAAAAATCAGTGCAGATTTCCAGTCTTGGGAAAAATCTGAGAGAACGATCACAAGAAATGATCAATAAATTCATATCAAACTCAAAGTATTTTGTAAAGGACCTTCATTTCCCAACAACAAGCAGACAGACTTGTAGCTTACTAGACGTCACTGAAGGAGATCTGCAGCCTTTGCAGCTCATTAAAAGAAAAACAAACAAAGAACAGAAGAATTTTTTTGGACTGTGAACTTAGTGCAAAATTCAAAAGTGGGAACTATTAACGTGAAATAGTTCATTTTAATCCATGTGTTAGCTGAACTTTGAGCTCCTTTGAAGTGTCAACTTGCACACAAAACCACACACTTTCTCAGAAGCACAGATGCACTTTTCATGTCCTGTGGGTGGAACGATCCAGAGAGATCAGGCTGCCAGAGGACGCCAGCCTGCAATCAGATTGTACTGTGCTGTTCAGTCAAATTTCATCTGACATCAGGGATGTTTTTCACACCCCTCTAGATTTGGCTTTTTGTTAAGGATCTTATTCCAAAAACTCAGAGCTGCCTGCTGGCTAGTGCGCACTCTAAAGTAAAAAGGTTGAAGCACCAAAAAGATTTCTTCTTCTTTTCTTCTTTTACTTCTTTTAAGGTGAAATAAACATTGTTTTACTGCAGCTTTTTATTTAAATAAAAGGTCATTTGTACCTGTCTAATATTGTGAAAGTAAATCTTATGGAGGATTGTGTCTTTTTTTAAACAAAATGCTAGTGCAAAATCAAAAATACAAGAGCAAAATGGATTGTGTTTATCTGCTGTAACGTAAGCTGCAAATGTTAGCATATCCAACTAACTAGCTTACTAGTATCAACTTTTAAGGCCAAGAGCAGGACTAACATTACAAAACATTATTTTGTGCGGTTACAGGTTACATTAAACCTAGCGAAGATGCTACGTCAGACCTTAGAGCAATGTTAGCATCTTTGTACAGTTCTGTAACTGAGCTAATGTTAGTTAGCTAGCTATACCTACAGCTGAAAAATAACCCAAACTCCTAGCAACATTTCAGCAAAACAAACTAGTAAAACTACAGTTGCTGACACGTCATAAAAAGCATTTACTTGTGAGGAGTTATTTTGGGGGTAATAATGCTCTCCTCACTTGGCTAGGTCACATAGCTTTAGCATTTTTGTAGTCATGACTCGTCAAGACTTGTTCATTAGGTTCAGCATTAACAGTGTTGTCGACAGCTGTCATTAGCTAGCTAGCTAGCTAGCTACAGCTGAAAAAAACCTGACAAAACAATGATTGCTAGCTGGGAATGAGACGCCTGCATGTAGCCATCGAGTACATTTTAAAGACTCTTTTATAAAACTGACAACAATCAACCAACTCATGGAGGTAATTAGCTAGCTAGCTACAGCTGATGGACTCGACTAGCGACAGCCATCATCTCAGTCAGAAAACTGGCTGCTGTTGCTGGCTCTGAAATCAATTATTTCTAATTAAAAAAAAAAACACTAAAGAGATTTAAGTAAGAAATCTGTCACATTAATTATTGTAAACTGATTATGTGCCAGACTATGGAACACTTAACAGGCATCCATTTTTGATTCAATGCTGTGGTTTCAATATACAGTACATCACAGTGCTTCCCTCAACCACACAGATCTGACATCCACTCTTGCAAGAATTACATATTACTTTTACTTTTATTTTAGAGATGGAGTGGACCTTTTCTTGGCTGCTGCAGGGAAATTGATTGTGACTGCACAGCCCTGGAGGCGCTAAACAAACCTTTCCATTGCTCCCTGTAGCCTCACTCCACACAGTAGCTAGGCAATCATTTACCATTGATTTCCCTTCTGTTTGAAACACTTCCACAGATGCAAAGAAGAGGCCAGGCTTATCACATTTGTCAGGGCTTAGGCCACAGATTTGTCCAAAGCTGATGTCCATCTTAACTCACATGGTTTGGGAGAGTCGAACCAAAAGAGTTTATGAAAGGGTGACGATAACAAATCGCAAGATCTTTACTGAATACAATAAAAGCAAGTTGGAAGTTGATCAAAATGAAGAGTAAATAGATTGAGACGAGACAGGAGGCTGAATGTAAACAGTCACGGCAGTGTTATGGATCATTTCCCTCGTTAATGTGCTCATTGAGGGACCCTCGGCACTGACTGTAACTTATCCTTTTACTGTATGTTTGGAAACAGTATTGGCCCAACAGTGTTCTTGTAGTTCACTTTTGCAGTTCCATTAAGGGAAGTGAGCTTTTAATTACCTTTGTGTTGCCAAACAGAGGAAGCAACAGCACTACTGAAGTTAAAAGCAGCTTGTAAATCACAACTGGCTTGTCTGCATATGATAGGGATATAATAACGGTGCGTTTACTGAGGCCTTGGTCAAAGCAAACCGTTTGGAGGAAAACAACAGGTCGCTAAAAGCAGAAATCCAATGATCAAACAGTAATTAGGGGAAGTACACTGCCATTAGGATGTGGCTTGTGTATCAAAGTGTTTTCACAAGAGAAAACAATGGACAAATTGTAAAATGAGAGAGGAAGCTCGTGAATCTAAAATTAGATGCATCGGTGTAGATACTGTACACCGTCATACCTCAAAAACACACACCATACATCACAAATGCGACTTAACTTTTCAATGCTAACAGCAGAATAACTGCACTGTCACACCGTCACACCGTAAAGCTCTGCTGAGAGTTAAATGTGTCCTCTTACAGCCATTTTGTATTTCGTACGGACTGTTAATGAGAAAGAGGGCGACACAGGAGTCAATTGCTCTCATTCTGCATCCCCATTAATCCTGAACCTGTCTATAAAATCAAAGGAGAAGCAGTTAGCTGTAACAGAGCGCTGGACCAGGACCTATGTCACGCATTGACTCGCCCTGTTCAATAAGTTCCATTGATAGAAAACCCTTCGAGTTATTCAAACAGAGCAGCAGAGGGGAAAAAATGAAAGAATGCAAGAGGAAGCAGTGAAGGCAAGTCTTTGCTCCTCGCACGCTCCCCACTTTGATGGCTTTATTTACTTAACCCTCAGCACAACCCTCATTCATAAATGTCAGGAATGAATCCACGCACCATTTAGAAACCCAAATGCGAGCTACACCAAACATAGGCTGTGTTCCTGCGTGCATACAGCCACATAATCACCGGTCAGCAGCAACCATTTCAACCCAAAACACACCATTACAGAAGGAGAGATGCATTTCAGAGTTCGTCCCACATCTGTCATCGCTCAGCACACACCACACGCCTCCTCTGCTCTCCCTCAAGACATGCCAGCAAAGCAGACAAAGTCTGTCATAACACTTGACTTGTGGTTTAACAGACTATGGCAACACTGGAAGGTGGTAAATGAGATTGCTTTCTTTATTTGTATTTCTGTCTTTGCAAATAAATCAAACCAAGCGCATGCATGTCGCACAGCTTCCCTGATGTTGAGCTGAATAAAATCAAACTGCCCCGCAGTGACTCTATTTTCTGAAGGGATAACCGCTTTAATTTCAAATTCAGTTTGGACATGACGGGCGTCCCTCAGGCAAAGGTGTCCGATTTCAATCTTGTGTGCAGCCGTGACAGTTGAAGGAAGCCGAGAGGGATGAGGGTGACCATATTGTGCCCGTCAGTCACCGAGTGGGGAGAGAAAGCGCCGTTGTCAAACCACTTGTCAGGCTTTGATGTTACAAAGGACGGAAGAGCTCAATTAAAAGGCCATTATTGTGTAAGTAAATCAAGGCCTATCAGCAGCGTCACTTCAAACAAATGATCTTCACCGGGATGCACCAGTCTGATTCATTTTATGGAAGATATTTGACTGCGGAGATCAAGATTAAGGATGCAGATCGTACTCGGCTGCATCAGGGAGTTGGAGAGGATGAGGAATTATTTCAAATTAAAGCGCTTTTCTGTCTTCCTGTCGTGTGTGGGGATTATTTACAGTGAGGCTCGTGCGTGTCACCCTGTTCCTGATGCCCAAAATGTAAAAAGGTCATGAATTACTCTGCTGATCACCCAACATACCTCCCCGTTAGTTTGTGATGACAAAGTGCTCTATTTAGGAAGTTAGATTGAAACGTCTGGGGTCTAATTTATCGCTCCAGGATGAATACATGAATGTGAAGTAGCGCCATATTTCACACCACATCCCCCCGCCACCACCCTCGGATGGAATATTATTACCGCTGCCCCAGAAAGTTGCGAAGGGAACCGTTTTTCACCTGAACAAGCATTACGGTGTCATGTTGGACATTATTCACCGCGTGCAGAGCGCTCTGACACGCCGTGAAATATTTCCTGCGCTGACCTCAGATTTCTGCTGAAGTAGGACAGTTTCCCCTCCAGCTCCGAATGTACGATGAACTTTGGAGGGTGAGATAATGTCATGATTTTCCACAGACTCATAAATACAGATTACTCCTGATATCTTTGAAGTGTGGATTACTCTTTTTTCCACTGTTCGCCGCCTGCTGTTTCACTCCCACTCCGTTGTCTGTCCCTCTCTGTTACTCATCTTATGGGATGTTGACTCAGTTATTTTTTCCTTTAGTGTGTCACTCAGCTCCTTGGCAGAGGCACTGATAACTTCTGCTCAAAGACACATCTGGTAAAAAGATTAAACTTTAATGTGTTATTCAGAGGGTAAATAACATTTGGACGTCGCACCTAAAGAAAATCCAATTTCAACACTAATACAATCGATTCAGCTCATTTAAAAGAGGCAATACACAGTTTGTTGGTTTCTAGTGTTGATTGTTAACCATTCCAAACACATAATAATGAAAATAAAGCTAATTTTAGGCTATTTAAATTACCTACATGGAGACTACCAGCAGCCATCTTGGAAATGTGTGAACACTCCCAGGTCAGACTAGCATGAGCTTTCGCCGTTCCACTTGTTCTGCTGACACTGCAAAATAAACTACAAATGCTGCATGGATGTATAACAATATTCCAGTTTTTTCCTAGTGGCCACTTTAGGTATTGCATTGAAAAATCCTCTGCAGCCCAAAAAGCATTTCCCAATAGACCACCATTGTAAAAGAGACGTCAGTTAGCAGGACGCCTACAGCTCTAAACATGCTTTGCATTGTACTATTTACTCTTAAGTCATGAGGGTTTAATCTTAAACTTTTCCAAAGTCCAGAAAAGTCCTTTTTTCTCTGGTTGACGCCCAAGGAAATAACACAGACGATAGAAACTTTTTGGTGTATGCACCAGGCGAGCAATTCGTGTTGGACTGAATAGGCACCATCTTTGGGTCTGGTATCCAGCTCTTATATTACATTCATGATATTAGCATGCTTAGCTAACTAGCTTACTAGTAGTCAGTATTACTGCAAGGGCCAAGGAGCTTTAGCGTTAGCATCTCTGCGGTATGTTGGATTTGGGTGCAGGGTCCTGTGATGCCCAGTTCAATATCCTGTTAACAATTAATCCAATTAATGGGAACACGGGTAGTCAGGAACTTGGGGCCCTTAGAACTTAACCCCAGGGTCCTCTGTTCCTGAACACATATGGGAATGTACATATGTAGAACTAGGGAACATAGAACCCTGGGAATTTAGGAGCATCACATTGCGGTATAGACTACTAAGAGGGTGAGAAAGCATCCAAACAGGAAGCTAGTGTCTCGCCCTGGACATGTAGCTTTAGCGTCAGTGTTTTAGCTTTATATCATGTAGGCCTACGTGTGTATTTAAGACTCTTTCATGAGGCTGTTGTTTCTAAAAGATTCAACAATCTCACGGGAACGTTAGTTAGCCGACTAGCTCACTACAGCTGCAAAACGCATTATTTCAGCAGTAAAATCAGCTAGAAATGAGAAGCCTGACACGTGGTAAAAACGTACACTTTAAGGTGTTATTTTGTGGCTAAAAGTGCAAGTTTCCTTCTCATATGGTGCTGTAAATTACTCACAGCATGGCCACATTCAGCCTGCGCAGGGTTCCAGTGGCTCATGTATCCATATGCATTTGTGTATGCATGTGGGTGGTGCTGCGGCGGGCGGATTGTCACGAGGATAACATAACTAAAAGCACTTTCCTCCACTGTCATCCGTGATAAATGGGATTCAGAACGAGCCCGAGCATGTGTTATATCACCTGTAAGGTGTACACACCCCCGAGACCATAACTCTCCTTCTTTACCAGAAGAAATGGAAGTATGGCATTGTATATTTCTCCACTCGACACATTTACAAGCCCTCCCTGTTGTGTAAACTCAGTGATTGGTATTTCAAAGCACCTTGTCAGGCCGAGCACTGAGCAGTGCCAGCTGCCTCAGCTACCTCAGCAAACAGAGCATTTCAGGGAGAGAAAGTAAGGCCAGGAGAGTTATTGCCTTTGCAAAGTTGAGCTCCTATTAAAAAAACTCTCTCTTGTGACTGTAAATTTATAGTGTTTGTGCTCGCTGCTGTTAAAATCAAAACCATGGCCTGGCCAGGGCCGCTCATTCCTCTGAACCAGTTGGGAAAAATCTCTGCCTTATTATAGGAAAGCTCTGAATGTTGGAAAACAGTGGCCCAACAGGCAAAAACTCTAATATTTCCTTCGATAAAGGGGCTTTTTCAGAATAAACGTGGACAGATGAGATTAATCATCAAGTCGGACTGTCATAACTGAGGCTCTGAGTGGATTTTTGGCCACATATCTTTGGCTTTTTACCCCACAACTTTTCCTCCTTTACGTCGTCCCTCGCCGTAAGCCTTGTCACAGTCTGTTACAATTTATCTGGATACACATATATTTTATTAAAGCTCGAGCCAAGGAGAATTATTGTTGTGTAAATCTCGCCTGTTTCAAAGGATCACAGCAGAGCAGCATGAGACGCAGTTCACAGTTCTTTACGCTTTGACTTGTGCCCAACAACATTATACGGGCAGCACGGAGGGAAGACTGGAATGTTTTCATCAAAGACTTCGAACATTTGCACTGTGTAATATCTCTCATATGTCACGTATGGAGGGCCATACGTGACACAGCCAAGCAAAGGAAAAACAAACGCGTGCTAAAAATAAAAATGCACGTGGAAGGTCTAAATTATGAGATCGTACGAAAAGCCAAGAGCATCGCATAAGTAGTCAAATGACGAGGTTTAAAGCTAACTGTGAAATTTACTATTAATTATTCTGTTTTTGAGTTGTTGATAGTTTTATGTCATTTCTAAACAAACATTTGCATTAATGGATTTATATATTAATTTATAAATCATTCTGATAATCATTCACTTTATTGCTTATTTAAATATCAACTAATGGAATTCCTAATTATCCAATTTATTGATGAATTAATGTAATTACCATTTTTCAAGTCCTGCTTTTATTAACCAATTATATCAATCAATAAAATGCTTTAGAACCATTTACATGACACTTGCGGTTCTCTGTAATTTGACTTAAGTGTCAAAAAGTTTGATTTAGTCAAAATTTTGTCATTTTTTTCTTTATTTTCTTTAATTATTTTAATAATTTTTTATTGATTCTTGGCAGAAAATAGCTTCTGTACTATTTTGATGACCCCGGCCTCTTTTGTTATTAATGATTTGTCTTTTTTAGCATCATTTTTTTGTCAAGTAAGTTAATCAGAATAGGGGGGATCGACACATTCCAGTCAGCGTAGAACAACATGTAAATGGCCACAATCATCAAATGAAGTTTTTAAATTAGGCTGCCACCCAGAGCACACAGAGGAATATTATTTTGACACTTCGTCACCCTCCGGGGGGGAAACAGACCTTTTTGATGTGTGATCCGCCGAGGCTCGCGTCGGCTGGCAGATTTTATCAGGAAACAAGACAGGCACGGCGAGCGCAGACTAAATAAAAGAGGGGTGAATGATAAAAATGTCAAGGATTATCTTCACTTTGCGGGCGCTGTGATGTCGTATCAAAATGGATTTGGTGGAAATGATTTGGCAGGAAGAGAAGCAGCGATGCGGGGGGATACAACAAGAGAGGGCTGTGCTGCGCGTCTCTCCCATTTGACTATTCAAATTGCTCCTTTCCTGATTTTTTCTTCTGTCCTGACAATAATCTCATTATTGAAAAATGACATTGACAGAAACATTAAGCAGTCAGCATAAAGTAGCAGCGCATTGACTTTTGTTACTTCTGCATAATTGAGGGGAAAAGAGACAAAAGGGCCTTTGAAAGCGAGCAGGAAACTTAGATTCCACTTGGTTTCACTGCTGACCTCACAAACTGTCACTACCAGCCACGTCTTCTTGTTTTGACCTTCGATCTTGTGAATTTAAATTCTGTCAAACTTATGAGCTGTGGATAAATCAAAGCCATTTCTGTGTTCATCCCTCAAACAGAGGCGCCATTTGTTCCGGGCCGCTCCATCGAGGGGCCGAGCCTTCCTTTATGTCCCTGCAGCGGCAGCGGCAGCGGCAGTGGCAGCGGCAGCAGCAGCAGCAGCGGCAGCGGCAGCGGCAGCAGCAGCAGCAGCCATCCCTCTGACAGAGTGACAAATGAGGGTGTTTCCTCTGGCACATCAGCTCATGTGGCGAGTACACAAGGTATTAGGGAGCTGTGACTCCCAGCACTGGTGCTTTACTGGAACTGTTAAAGGTTTTATCAATCCCAGTTGGCTACCAGTTCCAGGAAACGGCTCGCAGTCGGGTGAGGACAGAACAGTTGTTTGAAGGATTGTGAGATGTGGGCGTTTATTTCTGCCAGCGAAGGAAAACAATAGAAGAAAAGTTAAATATTATATAAAAAAGTCAATATTTTGACGTACAAAGTCAAAGAAATGAGACACTGTGTCAAAAGTACGAGACGCTAATTCATCGACTCGTTCACTCACAATTATGACATATCAGGTCAAAATATTGACTCGCTAAGTTGAAACTATGAGATATTATGTCAGACAGGAACATACAGAGGTGGACTGTCAGCTGGAGAGGTGCACTGCCGAGGAGCCTTTAAGCAAGGCATCTGACCTGTAACCGCTCAGGGTGCTGCGCTGTGGCGAGGCATCACTCTGTCCACATCAGTTTGATGGATTTCCACCAAGATGTCGACTTTTTAAGTCAGAATTATGAGGCAAAGTGATGAGATTCGAAGGTAAATTTTGGCTTACTGAGTAAAAATTACAAGACATTAAGTCACAATTATGAGATAGAAAGTCAAAAAACTGGGCTTGCTAGCTCAACATCTCATCATGTTTAACTTCCTGTCTCATAATCTTTACTCTGTATCTCATAATTCTGCTTACGATGAGAACATTTGACTTCATCAGCACTTTTTAACCTTTTCTGGCGGAGACCGGCGCCTCCGTGTGAAGGCGATTTCTCTATTTAACCAAGAATCAAGTGTGAGTTACTGGAATGAAAGATTTTTTTGTCATCTTGGTGAGTCAGTCTCCGCTGTTGAGACGATACCAGAAAAGGGTGTGAAGGGATTGTGTGATTATTGTTTTGCCTCTGCTGTGTGTGTGTGTGTTGCCTCAGGACTGTCATTTTGCTGTCACCCTGCCACTTAACATTGAACGCTGTTTCCCCCTCCTTCTGTCTGTCCATCAGCCTGTCACAGAGTCTGACAGGGAGGATTAGAGCGGGAGACACACAGCTTTGTGCACATGCGTGTGTGTGTGTGTGGCGGCGGCAAACGCAGCCTTTGTAGTCTTCACCCATGACCCACATTTTTTTCAACGCGAGGCCCGAGGCGAATGGGAGGGTTTCAGGTAATGTGTGGCAGCGGGTGTCAGTGTGTCACTCCAACCTTGTCATTTATGCTCGGCTGAATCCAGACCGCCTGTGGATTACCGCTGTCATCACCTGAGAGGAATGCAGCTCAGTCTCATTCTGTCATGTTCGGCGTTTTGATCTCTGAAGTGCGACGGGGACGCGGCAGCAGAACCGGACGCCCGGATTCTGGATCTTTTGAGGGAAGGTGGGAGCTGTGGAGAGAAGTGGAATTTGCAGGAGCACGCCCGTTTGTTTGCTTTTCTGCTTCACACATTTTCTTCCCCGTTCGTGGGCTGCTCGTCCTCGTCCTCGTCCTCTTGCTCAACCGCCCCTCCCCAGGCAAAACAAAGACGTGGAGCAAGCCCCGACAAAAGGAGGACACACAAGGGTAGAGGAGGAGGTTCAGAAATGAAAATAAACCTGAGAGCAGAACCTGTTGACACACCGATTGGAGGTATTGCTTAAACTGGAAAGCACATTTTTGAATAACACCTTTGATGTGGAGGGAAGACGCTCGGGGAAGTCACACCTTTCACTCACAGGGCTGAAATGAAGCAGTTTGTGCTCATCGGAGAGACATCTGGGAAAGACGTCTGCAACTCTCTTTGGGGTTTTTCTTTGCAGGAAAACACTGTCTGTCCCGCTGGAGATCATTGGTGGACTGACAGCAAATATTTACCTCAGAATCTCAAGTCTTTCAGCTGCGAACAGCATGATCACGGGAGGTGATGACAGGAAGGTGTCAGTGTGTTTGTTAGAGTTTAGATAGCAGAGGAGCACAAATCCTAACAGTAAAATGTCACATTTAAAGATTTTTCGGCCACTAGGGGGCAACAGAAAAAAGTTGTCGACACAATATTGACATATCGTCAACTTTAAAGTCGATGTGGTGGCTAACGGTTGCTTCTTTACACATCAAACACGATCATTTATAGTCATGTTCTGATGAATATAAGTCGATATTCACTCTCCTTTTAGCTCGATGTTTGGTCTCTACCACCTCCTGAGTGAAATATCCAGCCCTCAGCTGTTGAATGCTTCACTAAGGCTCAGTTCAGACTGCAGGCAAATCAGATTTTTTCCTCTCAGATCTTTTAAACAATGCACTGGTTTTTTTTGCAGGTGTTGGATTCTGCACTTCTGTCGCTCTGGATCTCGTCGTCGTCTTTTGTTTGCGTTGTGAGTGACGTTAAAGACACTTTGAAAGATGATTTGAGCAGCCAGGGCGTCCAGACTCAGACGCATCTGTAGAAATTTGATTGGAATCGCACTTCAAACAACCTACAAATGTGGCTTGAATCTCAATTGCAAAAATCACATTTCATGTGTTTTTTTTTCCGTCCAGACTTTCTGAAATCAATCTGGATACAATCTGGACGTGCCAATAAACAGATCTGCACTGACAGTCTGAGGAAGGCCCGTGCTCACCAGTTCGCCTATAACTGAGTCTGTCTGCTGATTGGTGCTCAGCGGTGGGAGTGCAGCCGCGCTGAGAATTCACATTCGATATGCGATTCAGGTTTGGGCTCGAACAAGGAAGTGTACAAAGTAAAGCGTCTTATTTTGAAAAACTGCAAATGTTCAGCATTACGTAGCATCAGTTATCGCTGTGGTCAGAATCTGCAGTGAGACGCTGCCTGAACTCGTGCATCCACAGCCTGCAGCTGAACAATGTCGGCCAACACTTCGCTGTGACCAACAGGGAAACAGGAACGATCTGAATGTCACCAGAGGATCCTCCAGCTCTGGTTTCTCCTTTGCCGCTATCTTCTTTCCTTCCTTCGTTTTGTGTCGCTCAGCTTCTTAATTCCTGTGCTGTCTCTTTTTTGGCTCTTCCCACCTCCGTCCCCCTTCGTGCTGCCCTGCTGTCCAGGCAGCACTTCAATAAACAAAGCCCAGGGAGCAAAACGCTTTTGAATGGGTGCATCCTGCTGGCAGGATCTGAGCAGGCTGTTTATAGAGGGGCTTGTCAGCTGTTACCACTGGGATGTTGCAGCATGTGGAAACAGTGGAGAGAATCGGCCTTTGATGCCTCCCCCTCTCTGTTCTTCTGTTTTCTCTTTGATGGAGTTCTGTGAAGTGTTCTTCAGCGACAGGAGGCCGACGTATCAACACCCACACGGCGAGGAGGGGAGGCGAACACACACGCTGAACGCTCCCAAACTAGCCACACACATCACTGCACACCTGCTGAACTCAACCAGTTTTTCCTCCACTGATCTGTGCTCTTGCTGCCGTGAACGCTGTACTTCAACGGCGTCAAAGGGACGGATGGATAAAGGCCCATTCACACCTAAGAGTGGAACAGGGACGTTCATCTGTGTGCGAAAGAGTTGGAGCTTGATGATGTTAACTACAGCGAGCTAACTGCTAACAAGCTACACAGCCTGGAACCCCTACTGCCAATCAGGAATGATGTCACAGTAGCTCTCCATGCTAAATACTTTGCTAACGCCAGTTAGCCTCAGCCAGTGGTGGAATGTAACTAAGTACATTTATTCAAGTACTGTGCAACTTTGAGGTACTTGTACTTCAGTATCTGCATTTTATGCAGCTTCGTACATACACAGCTTTAGTTACTTTTCAGATTACAATTTTTCATACCCTTCCTGTCCAGTGAAAACCACATATCTCCAGATGTGTTGACGTCGATTTTATCTGATAAACTGAAGGATGAAGAGGAAATTCTCCTCCTTCTTCAGCTGAATAAACTCTTTGAAAAGCCTCTTGAATCAGCTGAAAATGCATCGCCACAAAGCTGAAAACAGCCTGTTTTTCAGAGCTCGTCAAACTTTTTGGATATACGTGGTTCTCACAGGACGGCCACGCTGCAAACATATGATGATCTTATAGAATATGATGCATTGCTGTAGATTAAGTAAATTTTTCCAATAATACTTACATACTTCACCAATTAAGGCTCTGAATGCAGGACTTTTACTTGTAGTGGAGTATTTTCGATGTGTGGTGTTTTACACTTCTTCCACCAAACCTGTAAAACCAGTCAGTGCAGAATAATTTTTCTCATATCTCGTGTCTTCAAGACAGTGTAGGCACGGGGTTTTGCGTGCGTTTAAGATTAAAGACGCAACCTTAAAATCCACGTGACGATGAACGATACGTGACAGACTGAGCTGCAGCAACAATTAAACAAAGTGCAGAACAACAATAGTCCTCAGTGACAAAACGCTGATGACATTAAGTGCGACAGACAAGACTTTGATTGAGCCGACTGACTGAGCCCTCCATTATCTGGTGACGAGTTGTTAAAATTCAGGACATTTTCAATGCAGAGTGAGAGAAATTTGTCAGGAGGGGCAATTATATCATAAGGTGCAGTAAAGGTGGGGTGAAAATGGCTAATTTGTGGAGCGCCCTCAGTTATGTGTGTCAAGAGGGAGAAGAATATAAAAGAGGTCTATTTCCCCTGACAGAGGTCAATACTGTTCTGTCAACAGCACTGTTGGTTTAATTTGACATATTCATGCAAGCTGCCGATGCCAATAGCTCAGGTCAAAGGCAGAGCAGCTCCACATCCTGCCACATGTTCCCAGTTTCTGTGGAAGTCCATAACTTAGGCTCCTCTCATAAAACATTTAATTGGGCTTTGACTGGAGCAACACCAAGAGTGTTCATAAATGAGCGCACTGTTTTTCATCGCCTGTAAAGTTGTGAATGACATCGCAGAGGGGAAAGAATACACGGATATGACTTTTCATGTTGTAAAGGCTAAAATGCTTCTTTATGTGCAGTTGTAAATGCATTAAAGGAGCAGTTCGGCGTGTTGGGAAATAGCACTGGATGCCACTCTGCCCGTCTGCGGCCTCTTAGCGTAGCTTAGCATAGAGACTGGAAACAAGGGGAAACAGCTAGCCTGGCTCCATCTGAAGCACCTGTAAAGCTAATTAATTAATGTGAGACATCTTCTTGTTCCAATCTGTAAGTTAAACACAAAACCGACACGTGTGGGATGATTTCCTAGCTGGGAGGCTAACAGAAGTGCTAATAGTGGGTTTTGTTATTTTAAGACAGAGCTAGCTGTTTCCCCCTGTTTCCTGTCTCTATGCTAAGCTAAGCTAACTGGCTGCTGACAGTAGCTTCATATTTTCTGTGCACACATGAACAAACTAATTATTATCTCTAACTTACATCCAGTCCCAAACAGACTCCAGCTGCTCATTTGGTGATACGCCGGACGCAGCAGATGTACCCAGGAACCACTTTTACTGCTTCATAACAGTCTGCACAGTCAAATTTGACTCATCCAAAGTTGATTTGAGTGAGTAAAGAAAAGTTTCTGAGCTCACAAATTCCAACTGTCAAATTTTGCTTCCTTACAACAGAACAGATCAGACCGGTAGTGTCCTGATTTCAGGTTCGCTCGCATGAATACTGATTCAATGAATGTGATCTCACAGCTCTGAGAGAACGATGGTTTCGCAGCTGATGAAACACCTACATGCGCTGTGTATATATGTTTCAGACGCACAGGCTAACGCTGCTTTCCCACATGGGTTTCTGGCACTTTGGAAATGAACTTTTCACCCGGAGAGTCGTGAAGTGAGGCTGCACCCTGAGCAGCTGTCCCATCTGGCAGACGAACACAAAGCCAGCTCATGGTTTGCGTTACAGAAACGATTTAAATCTGAACACGTTTGACTTTCGCCGCTCTCATGATCGTCCAAGGACACAAATCTAAACCAGCGAGAAACTTGGAAGCCCAGAAATGATTTCTACTAACGGTTGAGAACGCTGTCGTGAGTGTTTTTCTCCACGGGGGAAAAGCTGAGGGTTGATTAGACTTCACATATCAGGGCTGAAAATGACCATAATCATCAATTTAACAAGCGTGTAACCGTTGCGCCGGCTAAGTGTGCAGAAGGAGAAGTCTTAAGCTTCAGATCTGGTGAAATCAACCAGAGCAGACACTGAAAAGGAAGATGAGATGAAGGGAGAGACCTGACTAAATCATTAGGACAGCACTGTACCAGGCAAACCCTTGAAGCATTGTGTGATGAGAGCAGAGCTCAACACTTGACAGAGAGAGAGAGACAGATGATTTACTTCAGATTAAAGAACAACAGACACATTGTTCTCTCATCTTTCTCCCTCTTTTCGCTCACCCCATTTATCCCCCTCAGCGAATCATTGATGCCATTCATGCCCCTGAAATGCTACGCCGTTGTGATTTTCTTCTCCTTCTTCTCCTTTGTTTCTCCCCTCTCTTTTTTTCTCCCAACCCCAAGCGCTCCTGGGGCACTGGAGGCTCTCCTCTTAAGTTTTTCTTTCCGCTCAGATTAAGTGTGACAGATTGGCAAAAGGAGCACATGACAGGAGTTCAGATGGCAGACAAGAATAAGATCAGACATGTGATGCGATATTAAGAGGTCACAAGAGATGACGCACATACACATGCAGGCAAACCGTAGGCCTTTCTTTCCACACACACACACACACACACACACACACACACACACACACACACACTTATTTTAACCATATGATCCACGGCCACATTATCAAAGAGCACGCCCTCCTATACACGCTCTCATTGAGATCTTATCTCTGGTTTATCACAACAAAAAGGGAGCAGGAAAGTGCACGAAGCGTCAGCGGTGAGGGGCTGAAATTCAAAGTGAAGGTTTGACATCTGCTATAACAGCCATAATTTGATTAGACTTGGGTGACATTCTTTCACACAACTCAGAAGGGAGAACGGCATCTGCTACTGCCAAATGCATTAACTTCTGTGAACTCTGAGACAGGGAGAGTGAAGTATTGTTTGAATCTACTCTCTTTCCATTTGGTCAAACAACAGGCATTTTAATGCTTTCAAGACACTCATGACAGCTCTGCAGAAGATTTATAATGCTCAAGAATTGTGAACACATGTAACTGAGGAGGGTTAGATAATATTACCCCGAGGAGATAGATGGGTAACAAGAACCTTTAATAGTAAGCATGCAGGGATTTTCTGCATGTTGTTTTTGCATAGATGGTTAAACAGTGGAATGGGATTTAACGTATGGTGAAATGATACTCCGAATTTCTCTTTCACTGTCATTGAATAGCTGAGAAAGAGCAAATGCAAAGAGAGGAGGGTTTCGCAGAGAAAGCCTGGTGACAACAGTGAAGGCTGGGGGAAAAAAATGGCCCCGGCAGCAGGGTCCAGCAGGAAATTCAATAAAAACTCTTCAAAAGGCCCGGCCCTGACATTGAAAAATAGCGAAATTATAACATACAGCGGGGTAACGAAAGAGAGGAGATATTGTATTTGGCACAGAATCGGGAGGAGAGAGCCCAGGGCCGCCACGTCAAATGAGCCGTCACTGACGGAGGGAGTTAAGCCTTGTGGTGATTAAATATAGGCCTCAAACCTGCTGGCTGCCAGGCAGGCAGACAGCAGACATGTTTGTGCACAGGCAGCAAAATGAACAGAAAACAAAGAGCGAGAGCGAGAGGGAGGGAGGGAGGGAAGGACTCGTTTCAGACTGGAGCGAAGAGCAGACGCAGAATACCTAAAGTGAGGTAGAGGAAGCTGCTCGGAGGGGGAAGAAGACTTAAAGCTCTTTGACTCTCCTCCAGCTACCTCATTTGCATCTTTGCTGAAGTTTGTTTGCACTGATTATTAAAACAACAACCAACCGAAACAGACAATAGCTGTCTGAGCAAACCAAAGATGCCGTCAAACATGTTTCAGAGGGAGCGAAAAATTCACACCAGAGACGAATCTACGTCACAAACGTGCTGAAATTAGAAGAAAAAGGTGAGGAAATAACAAGACAGAGGAGTTTCTGGTGAGTTCAAAGGCTGAGGTGACACACAGAAACGCACAGAGAGCCAGTTAAAGAAGCCAGTGGAGCAGAGGCGGGACAGGAAGTGATGTCAGGACTCTGCAGCTAGCTTACCGCTAACATCAGGACACTGCAAGTGTTGCTGGAGCTTTGACTTCGCCAGTAAACTGTTGTTCAAATAATTAATGATAGTAAATTATAGTCATATGCCTGTTTAACATCACAGGTGAATTTCCCTGGTGTGGGATGAACAAAGATCTTATCTTATCTTATCTTATCTTATCTTATCTTATCTTATCTTATCTTATCTTCTCCTGTTGAGCTGTGAACTAGGAGGAAGTTCAAGAAGTGTTTCTCCCAGTTCTGTTTTCCCATTTCCAAATTTTCTTTAAACAAACTCCTTCCAGGTTTATGTTATAACGACCCAGTTTCAATTATTTCAGCTTTGTTTCTGAGAAATCGGACGACAACAATACCCATGAGCCTCGGCTGCTACGCCGCGGAGAAGAAGTCGATCAGAAGCGTGACAGAGCGTTTGATGATTCAACTTAACTTTTAATCTCATGTGACACTGTTTGCTGGAAAAATTAAAAATGAGAGGGACTTCCTGAGCCATGGGCGCCTGAAACAGCTGATTGCCTGAGGACGCCGCGGCGCCTTCAGCACTTCCACTTCCTGTGAGCGTCTGTCATTGCCGCAGTCTGTGAATTTGCTTTTCCATTCACTTCTTATGCCTCCGAATATCCCCTCACATTGAGTCTGAATCTCAGAGAAATGGTTTGGGTCTAAAGTGACGTAAGGAAAATGTTTAACGGCCGGGTTATGTGCCGCTAAACGTCGAAGCCAGACTCTGGTTACTTTCCTGTAAAAACATCGATGGAACAACTTTTCGCACATTTCAGATCTGGCCTCCTTGACAGCAGCCGGTCACATGAGACAAACACAGCTCCAGATTGTCACGATCAATCGCCTCTCGTCTTTCTGGCCATTTCTGTCCGTCTCTCTTGCTGTTTTTCTCTGGCTCACGCTCGCCCTGGTGGGGGTTACTGGATATCGTGTCAGAGTCTCTAAACTCCACCTGACAGGGTGTCGCTCCGAGCAACACGGCTAATGTTACAGCACTGCTCAGGAGCCAGACAAGAGAGGGGGGAATAATGAAAGCTCACATTTGGTGTTTGACATTAAAGATGACATCTTACTTACTTTCCCGCTCCTTTTATCACCGCTCACATCTCTAGATATTAAAAGGCTGATGGGTTATCTGCTGCTGAAGCTGGTCTGCGCGCTGGCAGACGCGTCAAGAAAAGGGGTGAAGACATGGCGAGATAGAAAGAGACAAGCGTGCAGCGTCGTACACGAAATCTGCTACAACACCAGTTTGGGTTCATAGCTCAAAGCGAGAGTGTCAGCAGAGGGTGTGTGTTTGACAAATCTTGGAGAGTGACAGCGGGGACGGAAAGCGAAAGAACGGGAGTGGAGGAGCCTTTTGTGCTCCGAAAGCCTCTTTCATCAAAGCTCCTCGAATCTGTTTCACCCTCCTCGTCTCTCTGATTCCTGTCTTGGAATTTCGGTTGATAACCTTTGAAGAGGAGCTCCGTGGTGAGGACAGCGAGGAGGAACGTCTCTCTGTCAGCACCGCCGCGATGTGAAGGCCGTTAGAGATTCCTGCAGCGTAATTAATTCAGAGTCTTCTTATCTGCTGGAATATAAAGGCGGATAACGCAGACGGGGACAGCCCTCGATGGCATTGTCAGCGTCTCTCTGCGGCGCGTCTGAGCCGACTTGTCTATCCGTCTGTCTGAGGGCGCTGAACCGTGATTGTTTGGCTGATTTGAGCCAGATGATCCTCATTGTCACACCCTAAACTGAATCCTCACATGAACATGGCCTGAGGGTGATGGAGCAATCTAAAGACTGTGGCCTGTCTCTCAACTCAAGAGAGGCTTCACATGATGAGTCAAGGCCTCTCACACCTCAGCAGAAGAAGGAGGGGGATTATGGGAAAGCAACATATCAAGAGGAATGAGCCAGTGCCAGATGACACTCGCTGAACTATAGATATATCCTACTGTAATGTTAAAGCGCCGTCTATTAGCCTAAATATCAAAATGGGACTGGAGCATGAAGACATCCCACCTCCCACCACTAACACATTTTCCTTGATTGTTATTAGCTGCGATCGTGACTCAATGGATCGAAATGTCGTTCCCGCATCTGGTCCGTCCACCGCTCTGGTCCAGGCTGAATATCAGCTATTGGATGGATTATCATTAAGTCCGTGCAGACGTTCAGGATGTTTTAAAACCTGTAGTTTGTTTGCTCTGGTCTGAATCAGTGGGTGGGTTATTAACTTTTTCCCTCTCGGTTTGCTTGAAACTAAACCAAAATGCATCACTACAAGCCACAAGAAGGAAAACACAGGAAGCAGATCCTGTGGTTCGGGTTAGTGAATACTTCTGTGAGAAAGTATCTCTCACCTTTAAACGCTGCTGCCTCAGTTTTTTACTTTAACACATCAAACAGTCAAGTCGCCTCTCCGTCCACTGCTGATCAAAACTTTTGACTACCTCAATGTTTTTATGTTGTTTGTACAACCTGGCAGATGGAGCCAAATATCAGGCAGGCAGTGCACTTCACTGCTAATCCAGGTCAGACATCTTCTCAGGCTAGCTGCTAGCAACAGTTGATTTTCCACAGCTCAATATGCAAAGTGCACCTACAGCTAATTCTTGGCTAGCCCTTCTGACTTCAGCTTTGTATACACACGATAGGTGCGTCTGTTTGTAGCTTAGCTTAGAGCTAACATCTGTTCAGTCTGTATACTGGCTATGAGAGATGAAAATTTGCTTTAATGTCGGTCTGAACACATCTTAAAGCACAACACGCAGAGAGCATTATACTGCAGCTACGTTAGCCATTTAGCTCAAACGTGCAGAGCCATGTAGTTGGTTCAGGTCAAACACATGATCCAATCCCGAATGTGCTCAAGACTGGACTGAGACCACGTCTTTGAAAGGGTGCTGTAGATCTGGTCTGTGCCCGAGTGTGACTGACAGCTCAAAGGGAAACCAAACCATAGTCGGATTCATCCGGACCACATAACACAGGTTTGAAACACCCTCGGGCTCCTTTTGTCTTATTTAATCTTACCTCAGTTTTCAGTGTCAGGTATTTTCAATGGTGGTAAATTAAAGCTTCACAGCCAAACACATAGCTTTCTCCCTGACAGCAGCAAGCGAGGACATGCTCAAAGGAGTGAGCAGCATCACGTGAAACAATTCCTGAATAATGAGGGTTTTCAAAATTCAGTTGACCTTTTTATTCGGGGTCGCCTTGGCATCGAAATCAAACGAAGCATTGATCTGGATGGAGCAGGAGCAGGATTGTGCCGTTCTGCTTGAATCAGCTGATGCTGTTCAAGCACATCGCAATAAATTTATAAAAGCTGTGCGTTGTAAATCACTCACTGGAGCACAGGACGCTTTGACAAAGGAGCAGTTAACACAGTTTACTATGGTTCTTTGAGCTGGTCAAAGGTAGGAAGAAATCTGAAAGACCTCACAGCGAGGAAGCAGGTGTTGCCTCGGAGCAAATGAAGCAGATGTGGGACCTTAATCTTTCACTGCTTTCACACAAGCACAGATACATTTGAAAGGCATCAATGGCTCTACTAAGCCAGTGTGTTCACCACAAGACATACAGGAAACTCAACAATAACCTTCAAAGTAGATAAATATGAAAGCTCCTGTATGCTAATTCTGTGGATAACTGATTTTTGAAAACTCTGAAGGATGATTGTCAGCTTGGTAACCGTCCACAAACATGGCCAAAGATCACACCTCCAGCAGCTGCGACATCACGATTTCACAACATCTCCATTTCATTTGACTGCCACACAACACAGGCGTTCTGTGACTGTTTCAGCTGCAGCCCAGGAATTAGCCTTAGCCTTGGTCAACTGCAAACATTTTTTTGACCACGAGCAACGTTTTCCAGCAAAGGAAGAGCCATGTTTTTGTACTGCACCTAAGTAATATCCCAGATGAGGCTTTGCTGCCTGGGTCCCATGTGCGGTTAAGTTTAGACAACAAAGGTGCTTTTGTAAAAAAAAAAAAAAAAAAAAAACTGTGGTTGTGGTTGGTAAACTCGCCCTGTCTCATGCTTCAAGTCACTGTTGATGATCTTCCCCACACTTTAAACCTGCTGTAAGTGTTTTGAATATTAGGGGCAGTGGGAACAAGTTGGAGTAGCGACTGCTAGCAAAGGGAACAACATTAGCATTTTCTCTGGAGTCGAGTTTGTGTCCACCTGATGAAAGTCTAATATTCACTCACTTTTAGCTCTGCTTATGCTCCACTACGTTCACCCGCTGGTCTCCGACGGTGTGTGTCTGCTGTCTGCAGCTGAACAGGTTGACTACGTTGGGCTTTTAGAGCTTTTTCTTGGAAACAGCTGCATGCTGTGGCCAGTAAGTAGTATAAAAACGTAATTTTTCTGAGACAGGGTTGTGCAGTGAGATTCTCAGTATGTAACTTTAGTCCAAAGATGAAGAGGAGTCCTCAGCCAAAAATGTCAAAAAGTTTTCCATTCAACCACACTCCTCAGATGGAGGCAGCGCCATTTTTTGTTTGTTGCCAAGTGCCATTAAACGAAAGGAAGGAGTTTGAGGGTTTTGTTTCAGACCGGCTGTAATCTAATTGCAAAGTGTGGAAGGAAAACTCTCAAGACATAAACAGCGAGTTAATCTGTATCTCTGTGATCTCACCGCTTGTCTGTCAATCGAAGAGAGAGGCCGCAAAACAACATAGGTATAATTTAGCATGACAGCCTTCTGTCGGCCGCTGGGGTGAAGAGTTCACCGAGAGAGACGAATGTGAAAGACACAAAGAAACATAAAGAAGCAGTTGGATTCATACAAGAGCTAAATTTCTGTATTGTGGCACAACTGTTAACTATAGTAATGAGAGCATCTGAGAGTTTGACAATTTGCAAAACACAGAAGAGATTGTTCGCAGACTTGGGCACAGAGAAGTCAAGTAACTGCAGCACAAGCACATCTATTCAAAGCCTTGAAAAATCAAGTGTGGCTATCCAACAAAACTTCTTTTATTTAGGCCCTCACCCATTACATTGAACCTACTGTCTCTTACTCTGCGCACTGACATTAAAAGAATGTCCTTTGACAACGGTGAACAGAACTAAAGCCGAGGATGACCCCGGGCAGGGGCAGCACAGTTGAGACAGGGTGCTGGGGGGCCCGGAGGCATACGCTGTGGATCCATGACAGGGCCGAAGAAAGAACAGAGCGAAGCCGCAAAGAGTACGGGTGTGATAATGGATTCCCACATTAGGTCCATCAAGGTCTGATGAGAAATGGGATATGGCAGCAGCTTGGCACGGGAAGTAGAAAATCTGGTTTGAAACGAAGCGTTGAGCAGGCCGGTGACTCGCTGCTTGGTGGCAGACATTTGGGCTGGTGCTGGGGATTTCGGAGACTTCTCCAGGTCACAGCGTGGAGTGGAAACACATGGTTTAAATGTGTCTCTCATCTCCTGCACTTTGAGTGTGGCAGCGTCCACAGTTTTGTGTTTGTAACTCTGGAATTACTTATGGTCGGTGAGGAAATAGAAGAAGAAACAGTTTCTGTATGTGTGTTTGAGATGGAAATCCCGAGATTTCACCATTTTGCTCCCCTCTGTGTGTGTATGTGTGTGTGCTGAATTCCTGCAGAGTTCATGGGTAACGCTGGCTGAGATCCTGCAGGTTTGAAAACCATAAATTACCTGACAGGGACATGAAGACACCAGCAACCACAGAGGCTTTACTGAGAGCTTCAAACCGGCAGGGAGCAGCCTCACGGAGGGGTCACTCATCAGTCATTCAGACAGTTACGAGACAGGAGCTGTTGGAACAAATACGTCTCCTGAATAAACTGTGTGAACTTCTTGTCCTCGCTGGCAAACAGATAGACAGTTAGCAACCAGCTAGCTCAGAGAGCTTTTGTTCTTCATTCGGTGAAATTATGTAAATTACTGAGAACGAAACGCCAGGAGGAATAAACATCCCAGTATAGGCAATAAAAAAACACTCAAAGACCTATTGTGACTGAGAGGGTGTTCCCAGCTGGCATGGCTGGCATGTTAGCTCGCCAGCTACAGCAGTTTACCAACAAGCCCTGCAAGTAATCCCTACGTCAGCAAGCTCCTGGCACCTCCAGCACTGTTTCGCAAAGACACATGGATTTATTTTCCGGTGCTTCTTCTTTAAGAAATCACTCTTTGTGAACTTGATTGTTATTCTCACAATTATGCGCATTATGAATATTAGTCATCTGAATATTTTACTCACCACCGCTGAACCAGGAGACCTCCAGCAACCAGGACGAGGAGCGAAAACCTCCTGCAAAAAAACCAGAAATCATTTCGAATGACACACGTACAAACAGAAATATGAGAATAAGACGCAGGTTGACAACAAAATCAGAATCCAAGCAGCTGCATGCAGACACACACCCAAACAGTCTCACACACACACACACACACACCCTTTAACACAGACACACATGCACATACAGTAAAGAAAAGTGCACATATTCACACACACAGTAGAAAATTAGATCCAGGTGGATGCAGGGGTTTTCATTTTCTTTAGCTCCCAGCAGGGCGTTTGGGGGGTTTAAAAGGTGAAAACGAGACTCTCCACACACACACACACACACACACACACACACACACACCTTGAGACATGACCAAAGAAAGGGTGACCTCTGACTGTGTTTGTTGGTCTAGACCCGGGCGTGAACCTTGAGCCTCAGGGCATGCTGGGAGTTTAACCAGAGTCCAGAGGTCAGTGGGATGGCCGAGGGGTGAAAGCGAGGTAACAGAGAAGCACGGCTCGTTGGACGGCCATGTCCAATCCTGTCTCCTATAAATTACCTTACATGTTCTCAGCATCACTGAAGTTAGTCTTCACTTTGAAAAAGACAAACAGCATTTGCTTTTTTCTGTGTTCGTCTCTCTTTACACCCCTGTTTAAAATGGGTTGGACTGAGCTGAGTAAGCTACGGGTGAGGAGCGAGGGAGGGAGGGAGGGAGGGAGGGAGGGAGGGAGTCGACGGGTAAACCTCTTCCGGGCAGATCCACCTTAAGAAAAAGCCAGAAGGCCCCTCTGACACGCCGACAGCTTGCCATGAGTGACGTGTGATCTGTACAAATTTCAGGACTAATAAATCTACCTGTCAGACGGAGGAGACTTGAAAGGGCCGCTGCCCCACGGCGCAGCTTAAATGCAACTGCCGTTGATGAAATTCTGTAGGCTGGAGAATTACAGCTGTCAGGAAAAAACGCCTACATCAGATCTGACGTCTCGCCTGGCTCCTTCTCCGAACCTGTTCTCTGTCTCACACAGCCTCTCGCCTTTCCTCCCTCCCCCTCTGCACTCTCTTTTCCACTCACTTCTTCTCCTTTACTTCTAATCCAAAATATGTGTGACACGAACTTTTAAAAAGTTGCGTGGGAAATATTATCTTGCCGACGTGCAGCAGGAAATATTCTCTAAATTTCCTTGTTTTTTCTGCCGCAACAAAACACACTCTGGAGGGAACAAAGCTAAATCATATCACACGCAGCTGTTTTGCTTTTCCATTACAGCGCGGCTCTATTTTCTTATTGCTTTGAAGTTCAGCTGGACTATAGCCAGTAAGAGACATATTCACTGCTGGTCCGTGACAGCTATAAACATCAGCTCACCCATTCCATCGTCTCAAGAGAGAGGCATAAACCAGCTGAGCGTGTTGCTGTATTTATGGGTAAACGAGTGGAAAAGCCATTGCTCTCTCTAATCTGTCATAAAGGGGATTTATGGGTGTGTGATGTGAGGACCTTGTTCAGACGGTGTATTGACTCATCTCATGCAGACAGACTCCATGAGGCATGCAGTGAGCTAGATTCCACATCAGTGGACACAGGATTCAACAGAAATATCCACAAAACAAAAAACTTGCTTTGTTTTTTTATTTACAGGAGAATGCTAGCTGCGCTGTGAGGCTACGCTAAGGAAAAGATGTGTTTTGTGCAAAAATACTAGCATCAGCATGCTAACATGCTCATAACAACAATGCTAACATGCTGATGTTTAACAGGAATGATGTTTTTTTTTGCCATATTCACCATCTTAGTTTAGCATTTTAGCATGCTAACATTTGCTAATAAGCACTAAAGCACAGCTGAGGCAGAACTCAGACTGCAGAAATAACTTTTCAGCTGGCATATTATTTGACATTTGTTCAAATGAAGTGAAGTGAAAATGTCTGATAAACAGGCTCCTACGATAGGTGAGGTACGTCAAGGTGGATGGATGTTTACAGGAACAGCTTTTGTTTGCCTTTGTTTGTATTCTTGACCTGGTTACAATAATGCATTGAAGACAAACCAGGGATTTATTTGACCTTTGTGATTATTTGTGTTGTGGCCTTCAGCATTTCACAGTAAACTTACGCCAAGCAAAGTTTTCACAAACCCTGGTTGTAAAAACAACGTCCTTTAAGGTAAAGATGTTTATTTAGCAACCAAATCCCAACTGTCGACTCGCTGTTTCAGTCAGGGCAACATTTACATTCAGCTAAAACACCCTGTCATATTATCAGCAGAATTATAGCTGCATGTTGATAAGGGACAACGAGGAGAAGAAGAAAAATTACAGCAACAGTTAGAAAAACGAAAGAGGGAGACTGAGAGGGAGAGAAAGCACTCTGGGGTCCGTCTTTCAGTTCCACATCTGGCCTTGATATTTCAGAGTTAATTAGTCATGCAGGGGTTGTGTGTAGATAAATCTATCATCCCGCAGTGCACAAACCATTTGAGAAATGAAAGGAAGTGAGGAGATATACACAGTCGGAGCTCCTTCATAAATCACTGGCCCAGATTAAAAACAGGCACTGCCGTGATGAGAGGGAAGGATCAGGACGAGGCTGGCCCTGGACTTTCTCACACAAAACCACACTTTCATGCATGCATATACACTGCTGGGACACACACACACACACACACACACACACACACACACACACACACACACAGTGATTCTCAATCAGGAGGTATGTGAATGAGATTGTGGAGAAGCTCAATGAATTAGAAATTATAATTTGATTTTCAAAACGACATCCACACATTAAACACCTTGATGCCAGGTCACAGCTACAAAAACTAGTCAGCAAAGAAGCTTAGAAGTTGGAGGAGCAATCAAAAAGTGGTGATACTTTACCAAAACCAACAGCTAAACAGCTATCACATACATGGTTGCTAATAATGGTTAAATGAGTGGGTGAAAAGTAATGATAAAGGCTTGAAGCTTACTTGAAAGTGAGAAATGGTAACCATAGCTAGCTAACATAGCTAAAAATCCTGCACAAAAGATAGAAAAATTTTAGTTATGGTAAAAGTTTCATATAAATGTAAGCAACACCAATTAGCTGAAATGATTAGGTATTGGATACATAGTTGAAAGGCCTAAAAATAATGGATGATTGGTTGAAATTGAAAATATTTATCCATGACCTACTTATATTACGGTAACATACAGAAAAACAGTTGGAATACTAAGGTAAACATGATGAACAAACAGTTGAAATAGTTAGCAACAAGTAATGGCTAAATGGTTAGCTTAAAGTACTGGATAGACGTTGGAAATATTTAGTCAAAACGTAAGCAATAATTGTTTGAAACAGAAAAGTAACAGCTAGTTAAAATAGTTAGCTTACAAGTTGAAATAGATAGAATTAATGGACAAACAGCTGAAATAGCTAAAAGTCAGTTAAAAAGCTGAATGGTAGCAATAGTTAGCTAACTAGGCTAATGGATATGGGTGAAACTCCCAGCTTCTATAGAAATATGAATAACTTGGCCAACAAATTTTACCGCCTTTATGTAATTAATTGTGTTAGATAACATCCAGTTCAGAGTTCATTCAAATTATTGTTTTAAACTATTATTATTTGGACCATGACGTGTGCTAGAGTTCATCTGACAGGGCGGACAGGGTAAACACTGGGTCACATTAAGAAGTACAATATACTCCTCTTACTGCTACTCTTCAGTGGGGTTTCAATCATTAGTTGGAGGAGCTGTTGAATGTTTACACAGTAAAACAAACTTAGCAGCGAACGCCTCATAAACGTATGGCGTCCACACCATCTGCTCTGTATTCCTACAGCATCTCACTCAGCAGAGGAAGGAGTGGGAGGAGGAGTGACAACAGGGAAGGACAAGGAGCTGAGAGAATGACAACAAGGACATGTGCGAGAAGAAAAGAGCGAAAGGGGGAAAAGCAGAGGTCATGAGGAAAGGGAAGAGGGAAGAGTGTGTGTTATGTCTATGGAGAGAGAAGCCTGAGGCCACACTTTGGTCTTATTCTGACAGGGCTTCATTAAGAGCTGTCCAGCCTAGCCTCAATACAAGCTGTGCACATACTTACAAACAGGACCGGGTGACATGGGCAAAAAATGTAATCTTGATTTATTTAAAGCTTGGGAGCTGTTATGCATACTTTAGAAATACAGGTTGTCACCAAAAGCCAAGGACTGTCAGTGCAAGAATACTGACATTTGGCCACAGAAAGCAGCTGTTTTAAAAAAGAAAAGCTCTAAAAAAAACCCACTTTATGTTACCCGCTCAGCACCAAACAGCAGACATTTAGCAGCTAAAGAGTCAGCTGTTTCCTTCAGGAGCTGGTGGAGACCAAAACGGAGCTCAGAGGAGACTGAATATCGCACTTATGTTATCAGCTGGACACAAACCCGACTCCAAAATGGGTGCTAATGTTGTTCTGGATCTCCTGGACGACAAGCTAACAAGTTTGCCATATCAACAAGATGATAATAAAACAATGTTGTGTCTACAGCTGCCCCCAAGTGGACAAAAAGTCAGTTAAAGGTTGAGTGTGTGCGATTTAGTGCTATTTAGCAGTGAGGTTGCAGATTGCAACCAAACGCAACCTCACCCTCCCCTATGGTGGCTGATAAAAACACCAAAAAATGCAAAAGGCATTCCCGTTTATCCGTTCTGGGCTACCGTAGAAACATGGCAGCGCAGTATGGCGGCCTCCCTATGTAGCACAAACACGTTATTGTCAGGTGATTATACACTAATGAAAACATACTCACAAATATTATTTTCCCTTTGTGCCAAGTGACCGTATAAATCTTACACATTGGGCCTTTAATGCTAGCTTAACAAACCAAAGCATAAGAATTCAACCCGAGCGCGACTACAGAAGAAGCTGCCGGTGAACATCATCCAGAAAACAGGTACTTTTACTCCACAAATGTAAAAACTTTGAGTCAGGGTAACCCGAACCCTGCTGCCTGTAAATGTCACAGCTGGGCCAGCTCGCGAAGATTGGCTCATGTGATTAGATAATATAAGGCAATACTGTGCTATGTGATGCTAACGAGACAAGCCGCCCATTGTTTGGAAGCATGTGTGAAATTTTCTTTATTCTCAGGGCACTCTTCATCATTAACCACATCCACAGCTTCAAAAGACTCACCCAGAGCTCTGGCACAGCGGCGGTACAAAGCATGGATGCTTCAGTGTCACATGACAGAGGGCCGAGTGTCACGTTGGTATTTATTTTTTTTATTTTATGGCCTCCATATCTCTGTGTCCCTGAGAGGCATTTCTATCAAAATGTCATAAAAGTGTAGAAGATAAGATCGTTTAATTTAACTTGAGCATTTACTGCTACTCGTAGGTCTATTTATGCAGCCACAACAGTAAAACGGGCAAATACGCTGTTACAGTGGCAACTTCACCGCGGCCTTGTGCGCATCCTTGGTGGTGTATAAACATGATTTACAGTCAACTACTCAATGAAGATGATTAAGATCATCCAAACTGAGAGATAACGCGTTTGATTTAGACACTATAACTTAGATTTAAGAGACTTAAATAGATGGAGTTGGCTTTCAACTTTCAAGGACTCTTTATTTATTTTTTCATCATTTCTTCGCTGTGCTGGAGTTCAGTGTTTACGCTCTGCTTACTGTCAATCAGCTGATAGACACACAGAGAAACAGGAGACTGTCTCCTCCAGGAAATTATGACTTAACAGCATGTTGCCTTACAGATGTTACTGTCAATTAATTTACATCTTAATTAAGGCTTTTTTAGCTGTCAAGTTAATTTCTAGACGAAAACAAGCAACTATATTAAAAAAAAAACAAAGTAATGCCGTTTTAATTGGATTAAAAGTGTGCTGCAAAATAATGAGGCAACAATGGAAAGCACATAGATGACGGCTGATGGGCTGAACTGTAAATCACCTCAACCTTTAATTTAAGGGTTAGGATTTATGGGTTTGGAGAATTTACGATGAGGTCGGGGTTAGGGTGAGGGTGAAGGTTAGGAGGGGGACAAGGTCAGAGGTTAAGGCGGGGGAAAAGTGCTGAGTATGAACAGGAGCGTGTGTCAGGGAATGTGTGGTTGAGAGGGTGCGGCCCGGAGGCAGCGATGGGCCCCACAAAGTGCTGAGGAGTGAAAGAGAAAAGTGGCTGAAATAAAGAAACAAGAGGAGGAAAAGTTAGTGAAACAAAGCCTGCAACAAACAGAAGAGCACATATATATATTTCCACTTTTGAGGTCTCACATTCAGTCTCCATTCATTTGTTCCAATATTTAAAAGAACAAACAAGCCCTAAACCCTGTTGCACAACACTATTCCTGATTCTTTACAGATTAGATTTCTGAGTGAAAAACAAGAGAAGCAACACTTTTCATCATCCTGATCCAATTAACTGAACGTGGCAGCGAATAGAGAACTAACTCTTTGGAAACTGAAATCTTGCACCGTGTTTTATCATCGTTCTTTTCATATCTGACGATTCCAATAATCTTCGAGAACAAAGCGATCGACCGAACCTCCTGACGCTGCACAGCAGAGCTTTCATTGCCTGGATGAGCTTTGAGAAAGAGGTGTTTATAATACACAGCAACAAAGTACATTTACTCAAGTACTGTGTTTAAGTACAATCCTGAGCTACAGTATTTACATTTTATCCTAATTTATACTTATACTCCACAACATTTTCGAGGGAAATATTTCAAATAGAACTCATCGTTTAAGATTTAATCAGCGGTTTCTGAAGTTTTTGTCGCATGTTTCAAATGTTCTTGATGATGTCATTTTAATAGTTGTTAGAAGCCAAAAGAGGACAAATTATTCTGTATTTCACAACCAGCAAAGAAAAGTGGAAAGTTTAAGGCGAAAGCTGACTGTATATAAAGGAATTAAAACTTGCTCCACCTCAGCATCCACAATGATGACACATTTAAACATATATCTTTACATGTGTCAGTACTTTCATTGTTGTTTTTGTACTTCTACTGTGAGCGTAACTTTGAACGCAAGTCTTTACTTGAAGTAAAAGTTCGGTTTATTTTCAGTTATTGACAGAAGAGCGGTGCAAAGTCCTGATCGTGTCCTCCTCCTCCTCCTCCTCCTCCTCCGTGTCACTTTTTTCCACATGGCGTTCTGCAGGAACAGAGCGGACATGTAAGGCAGCCGATAGCCATCTGACCGGGAAACACTAAATCACAGATGAAACAGCAGGGGGGAAGCTGTAAATCACACATTACAAAGAGCCTGGTGAAAGCGCAGGAACATTGCTCCGCCATGACATCGTCCCTCGCAGCCTGCCTTCAAAGCCGGCCCTGGCAGGAAGCAGTCATTCCCATTTCCTGCCCGTGCCACCCAGGAGACGACGGCACAACTGAGGTGTGAAGGAAAATGGCATTTTTTCATGTTTGGATATATTCTTTCTCCCAAGGACGTGTGAATCCATTGTGATTGTGCTCACGACTGTTTCTCTGAGCTGATGAAAAGAGATTACAATGGCACAGGAATCACATTTGTATGAACGTGAACTCTGACCATGATAAAGCTGTTGTCGTGGAAACACTGATGATGGGTTTGTTGGTGTCAGGGTTGGTTTGGTTGAAAGTTAAACAAAGGAAGACAAAGGATTTTTCCAAACTATAAACACCCATCTTATCATCAGGGCGTGTACTTGTTTCTGTGTGTGCGCTCTTATATATGTTGTACACATTCAGTATTAAACCGGCTGTAATCAGTGTTTTTATAATAACAATGTGTCAGAAGTAAAAAAAAATAATAATGTGACAATGTTAAAGGAGTCGCTTGTAGTGATGAACCAACACAGAGGTATCACCTGACTGCAGCTCCCCTCGGCTTTACAGGTCTTTATAGTGAGTATCAGTCATTGTTTAGCTGTCGGGCCACGATTTTACTGCTTTGTTTCCCTCTCACTGCTCTCATAGCGTCATTTTCAGCTGCAGCAGGCAGCATTTTCAGTAAAAAAAAAAAAAACCCTGTACGAGACCTGCTCAGAGTAACAACAACAACAACAACAACTATCGGATGGATGGCCATGAAAGTGTGTACTCACACACACGTCCTCCTCAGGATTAACTGAAACCACTTCTCCTCTAACGCCATCATCAGGTCAAATACTTAGTTTCTTTAATTATTTGGTTTAAGACCAAATGACCAAAACCAATCACAACTGTCTGCAACTGTTAGCATGCTGACACGCTAAACTAAACATCAGCATGTTAGCATTGTCACTGTGTGGATAGTAGCTAGCTGACAGCATTTACCTCAAAGCACTGCTGTGCCACAGAGCTGCGAGCATGACCGTAGACTCTTGTAACATCTGCAAGGCAGGTGGTAACCGTGGAGCAGGTGGTGGCAGAAGGCGTCTTTGAAGAGAGGTGGAGATGGGTGCTGTCAGTGAAGAGATAAAAAACAGAGGCTGTGTCGATGCAGGATCTGACCAAGAGGTAGGATGCAGAAGAGCAGGAGACCCAGTACTGAACCCTGGAGGACGCCATGGGTGACAGATTTACACTTTATGGATGTGAAACTGTCTGTGGGAAAGGTAGGAGCTGGACCAGGTGGTGCCAGGTGCTGAGGTCAAGAAGGGCGAGGTTTGTAATAGTTGAAGGCCATCACTTTGCTAAGTGCTGTATCGGTGCTGTGTTCATACAGGTTGTATTTTGCTGGCGATGACGCTCTTAATTTTAATAAACTGTGTGTTTATGCATATGTGAGTGTGTGAGAGTGGTGGAGGAGCTGGTGTGGTTCCTGCAGCTCAGTCTCACCTGCTCCGTCTGTCACTCAGCGGTTCCACTGGTGAGTCAACTGACACATCCCGACACGGCGATGTGACACTGTTGACGTCGCGCTACCAAGTTCACCTGTCACCCAAAGGCACCCGGAGTGATTTGTCCTGTCAATCATTCGCCTCGTCTTCCTCAGAAGGTTGCAGGAAGATAACAGCTGACGTAGAATCAGATAAAAAACAAATCATTTGCTAATTTTGCTCCACTGAAATGCACAAGCGGTTTTAGTTTTGCTTAATTCAGTTGTCTGGAAGGGATTATTGTAGCTCTTGTGACCAGGATGATGATGATGATGATGCTCATTTGGGTGTGTTTGATTTGTCATTGCCGGGACACACTTAGTGAATGTGAACCCCATTAGCCCCGGATCACCAGACTTGTTAGCAGCAGCACCTTCTGCAATAATTTACAACCCTTTCATCTCAACAGAATGTGTTTCTTGTAGAGCGTAATGGAAGTAATCCATTCTCCCTGTCAGCGCCGGAAAACACTTTGTTTTCTGTACAAATTGTGTTTGGGTGGAAGATGCTGGCTGGGTGGAGGTGGTGGAAGGGGGAGCAGGAGACTTTTGCCATGAGTATGTCTCATATATGCAGGTTCTGAAGACACGGCTGTTTCTATTTTTGGGCACAGAGGATGTATGTACGGTACGTCTGCTCTGTATACTGTGCTGTGCTTATGTGAACATGAACCTTATAGTGTGACTTCTACTGTGTGTTTGTGTATTTTTGTCAAAGTCATGTACACATGTTTTGAGGTACTTAAAAATAAGCACTTTCTCTATTAAATCAATTTGACAGATATAGCATTTAGTAACTTTAAAGATTAATATTTCACATACAAAACACATTATGATCTTATATATGTATTATTATTGATTAATCTACCCAAATGTTTATAACAGAGTTAAATTTTGCTTAATATTGACAAACCAGGGCATCAAGATGCCGCGTATATAATAACACATCAGTGATAATAATCCAATAACATGACATATGTAATAAAATAAGGGGATTTTCTGCATAATGAGCATTTTTACCTTGCATATCTTAAGAGGAGCTCCAGCAATTGAGTGAACACAAGAAATATTTAACTACTTTTCTTAACTTTGGCGAGCTCGTTCCAGAGCCACCGAAGACATCATGGAACCGTTGTTACAGGCTGAGAAAAGGTTGAGGTAGTTGGGTTTTTTGGCCACACGGGGGCGATACAACAAGCTGTAACTGTAACATTTACACACTATTACAAAGTTGTTATCTGGAGTCATCGTCTCATCAGGAGTGATTTCAGCTCCTAACGGAAATATTATGAACAGCCATCAGCACAAAAGTAAAACACTAATGGTCATTATGGCTGATCTGGGTAAATAGGCTGTGCCTGAACTAGCTTTTGTAAATGGAAACCAAAAACAGCTGGCACAAAGTCGGCACACGAGCCTGCTTTGAAACACTAACTTTTGAGCTAAAACACAGTAAAAGACTTTCATGACAAATCATCTACAGACTTTTCTAAAGACGAAGTGACTGAATGAAACTCAAATCCTCCTGCACCCCGTTCCAAACACCAGCAGTGACACTGGTTTATATCCAGCATGTGATTTAAACAGAGCAAAGCGCGCAGCTGCTGCGCTATGGACCATAAAACCGAAACAATGAGCTGAAAGATGCTAAAACGCCCCATAAAGCTGAGGGGAGCTGCAGAGTGTGGTGATGGTGATGCTTGGATTCTTCACCATGAAAGGCTCCTTTCACATCGTATGTACATTGTTCTGTTGTGACTCTTACTCGGGTTAAGGATGTGATCATTTTCCCACAACATAAATATAATTTTCTGGTGGGTTCTGTACTTAACTCTGACTCTATTAAACTGCCCACAGTCTGCATATTATAGCTGTGTTAATTGATATCTGTGAACATTTAGTTCAAGCTGTAACCATGCTCATACTCACAGCAGCCACTCTTTAATTCCTCCCTCCTTTTTGACCATATTAAAGCCGTGAGTGTGGAGTCTAGCCCGGGTGTCTCCAGTAAATGATGCATTACCTCTTGGAAATTAAAGTGTTAGCAAAGCTTATATTTCTATGTGATTTATTAATCCCACAATTAAACAATATTTGTTCACTACAACAACATCTGATTTGCCGACTCCGTGTTGCTTTTGTTTAAAGCGTTTTCAGCAAACTTTATTTTTATCCCGACTTTCAAACCGAGGCGCACCCCAAAAAACAACAATCCATCTTTCATCCTCCCCCAGATATCTGCTCACCCTCCTCCTCATCCTCACATCTTCCCACTCTCTCCCTCATTCCTCTCCTACTGTATCTCCCACAGCCCCCACAGTTCCCTCTATAAATCCTGGGACGGCAGCGCTTTAATGGATAATTAATTGATGCCGCTGCAGCCCTGTAATAAGACAATAAATTACGACACAGGCCGGTGTGCTGTGTCAGTGTGTGTTGCTAATGGCCCTTCAGGGCTGGGGCAGGAGGCTAATAAATTAGACAGGTATTAACTGTTGTGTGCTAAGTAGCCCTCCACTGCTGACTGCCATGAGAGGAGGGGTAGAAAGAGGAAGAAGACAGGCAAAAGAAAGGGAATAAAGGAAGAGAGATGCAAGAGGAGGGTGAGGTAATCACATTATTCTGTTCAAAGTCTGAGCTGATGCTGAAAACTCAGATATCAAATATCCTCTGGGTTTATTTGGACTTGTGTAAGCGTATTGGCCAAAAATAAGAAATGTAAGTTTTATTTTATTTTTCTGCAGTGATAGATTGATTTTCTCAAGGGGGGATTTTGACTTGGAATTTGAAATTTGAGCAATATCTGCGCAGACGAGCACTAAAAATCATCTGTAATATGATGTCCAAAATCAAAGCTAACATGACTGCAAAGTACGTGAAATATATTCTGATAGTGTGGTTTTAGCTGGCAAATGTTAGCTAATATTAGCATTCTTGCTAACACAGGCGAGTTGCTAACTAGCTCATGTAGCAAAATACTGCTAACCATGCAGCATAGCTGACTCACAGCTACCTGGCTAAACTTAGCTTGCTTGCTCGCTGACGTTATTGCTAGCAAAATACCAAATGAGTGGATATGGTAGTTGGCTAGCTTGCCAAATTGTTTCACCTGCTAATGTGATCTGTGATACTAACTTACACATATGACAAAAGGTCAAATTTTAGGTAACAAGAAATCATGTAACGATACAAACCAAAGATGAATAGCTGACCATTGTTTTCTACAAATATCCCAATATTATAGTGTATTTTTCCTTAAACAGAAAGTGAGGAGCGTTCAAATTTCAGTTCAGCATTAAGAAATATTAAGTTAACAACTAAACAAGAGGCATCAAATGATAAAAGAAAGCAGCTTTAAGAGCACAATACCTCCAATATCTCCAGGTTTAGACACAGTTTAGTGGTGAAACACTGGAGTCCCATATGTGGTTTCAGTGGTCTGAAGCTCTCGTCATGTAGAGTTTAAGGGATTGTGTCGCCTTCCAAAGAGGAAAATCACAGATTAGTGAACAAGAACAACATCTCCTGCTTGGAAATGTGGAATTTCAGCAGATAGCCTCTAATCCTATTTTAATGGTTGTCTGATTAAGAGGTGAGAAGGATTAGGGTGTGAGCGTACATGTGTGCTGTGCTGCATGCATGCACATATCCTCATGTAAAATACACCATATGTGCCTGTTAGAAAGTCTGCTGGTGGAAAAGAAAAAAAAACTGATACGGGGAAACAAAGAGAAAGCGAAAAATTGCAGAGATTAGAAATGAGCAGGAGAAGAAAAATGGCCGCTCAGTTATGTCGTTCCAATTAAAAATGCTGCAAATCTCTCATCGCCTAATGTTAGCCCTAACGAGCGGGGCTTAGTGGCAGTTATGCAGATAAAAACTCTTTCTGATTGATTCCAATGGCCCATTGAAATTTGTTTCACTCCACCTTATTGATCACACCCCGCCGGTTGAAAACTGCTAATTAATAATGATAATAAAAGTGCCACGGCTCATTAAAATCAGGCAGACGAGGCTGAACTCCAGTCCCTTTCACTTCATCTGGCCTTTACTCCCACAAGCCTTCGTGTTTCTGCTCAGTGTTTTCTATTTCTCTCGTTTAAACATCTCCAGTTTCAACATCAGATCCAGTGTTTTCAAGCTCATGTCCAAATACATCAAATGTAATAAATATTAATATTGCACGTGGTAGTATACTTGTTATGGTCTTTATTAATTCACTCTGATGCTGGCAGATAAGTGTCCTCCCACACAGACGCCTTCATCCAAAATAATTATGTGTTTGCTATTTTCTGCCCACAATCATTACAATGATTGGCATTTTCATCCTTTTATCTCATTCCGTTTGTTTTTTAATGATTGACATTCTCTGCTCTCTGCCTCTACTTTGAAGGGTTGGTTCACCTAAATTACTTTTACGTCCCTTTCAGTGTTATCTATCAATGCAGATTTTAGTTTCCAATGTGTCATGCTGCTCTCAGCGTGAAACATTGGAAATCTTCCATTCTGTAAAAGAAATGGTCCTTATGAAAACTGCTTACTGTCACTATCATTTCCCATCTAGAACAACATAAACGTCGCTTTTTTTGATCCGACACCACAACTACCAGGACGATGTCATTTTTCTGTGCCTTCCAAAACTGTCTGTTGAAAAATAAATCTGATGATATGACAACGTTCTGGTTAAGGTTTGGTTAGGTTTAGGTCAGGGCAACTTCATCATCACGATTACAGTAACTACCACAAGGTTAAGGTTAGGGAACAGACGTGGTCATCATTTAAAAACCGACAACACTTATTGGAAACAGTGGTCTCCCATGTTAGTCCGATGTTTTGTTGACCTTCCCTCACAAGGCAGCTGGATTCACGAATTCACCAGATCATACGAGATCTCGGCTTGCAATCAATCTCGTGGATGAACAGTCGTTCAGACCAATCAGCCCCCTATGAGGAACTACTGATAGCTAGCAGCGTGCTTTAGTCATGACGACAGCAGGAGTTTGTTCAGAAACGAAAATGGCTGCTGCTAAAGAGATTATCTTAGATCCTGCTAAACCATCAGAACTAAAGAACAAAGAACGGTACTGAAGGCTTTTCTTCAACAAGGATTTGATTTACGTCCTGTGGTTTGGTCATCTGATTGGCTGAAGTTAGCCCATGGTAGACAGTGATGGACAGATGGTTCATCCAATCACTGGCCAAGCATTTTTTAAAAGCGACTGCCCTTTTCCAAACAGATTTCAAGGACGACTTCCCAGATGGTTCTGGTAACAAACCAGGTTGACATTGACTCATCCATCCACCTCAAACTCTGCTTTTGTCACCCTGCAACGCCGTTGCCTGACTTCCTCTTTTGCACCCATCTTAATTACCACAGGGGTCTTTGCCATTTGAACATAATCATGTTGTACCAAAGCACCTACTGAAATGACTGGTGTTCTTCTTGGGAGGACAGTCTCATGGTTTGGGTTCATAACAAGGCAACAGCAGATCTGTCACAAGACTTAAACTCTGGTCTCCCATATGACAGTCTCCACCACTGTGACTTGTAAATGCTTACTTTCCATCATGCTGCACGAAGGGCACATTACATCCTGCCTTACAACACTGGCACTGGCATAAATTGTAATGTGCGGAATCATCCAATATGGGTGTAATTCACTGGGATACTGTGCTGATTTACCTGCTGTCTCTTCGCCTTCAGAGGTATTGAGGTGAAGAAGGGGGGAGATGTCTGAGATGAGGTGGAGGCAGCAGTAGCAGTAAAGCACTGGTAACAGTGACTGTGGATGATGATAAAGCTGTCTGACTGTGTCATAGGCGGCCCTGCTTCTACCCCACTCTGCAGAGAAGTGGAGCGCTTAATATATTATCAGTGGAGGCGACTGACACCACCGAAAGACAGAGTGCCCAGTGCGGAGCTCTCACAGCCCAGGACCTGAAACATTCCGCCATATTTTTCGCCGCCTGTCAGGTCGTCTAATAAAGCAGGACAAAATGGAGGGATGGTGCGGGAGCTGAGGGTGGATGAAGTATCTAGCACTGATGTAATATGGCTTATAAATCTAATTTAATTACCCAGTGTGGGGACAGGCTGTAGAAGCCATGACTGGATTTATTGTGTCTTAACTTGGCATCTTAACGACTTTGTGCTTTTAATATCATTACCCTGTAATTTATTCTTTTTCGTGCACACACACATACACACACACTCCATAACCGCAGCAGCCCAACACCCACCGTGCAGTCATAATCTTTTTAAGCAGGCAGCTTTACAGATCGTAGAACTCCTGAGCTGCGACAGCTATTGATCCATAAACTCCTGCTTTGACTCATCCCATGCCGTCCCGACTGTAAGTCATCAAGGTGATATCACTGATGCAGGCTTCATTTAAGACTTACAGTTACATTTCATCACCGATCGGTTCAGTGAGCTCTACATGCAGAGGGCAGGTTAAAATGCATGTTAGTTTAAAACCTTGAACTTAAAGGGGAGCTCAGCCTATTTTACACATTAAAGTCTTTATAGGAATGCTTCACACACAGGATTTGTGGAGTACTACTGCGTTTGGGGAATTTGTACAAAGCATTTTGTGTCTCCAGAGGGAGCTGTGTGGTCGGATAAATCGCCTCAAGTGATGTCACATGAGTCAGTGTTGGTTGGGGCTGAAGACTACAAGTTTAAAATTTCAAAATAATTTGGGCGTAGGGTCAAAAAGAACTGTTTCCCCCACCTCAGCACTCTGTGCCTCATCTCTGCTTAAGGCTAACTGCTCCAGGCTACATTAGCTGCTGCTAGCATAACATTGTTCAATTGGAACTGTTAGCAGTTGAGTTGTGTTGTGTGTAATGTAAGTGCCGGGTTTGACAAGGAAGAATGTACAAAAGACATATGATTTGATCTTTTTTCAAACTATCCATCATAAGTCCAATAATGTTACAGGAGTGCAAGACTAAATTGGGGGAGTACTCTTTTAAAGGCTTTCCGCGACATTCAGACAATTTTGCCCACTTTTCCCAGTGATTGGCCAGGTGTGCCATCCTCTCACATCCACGTTCATGACTTCAGGTGTGTACAAACACCATGAATGCATTTTAGTGGGGACTGTCTGAAAGTGTGCGCCATGATACTCATTTCAGGCTAAAAGCAAAATATAAAGAATTCTTGGAGAGAGATCAGGGAGGCAATTAGATGCTGCCAGGAGGAGGCTATGATGGCCTTTCAGGGATCTTAATGGCAAAGTTACCCAGTTAGATGAAAGAAAACTTCACTCACACAGTCATCGTCATACGTTTCCCACTACATATTGTGATGGCGTCCTTGTCACAAAGCACTATATTCACACAATCTAGCCATAAATTCCAGCAAGCATGAGAAAACAAGCACTCCGACGAAGGCCATCTTCGTCTCTGCAGAAACACAAATAGATATCAATTCACTAAAAGGAAGTACATACACTGTTTTTCACTTCAGACTGCATCACTCTTTGTTTTCTCTCCTCCACCGACCACTCTACATTCTCGTTTCTTTCATTGCAGCTCACCCTGCTGCTTGTCTTTATCACATTTCATCTGTCTCCTCCCTTCTTACACTGTTCTCTCATCCTTATTCCCACTGGCCGTCCCACGCCCTCCAGTTCAGCCTGTCGGCTTAAATAAAACAGACAAAAGGTGGAAAATAGACAGAAAGAATTAAGAAGAGATAGAAAATGAGGGATGGGAGAATGAAGGCAGCTTCACTCCTCCTCTCTTCCCCTCCACCTCCCACCATGGCGAATAGTTCCCAGAGGCCCCTGTTCCACATTAGCTTAGCTTGCAGCTGAGCCATCGACTTAATGCAATCCCCTAAATGCCTGCTGTATGGCTTCACTGACAGTGACATATTTGTTTTGCAGGCTTCTGCACTGATGTGTGCCACCGTACTAAAGATTTGATTAACACCTCTTCTTTTGAGTCCTGTAATTGGCTGCGACTGACGGGCAAGCTATCACAAGGTCCTTCCTGCCTGGCATAGGTTGGCAAGGTGTTAGGAAGCTAATCAACCAAAAGTTTGCTTTAACTGTACTCACCAATGGTGACATTTGATGACAACCAACCCATCAGTCAAAGACTACTGGCTGAATTTGTCATTTACTGTTTGTAGTGAGGGCGCAGCAGGTAGTGTGCGTGCCTCACAGCAAGAAGGTTGCTGGTTCGAACCCGGGGTCGGGCAGGGCCTTTCTGTGTGAAGTTTGCATGTTCTTCCCGTGCATGCCTGGGTTCTCTCCGGGCACTCCGGCTTCCTCCCACAGACCAAAAACATGCTCATTAGGTTAATTGGTCTCTAAATTGTCCGTAGGTGTGAGTTGTCTGTCTGTGTGTCTGTGTATGTTGCCCTGATCGGCTGGCGACCGGTTCAGGGTGTACCCCGCCTCTCGCCCATTGCTAGCTGGGATAGGCTCCAGCCCCCCGCAACCCCGAAATGGGATGCGCGGGTAAAAAAGATGAATGAATGAATGTTTGTAGTGATCATCAAACCCTAGCTTAACAACCATAACAAGGAACAGCAGGTCAAGCTTTAGATTCATCATTCGACGTTTAAAAGGTGGATGGATGTTTTTAGCCTTTCCAAAACAAAAGCAAATACAGTATGTTTATCTGCTCTAATGTAAGCTGTAATCTTTAGCATGTCCAGCTAACTGTAACAGGTAAGGGTAGGACCCAAATGCAGCACTACCTGAACACGGAAGTCTCTTAGAGTCTTAGATGAGGCAGGCTTGATGACAGCTTCAGGAAATGTTTGGCAAGACAAACAATTGACAGTTTCAATCAGTAACAGATGCAGGAAGGGCAAGGCAACGAACGTAGTCAGGTACAGAAGTCTGAGGTAATTACCAGGAGGCAGGAGAGCAGACGAAGTCAGAGGCAGGCAGGGTCGATACCGAGCAGGCAGTCCAAGAGGAACTGCTGGAGAGTCTCGCATGAGAGCAAAGAACAATCGGGCAACTGGTGAGAGTGGGAGAGCAACTTAAGTACTGCACTGATTAGTGATGAGTCTCAGGTGTGTGCTCAGGTGATTGGACAGGTGGGCGTGGCTGAGTAGTGAAGGGATGCTGGCTGAACAGGTAACTGGCAGGTAAGGAGCTGTGACAGTAAACAAGCTTTACTTCCAAGACCAAGGAGCATTTCATAACCACTTCACTGCTCATGATGGACACTGTCAGCGCTCAAGCTAACGTTAGCGGCTCTGTCCTGATCTTTATTGGATTTGGTGAAGTTCAAGCTAACATTACAAAAACCAACAGATGTGTTCCTGTCGCCAGTGCAGATTTTGGAAAAAATGGCTTCTCACAGAGCGAAATGCTATCATTGATGTGGTTCGCTGACAAGAGGAGGAGGAGGACAGGGAAGGTGGGAAGGTGAAGTTGGAAAACTCTAGCCTAATGAGATTTGACCTCCCCGCCCCTGACCTGACCCCACTAGTTCACATATGGTTGAAGGCAAAAGAAGAGAGGTGAAGGAGGGAATCACTGACCCATATTAAAGACAGACAGAGAGAGAAGGATGGAGAAAGAAGAAGACAAAGAAGAAGCAAGAACCAGGAATTAAGCTGAAAATGACAGTAACGTGACGTCTGGTTGAAAATGATTTCATTTGTCCTCATTTTAAAGCTTTTTATGCATTGGATACATGTCATCTCCACATAAATGTGTCCCTGGTGCATTTAAAAATACTCCCCTCATGCACACATGTAGTTGAAGAGCAAAGATGGATCACATGCAACTCGATTTATGAGACTCTATCTTAAGACCCAGAGGCCGTTCTGGGATTTATTCATTCTGTACTTTGTTCTTTGGTCTCTTGAGATGCTGTTTGTTTATTTGTAATGATAGAGAAATATGTCGTAGTTCTACAGTTTTTCTAACTTCTCTCCGTTTCAGCCGTAACACATACACAACACATGTGACGCTTACACAAACACACGCAGCACAATGCTCTCCACTGTTTGCTGCTTTGCTAATGTGAGTCACATTCACTCTGACTGTGGGGTTGTGTTTGGGTTATATATGATCTGTGTCACACTAATGATTTATATCATGTGTTTGCTGTAAACACAATGATTGAGAGCCACCATAGTGCGCACATACAGGCCGTATCATATTTTACATCATTAAAACACCAGCTGTTACAGCCCTGTTTGCGTTCACTCCACATAATAGGACTATTCACACAAGCTTGTCAGAATGTACATGTACACACTCGCAGACACACAAGTAAGACACACATTCTCTGCAAATGACCCATACTAGATAGATTTACAGTATATGTGGTCTTACACAGGGTACACATGGTATTATTGTTTGTATAGTATTGTAGAATACAAGAATAATAGTGACCGATGGAGCGAATGACTACCTGTATGTGGAAGATGTTGCTTGTATTGACAAAACCCACAGATTTCCATTTGCTTTCAGCTCAGAGGAGCCTTTTAGCGTCCTTCAGCTCATTGTTTTGGTGCAACTTCTACTGTTTTGGCTCACTCTCACGGCTCTCATCGGTGTCATTTTCAGCTAAATAAATAAACTCACTGTCCACGAGCTCAGCAGCAAATGGCAGACATACAAAGACAGCAACTAACTAGTGAACATAGTGGAGCGTTTAGCGGATAAAGAGCGAGATATTTCCCTCAGGAGCTGCTGGAGACCAAAAACAGAGCTAAAAGGTAGTTTTGGTCATCATCCATATCTGTCGTATTAACACTGTACTCAGTAAGTTAAATGCTGAGATCTGCAGTAATGTTGTGACGAAAATCAAGTTTAGTGGCTTAAGAAAGACGAGCAGGCAGGCGATCATACGGTTGTGAACAGTGTAAACCTCCAGGTTAGCCAAACTAATTTGATTGATCATGATCTGAAAGATTATTACCCAAACTGTCTGTTGTCAACATTCATCACAGTTTACAGACTTTGGTGATTAAAATAACCAGATATCATAGAAATCATATATGAAAACAAGCTCACACTGTGAGCAACTCGGTTAAAAAAATATATCTGACTGTCTCTGAAGAGGGAAGACTCTTTCAAGTTTTGGATTTTTTTTTTTATTTTTTTTTTTCCAGTCATTTTTGTTGTTATGATTGCAGCTTAATTAAAAGTATCATCAATAGCGTGGAGATCTCTAAAGAAGCAGGTGTTTTGTTCGCCGGGTGACGAGCCTCACGGTTGGCCTAATCCTGGAGAAGAAAGGTGTTTGTTTGGAGATGAAGCTTTTTGTTCTCAGGATGAAGATTAAAAGAATGTGAGCGTCGGTTCAGGTTGTCTCCAGAGTACGGCGAAGGTAGCCATGGAACAATACCAACGACAGGGGTAGCATACGTGTTTACACGATCACTTGTGTTTATATTTAGATGTTTTTTGCTTGATTTAAAAACGACTAAATATGCTCAATACTTTGGAGTGAATTCTGGGTAATATTCAGCTTAATACATGTCTGCTGTCTGACACAGAGAGAGGACAGAAACACTAAGGAGAGCTCAGAGTGACAGATGTGTTTCAGGTGATTTTCTGATGCTCTGATTGACTCCAGTGTTGTTGACAGCAGACATCTTTACAGGTTGGAGTCCTCAGCCAACGCGTTAACGGCCTTCTAATAGGCGTTTGTGTATCTCCTCAAAAACCCTCTAAAAAGTTTCCTTTTTCTGGACGAGTATTAAGGAAAATAGAAATAACTCATACAGTATTTTGTGCTTGTATTCAGTGTGGTTAAATTTGCCCAAGTCTCACAAGATTCAGCATTTCTCCTCCAATTTAATTCTTGGCAGCGCTGAAAAGCCTGAACCAGCACTAAATGTCTCCGTCAATATCCATCACACTGAAATAATTTAGGATGGATTAGCAGATCTTAAAGGCGAGATAGGGGAGGTGTTTTTTTTTTTTTTTTTTTGCCACAGAAGAAGCTGTTGAGTGAACCGTGTCCTCACCCCGTTTAATTACTGTTTGAAAAAGGTCTGACCTTAATAATCACTGAAATAACAATAAAAAGAACATTGTCCAGTGAAAACACGAGGGCGGCCACTCCCCGACCTGCCCGGCGGCCGTGGTCAGCGCGTGGCCCGCTGTCAAAACACGGCGTGCATGTCAGCGCAGAGGTCAGGGCTGGGCGAGGAGGAACTGGCACTCCTCACCCTCTCCGGGCCGGGGGAGGAAAGTGGGAGGTTTGTGACTGACAGAGCCCACAGAAAGAGCGCCGATCAGCCACAGAGCGGCCGGCCTTGGCCGCAGAAAGAGGGGCGGAACGACCCGGCAGCAAGTTTTACTGGACTGCGAGCGGAAAATCCAAAGTTTACAGGAATATTTGGTCCTTATTTTCCCTTCATCACACACTCTGCTTTTCAGACTGCCTGGTTACATGTGGAGGAGGAAGCATTAAGATCCTTTACTCAAGTAAAAATACTAATACAACAGTGTAAAAATGCTCAGTTAAAGTAAAAGCGCAGTAGTATTGTCAGAAAAAAGTACTTAAAGGTGTCCTGAACGATAGCTGTGGTCACTGGTGACCATTTTAACAGACGATAAATATTGTGTATTCTGAACCTGGTATTACTAAACATTGTTTTATTGTAAGGAGCTTTAATGTTTGTCAGTGTAAAATATTTTATAAGGTGTTTTTCATATAAAATGAAAGTAGGAAGTAACTATCTGTTTTATAAATTGAGAAATGAGTAAGATTCCCCTTTGACATGCAGTGGAATCGAAGTATAAAGAAGCACTCAAGTAAAGTACAATATAAGTACATCAGAATTATACTACCAATACACTTACTATACTGGAGTAAGTGTGTTCAGCTGCAGCGAAACACAGACAAAAGAAAGACCCCAGATGTCCAGAGTCAAAGACAGAGACGGACATTTTTAAAACAAGCTGTAGGAGATGCGTGTTTTCTCTTCACATGTGGATTTCTGTGCGTGTGTGTGGGCAAGGGTGTGTTTTACTGTGTGATTGCACGCATGTGTGTTTGGGTATGTGTGTGTGTGTGTGTGTGTGTGTGTGTGTGTGTGTGTGTGTGTGTGAGTGAGTGTGTGTGCTGCCAAGTGATTTATGGGGCCTGTCTTCCTCTGCCAGCAGTTTGTCTCTTCTAGCATGGAGGATGAATGGCCCACTGTCAGCCCTGCCTCAACCTCTTCTACTGGTCTCTCTCTCAAATTACCTTTCTTCTCCTCCGTCCTCCCCTCTCTTTAAGTCTGCGCTATCTTATCTCCCCACATGCTCTTCCTCTGCATGCAACTTGTCATCCTCGCTTCCTTTTAACCATCCTCTCCTCTGCTCACTTAGCTGATTTGATCCTTATTTCCCCTGTTTCGTGACCCCTCCCTCCGTCTGTCACAGCAGAGAGCGATCTCCTCTCTGGATCGGGGGCGTGCTTTGACCAAATCCTGACCTCCGATCTGAGCTCTGATTTCAGGGACACTTCATTGGAACACGGTGCATCCATTTCAGACAGTCTGTGTCCATATCTCCTTTTTATATACCGTCTGATGTTTCACTGGCTACATGTTGAGTTGCTTTAAGCAGACAGAGCTGAGAGCAAAGTGACACCTGAGCCATGACGGAGGATTCGTCTGGATCTCAGTCAGTGCTGGAGGAAGTATTCAGATGAGTGAAAATATGAATACCACACGGTAGAAATACTGCATAAGAAATAAAAGCCCTGCATTTAAAAAGTGAGAAATTACCAAAAGTGACACCTTTGCAATGCTTGTTTTGTCCAAACCTTAAAAACAAATTAAAATTATCCAAATAACTGAAAGGAAAAGCAGCAAATTTCTCACATTTGTCTAACTAGAAACATGAAATGTTCAGCACTTTTGCACAAAAAAATTACAATTACCAGCAGTAATCTAAATAGCTTATGCTTAATTTTCTTTCCACTCATTGATTAATCCACACTTTGTTTGCAGGAGGCTTGTGCAGCTTGCCCTGATAACACATTGTTTTGCATGAGTCCTCATTTCCCCTGGCTCTCCATTATGGAGGTGGCAAATAAAAAGTTAGCATGACTCAAAGAGACTCAACAGCCACTTTCATGGCAACTACGCCAGGTTGAAATATACAAGAATCGCCCTTTAAAACTGCATGTCTGAGTTTGAAAATGTACACACATGGCCTCGACGTTTTCATTTACGTTGATATCCATTTTCATTCAAACATACTGGAGACTATAAGAGGCTGCTTCCTGTCTGTAAGAATGCACCTTTAACAGCATCAGCACCACTAACAGCTGTGTTATGCCAAAAGGCTGAAGAGTAATGTCTCCCAGTGTCATTAATTGTGCTGTCATTATCATAATTTAACATCCTGCTCACCCCTCTCCATCTTTATCACTGCCTCTGCTGTTCAGTCATTAATCAGGCTGAAAGAAGAGGAAGGCAGGCGGGCAGACAAATGAAATTTAAAAAAAAATGACCTCTCTATCAATCCCATTTCCAACACATTAGAAGGGAAGCACTTTTTCTTCCACTCCTCTCCCTCCCTTCAGCGCTCAGCCCTCCTGTGCTAATGGTAGATATACAGTGACACGGTAATGAGCTGGCCACGGCTGCACAGCTCAGGCTGTATTGATCAGCGGCTGATTTATTGCAGGTTACGGCTGATTATTGGGCCATTAATCAGTCTAGGATTACCCTATCAATAAACTGCTTGCGTTTGTTTGTAAAGTGCTTGCCAGGCCACAGGGAAGGGCAGCGCATGTCCAGGCCTGGTGACACACGCACAGCTACTATTTCAACCCAGAGATTAGCTATTTAAAGAGAGATATTCCTTTCCATACGCTCTGAATGCCTGTACTGGCTCAGGAAGCTCTGCTGGGAAAATAAAGAGATGAATCACTTAACTGACGCATCTTTACATCATTTCTAAAGACATAAAAATGGTCGTTTTTTTAAAAAACTAGGGCATCTTGATGATTGGGTTGGTTGGAGTGCAAAGGATATTTTTGTCCACTTGTGGTGTAAATAAAACATGTGTATCATCACTTTTAAGTTCGTGTGATGAACTTGTTAGCAAACGGTTGCTTATACACACATCCAGCAGTTACGTCACCTGATGAAAGTCCAATATTTACCCTCTTTTAGCACCGTTTTTGGTCTCCACCAACTTGAGAGGAAACTATTTGTCTTTTTAGCTGCTAAGTGTTCCACTATGTTCATCAGCTACATGCTAACTGTCTGCAGGGACCTAAACGACACTATGAGAGCAGAGAGAATGATTTCAAGTACTTGAACAAATGATGAATGTCGTATTTCTCGTGCGACTAGAGCAGCTTGTTTTCATTCCTTGCATCTATAAAAAATATCACTTTTAAAGGGTTTGGAAGTCCTAACTAATGTCTGATGATTGATAGACCAGCTACAAACCACTGATAAGAACACAGTTTGGATATGTAGGTTGTGAAAAATAACATTTTTGGGGAAGTTTATCCTTTCAGATTGGTAATTATGCTGCTTTAAATGTTGGGAATCTGCTACTAAATGCTTATTAAATTGTTAATACTCGGTTTTAGTCCAGAGGGTGGTCAGTTGAAGGGGTTTTTCACAACCTGGCGGCCCAAAACTCCATGATTATAACTTCAAAAGCCTTTATAAATGGTGTGCTATTAGAAAGTGGTGCCAAATAATCAAAAATATATATCCAATTATGCATGGTTCTTTAACCTCAGATAAAGTGTTATTAAGCATATAAGAAAAACGCTGAAAAACAAGGAAAAGCAGCTCTGTATGCTCTTAAAACCAAACTCTTTGTCACTCTCAACAAATACGAAAAAGCCGCTGCCACGAATGTAATTCACAACCTTAATCTCCTTCCTTAAATTAGCAGCCAGATAAAAAGATACTGCCTCTGTCGGCCTGCCAGCGGCTTTACAGCGTGCCATAAAGCAGGAGGGTGGGGGATTCTTTGGCGTTGCTTAAACCCCACCAGAACCCACAACCACTACCTAGAACACAACTTTTACAACAGCTAGCAAATTGAGAATAGTGATTTTCCTATAAAAGCCCTCAAGAACAGGGGAGCCTGGATCCAGAGAGTTTAATGAGAAGGTTTGATGGCTATCCCCGTCAAACAGACCGACTTCCCTGCCAAACACTGTTCTCCCTTTTTATTTGTGAGGGTGTTCAAGTAACTGATTAAACATCCCAGAATCTCTCAGACGTGCTGCCAGTGGTCCCCTCGCTGCCTCCGACTGCCGCGCTCGTAAAACCTGACTTGACAGTGGTCTCGTAAAGCAGACATAATGCTGTCGTAAACATGTCACGACACCTGCCATAAACATTAATGACTGTTTATGAATGAGGATGATAAATTGGAGCGCTCCGGCTTTTCTGGAGGCCTTTCAGCAGGTTGCGGCTGGAGAAACACAAAGCTGTGTTATGATCCAAACTTTGGCAGGCGGCTCAAAACAACTCTGCGCTTAGCGAGATGAAGTCCAACGCAAAGTCAAAGCAAAGTCATCAAGTTCAGAACCGAGCAGTTGTCTGATTTATATTTCGGCCTGTAATTAATAACAATAAAGCTCGTTCTCACTAATCTCAGCATCTCTCCTGTCGCTAAATGTTGAAAAACGCCGAGCTGAACACGCCAAACATTTCATCATCCTCATCTTTTTCGCACATGACCAGCGTTTTCTTTGATAGGTCAAACACCTTTGCATAACAAAGCGGCAGACGGTGTGTGTGCGGCTGATGGAAACATGTAACTGGAAAATCACAGGCTTGGCGCTCAGCACGCCGCGGAGGAACAGATAGCTGTAATCCCACTTTCCCACCAGGCGGTCCAGCGTGCCTGTCTGTGGTACTTAGAGATAAACATCGCCATGCACTCTGCGTGACCCGGCACACACCTGCTGAGACAGGCTCTATCATATAAACACACACATGTACATAAATGCAGGTGCAAAGACTGCTTTATGAGCTTTGTCAAAGTCTGAATTATGGCACATGGCATGACAGTCTGTATTTAAGTGATGTCAGCAGATCCAGTAAGGCTATGTGGAACAGATGTATGTGAGCTTTATATACTTTGTGTGCTGTGCTGTCAGACATCCCTAAGGGGACAGTCTAAGACAAATGTGTTGGTAATTTACAAGTGTGCTTAAATACCCATTATTCTTTCCTCTGCGAGCTCTCTCAGGATCTGCTGAGCTCATTTATCATCAGCTACACACAGATACACACACACACACACACACACACACACACACACACACACACAAACGCAGGAAGAAAAATGAAGAGTAGCACCAGAGTTGTTGCTGTTGGGATTGCGTTCGTGCAGAAGCTTTAAAGGATCATTTCGATTTATTATGACAAGTTTGGTCATTTTAGCTGTCACTGCTATCGGTAATGATAACATTGTACTTAACAAACTACGATCTGGGAACATGGCGGCTTCGCTGCAGCAAAGTTTGATGATGCAAGAAAAACAAGATGAAAAGAAGCCAACGGTTAAAAATATTTGTAAATCGCTGTTTTGATGCAGTATTGATGCAGTATTCTTGTACTCACACTTAGCGTCTTTTTTGATACTCCATGTCGTAACTCCCTCTTCACTAAAAATGAACTGTGAATAAACATAAACAAAACATATTAGAATACATAACAACCTCTATAAGTAAGGAAAGGACAACCATGATACTGCCTAAGACACCAAACCCAGGGCAAAAAGTCTAAAACTACAGGCTTTAACCGCCAAAGTGTAATTACATGTCACATGATGCACGCTGGCCCAAGAAGACTTTTCTCATAGACTAACACTCTGGAAAGTCTTGAGGAGCCGCATGCTAACCATGTAAAAGGGTTTTAAATATGCACTTGAAGGCTACGTGCATTATATCATGCTAACAGGCTGAGGCTAAAGCTAACACGTTTCAGACAAAAAGTCAGTGTCATCACCCGTCGATCCATGTAGAAGCCACGGAAATTAGAAAATGCATTGTTTTTGTATGGTGGAAAAATGCTGGAAGCTAGCTAACAGAGCTAAAATGTTGTTGCTTGGTATATAATCAGACTTGGAAAGCAGCACAGAGGTTAGCTTGATGCTGAATTTGTAATTTTACAGAGTTAGTCCATTTGAGGACTAACAAAGCAACAGTTTTCAGTTCAGTACAGAGATGCTAATGCTAACCTAAACAAAGTAGTAAGTAGTGAACTAAAGTCGCACCTTGGCTTGAACATGTAGTTTTCTAACCTAATTTGTCGCACAAATTAAAGTAGTTAAAAAGGCCTTAGGAGCAACACTAGGTTACTGTAGGTTGCAAAGTAGTTAGCTGAACATGCTAACGTTTGCTTTGGCTTGCTTGCGGTGGCTATGATTGGACAAACATTGGTCTGGGGAGGGGTTTAGCAAACACTTGCCCTTAAATGAGGGTGTGAGGCTTTATTTTATCCAGTCATCTCTTCCTTCCTCAGTTAAATCCCACAGCCGAGCACACAGTCCTCCATTGTATTCAGTGCTGTTGTCATTGTGCAGTACGCAAATTGAAATGTATGATGGCGTGACAATGTGGCACAAAACACAAAACACTTGCTGGCCACATCAATCACTGCTGCATGGAGGGATGACGCCGTTAAGGTTACAGTAAATCACACAGTGACGGTTTAATCCCGGGGAGAGTTTTACAGGAAGAGGGGGAATTCAATTTCCTAGCACGCCTGAGCAAAGGTATGCTAATACAATACAGGCGAGGATACACAGAGAGCCTGCACAGACCAGACGTGGGCTGGGGAGGGCGAGGGGTGCTGGTGCTGGTGCTGGTGCTGGAGGGGGTGTTTTCTCTGGGGTCTCACACCTTTCATGCTGTTCAGCGAGATTACATTTCAAAAATGCCACAGACAAGACAGACAGGATAATCAATCACGTGAGTACAAAACACACAGCAGCTCGTGCACGCTCGCTCTGTGCAGCGATGTCTGCTGGCTGCGTCTGTTTGCCGGAGTCATAAATCAATGCCGGGCTGTCAGGGAGTCTAACATGAGCCGGAGAGGGAAACAGAGCAGCAGTACAGTCTGATCCACGCTCGGCCGCACTCTCTCTTTGGCCCTGTATGAGCGCCCAAGTGACAGAGGACAGATAATGCCAGGTGATCTGCTATGTGTGTCCTTGTACTTGGCCACAAAGGCAGACAGCAACCTCATTAATGTAACACAGTGGACTTGGCTCATAGCTGACCTCATTATTCTCCTCTCACCGATAACAAAGCGTTGCCTGCGTTTGCCCTCCATTCAAGCGTGTGCGTCTCGTGTTTTCACAGTCATGAATCAGCGCTAACCAACATCACACTGTTTTGATAGCAGCTCTCCCGTTTAGCTCAGTAATTATAGCGCCCGGGCTCGTATTGCTCCAGTAAATCTCTCGTAAAAATTCCAGCGAAGGAGCGTCACACAGCTCCAGGAAAACACAGGTAAACAAGGAGTAACAGGGAGAAGATGCTGTGAAGGAACATGAGGATTCAATTAATGTCTGTTATTTTTAATTTCCCTGCCAGTACTTTCTAAACGGCTGCTTCTACCATAGAAACTGAACCTTTTCTCAATTACCACTAGTTGTATGGAACGTAACGGACGTAGTCGCTAAACATTTTGAATAACACTTACACGTGCTCAGATTTGATATTACAAAGCTGTGCTGCGCATCACTTTTCATGCATATCTACATGCAACTGACTAAGAATGAGCCTTCTTCACAATAGAAGAAAAATAGAACAAGCAGAAAAAGGTGAAGAGAGCTATTGTGTTCGACTAGTGCTAGCAAGTTCCCAACTGGCTACCATGTTCGCGATTCACTTTTTGTCCTGTATCCACCAATTCTTAATTTACATTTCAACATTTTGAGGACCTTCTTGCTTGCTGTCTAACCAGAAGTTGCAGCAGATGGAGGGCTGATATCTGGTAAATGTTAGCTAGGTGCAAGTGTGTCGCTACGTTTCCACCAAAAAAGGCAGTATAAGCCCTCCGCTAACTCTAAAGCCATCTTAATTATATATTATCTACTAGCTGACGTGCTAATATTTTCTACTGTGAGGCTAAATTCAAGAATCACCTGAGATTTGTTCAGACTGCGTGAAACCCAAAAAACAGAACTTCTCAAATGCCGCGTGCTAATTTGAAGCTAGCTATTCATGGTCAGTAAATAGCTTCAAAATGTCAGCTAATTGTTGTTTAAAAGGCACCGCTGATGAATAAAAACAGAAGTAGTAACTTTTGTTGTAGAATAATTCGTAAAGTAATGTAAGTACTTTTTTACTTGATTATATTTTTCAATGCTTTGAGCTCCAAAAACAATTTTCCATTCACTTGCATTGTTTTTGGGTGGAGGCAGAAATCTCAAAGACTAAACTAAATATATTTACTCAAGTACTGTACTTACATTTTTGAGGTACTTTTCATTTTATACTACTTTGTACATCTACTCTACCACATTTTTGTACTTTTTACTACACTAAATTTACATGACATTTATAGTTACTAGTCACTTTCAGATTAAGATTTTACAAACAAAACAAACATGTGATCAGTGTAAAATATCAGTGTTACAGATTAGCCAAAAGTCTATAAAGCATTTTGTATTAATGCCACCTGAACCAGCTGTAGACATTACTTCACATATATTGTGACATGATATTACTTCTGTACTTTTACTTTTGTGACAGCACTTTTAATTGTAATGGTATTTCTACATTGTGGTATCTAAGTGAAATCTAAGTGAAAGCCTTCACTTAGTTATTTGAATACGAGCAGCAGAGAGAAAATCCATTTTTTCGTCATTTGGGTGACCCGGCCCTTTAAGAGCATACAGTGAAACAGCCACATGTTTTTTAATAAAAGACATTCAAGTGCAGAGCTCTCTGGGTAAGTGCATGTTTGGCCTGTCAGGGTTGCGATGTGGACAGCTGAGAGCTGTTGTAAGCGGATCTGCTGCTGATGACGGTGATGATAGCGTGGCTTATTGGCCTGTAACTCCGCTGTCTGCTGTAATAGCAGCGCTGACAGATACAGACCACCCACTCTCCTCTGGCCAGAACACATTCATCATTCTCTTAACTTTTTTTTTTTTTCCACCACAACATCTGAGCCCGAGGCAAGAAAAATATATATATTCAGAACAGGCAATCTGCACGTTCCACTTTTGAAGCAAAGGGATGTTATAGATTTGCAGGATGGCCAGAATAATAAAGTTTTCGTGATTTCAAGTATCTGGTTCGTATTGAGGAGTCGACCGCAGTGCAGCAGGCCAGACTTGTGGTATGAAACGGGCAAGAGAAAGGAGTCACCATCGCGCTCATTCCTCTGCACTCCACTTCCTCCCTCCATCCGAGCTTCCAGCTGAAATTAAACTGCATGCCTTTTTCTGCCACACAGCACATGTCTACTTTGTAAATCACTTGTCCTGTTTTCCTTCAGAAGAAAATCAGAAGCCAAAAGGGAGAGTTTTTATGTTTCGGTTTCAAGATGCCGCCCCCTATTTTTGCATGAAATCATCTGAATACCAATACTTATGAACACTTGGTTCCAAACAGCCAATCAAATCATTTAAAACATATTTGCATTTAGCAAAATTTGTGACTTTCTCACTAGATTACGCGATTTTTAAGACCCAGCAGGAATTCACAAAACTCCACGATTCCCTGCATTGTAATCAGAAGAAATGCATCATTTACCAAACACTGGAAAAAACAAGTAGTACATTAGCATGAGATGCTAGCTTAGCACTTTAGTGGTCCTGTCGTGGCAGCCCACTGTCAGCTCGCACCACTTCATGAGCTCAGTTTGAGAAAAAAGCGTTGTTATTATGGTGATGTTACGATTGTTCCAGTTCTCCCATGAAACCGCCGTCCCCGAGCGCTCCATAATCACTGCTTTCAGGATGACGGTTGAGCAGCTACATGTGTCGACTACCCCAGAGGATGACTGCTACCCATGAACGTGGATTTTAATATGGGGTTGTCATATTTCCACGACTGGCTATGTTTAGTCACTTTTGAACTTGACCAACATCTACTGGATTTTAAGAAGTACGCCATTAATTCACTAAAGCACAATGAACTATCTTGCAATGTGAACAAAAAATAAATCCATCCCATGATTCAAATCCACTCCAAAACCCAATGGCATCTTTCCTGGCCCATGCTAAACCCTTCCACCATGAAAACTGAACCTGTAGTTTTTCCGTAATCATGCGACAAACAGACAAACAAACATACAAACCGAACCGGCTGTCAGTTTGAGCGAGGCGGCTTTTTTAAATTCACAGGGAGGGCGTGTTCAAGCTAAAACAGGACGTGAGGTCGCTCTTTAACCTTTCCGATCTGTGATTTGTATCCGAACATGTCAGCGATGGGCCTGATAAACTGACTTCCCCTCTGGAGTCTCAACATTTTCACAATACGTAACTCAGGTGTCTTCATGACACATTCGGGGCCTCTGGAAGCTGCTAGACTGGCAGTAATTCAATGCAAAATCCATATGCGTTTGTCAGAGCGTGATGCATTCACTTCCCCTCTCTTTTGACCAGGACGCTCCTGCCTCACCGAAGGGCTCTCGGCCTTCAGGAGGATGTGATGTCATGAGGATGTGCCTCATATCAACAACAAAGCGAAGGCTGCTGAATAGGTTGATTCATCTCATCTCTGGAGAGAGATTCCTGCCATGTCTGCTGCACTCCATCTCTCACGTCTTTCATCCTCCGTCTCTCTCTCCGCGGTGACAGTGATTAATGACCCTCAGCTGCCGTGTGCTTCCTCGCCGACACTCCCATCCTTCTTTTTCTCCGCTCTGCGCTCACAAGAAGAAGGATTCAAGAGGCAGAATCCGGCCAAAAAAAAAACAATTGATGCCACATGTTCTCAGTGGGGAAAAAGGTGGAAAAACCCTCATATTGGTCAACGTATTAGGTTGTTCACAGGTTTATAAATAAGTGTTCATGCCTGCCCGTGTCTGAGCCAGGTCAACGAGAGGAATGTCCCTGAGCCATGTTAAGACTGTGAGGATCAACAGGTCAGCCTGAGCACTGCATCCATCCTCATACTGTATGTCACACAGTATCAGGAGGGAAAGGAGAGGAGACCTCACCGGGGGAAGGAGGACATGTCAATCAGTCAGCTAGCACCGTGCAAAACAGCTCGAAAGCACTAAACCCACATGTTATTCATGTTTAACATGCAGCATACAGGAAAGGTGGAAATCATGAGTCCTTTCATTGTGTAACTTGAGCACTTTTTTCCTAAGCAAACGGTCAAATGCACGTCAGACAGTGAACACATCACGGTTTATGCCGCCCAATGATCAGTACAAGTTATCACATTATGATGTATGTTTTGCTCTTTTAATATGTTTTTAACCAGGAAGGAACGCTACTGATTGGTTCAGTGATCATCAGTATTGTCAGATTTGTTGACGGACATTTGTTCATACATGTTCCATACATGTACTGAACACCTCTAACATACAGCTTGTACTCATGTAGGAACTGTAAAAATCAGTGTTTAGAATTTCTCTAAGCTGTTAGTAAGATTTGTTGCCAGATCATTTTTGGGTTGCCAGGTCGTGAACAGTCCCTTTGCTCAATAACTTGCTTTATCTCGCTTTTTATCCAGGATAATTCAGGATTATTGCAAACCGATTCATGCAACTTTGTGCAACCTGCACATTGATGCTGTTTCTGTGCTGATGCTAAAGAAACACTCAACCAGTCAAAGTGTTTCACAGGAAGCATTAAGAATGACAACGCCATCTTCCTGTAGCTATGTAAAGCTACATCCTTGAAAAACACAGAAAAATGGCCACAAAACATTGACAAAAGTGGATGAAATTGATGCACTTATATATTTAAAAAGGCCTGCAGCAGTGAGTAGCAGCCAGATGCTAACAGCACATATTACATCTCACTCTGCAGAGAGGCAGTCGTCACCTTCAGTGTCTAACCTGTTAACTCTCAAACAGGAGGTTTCCTCACAGGATGTGCAGGTGATGAGAGGCACAGGAGCATCTCTCACACGCTGTGTCACTTCCTGTTTGGCTGTCACTCTGTTTCTTTATTTGTCCTGATGTCTCTCCCTCCACCTGATCCCCATGTGTCACACTGAGGAGTGTCCTCCTCACTCAGCGTCCTGACAGGTGACAGACAGCAGGCCAGCAAGTACAAAGCTCTGTTTATCTCTATCCTGGCTGTCTTTTCTTAAAGGCAAAAGAAGTTCAAAAAAGTCTTTTAAAAATTATAGAACCAGGTAAATGACTGCAATGATTGTATGAATTTGTGCATAAAAAACCTGATGGAACAGGCTGAGGTGGAAAAGGTGGTTTATCAATAAAGGCAAAAAGTGATAAAGTGCAGTGGAAACACTTAGCGAATAAATCCTGACGTACATGAAGCCTGTGTGCAAATTCAACACAAATTTTAAATCAATTTCCAGGAAATCTGCAACAGAAAATGCAAATTAATGTGTTTCCATCCACTACTGTTATGCAAATAAAAGGAGGACTGGGCGCATCGAGATTAACAGCTGTAGATGCTAATTCTCCTCGACTAGATGGTGCATTTAGAAGAGCACCAGAGAAACCTCAAATGACAGATAATGACGTGGTAAATGTGATAAAAAATATGCCATTTATGTTCCTTCAGTGGACGTTTTAGTCACAGAAACTTCAAAGCCTTCCCTGTTATGTCAGAATTTAGCTTAAGGAGATGCATACAAGCGATTTCTGAGCAGCTGTTTGAGCACAGTGTGCGTATTGTTGGACAAATCACATGTATTACCATCATATGCCAACAAGAATCTGTGTATAAATGCATAAAAGCTCTGACTCTAGCTCCTCTATCGGCCCTTTTCTGGGGTGTCGTCCTCATCAGATAGATAAGAGAGCAGAGGAAAAGGTACTAATATCAGCACCTGCCTGTTGTCCAACGAACACACAGACAAATCATGAATAAATCATTGAGTGCACGGGAGAGATAACACAGCTGAAACAGACTGTGACCTCCGGATTATTCCAGTTTAAAAGCTCCCAATCAGTGTGAACAAGCAGTTTTGGGAGAAAGGGAGTTCAGAGGAGATTAACCTCTGGTCACAGCTGTATGTCAGCTGAGATAGTATCAGTGGGTTTGGTGCCACTCACGAGTCATTTCCACCATACAGAAACAGTATTTAGGCTGATGTTTCAGTGTTGCATAATGTCCTGACTTATATAAAACCTATTATTTCTGTCTGCAGCCCACTCCTCCTGGTCCTTCACTGTCTCTCAGCTGTTCAAACACAGCTCTTCTATTTATATGCATTAGCCTGAGAATATATTTACTCAGGACCAATGAAGCAGTCCAGTATGAAAGAGCACCAGTTTAGCTTGTCAAATTACCCTGCGCCTGTGCTGTGCTGCCTGCTAATGACAGATAATTGAGCTGCTGGCAGGTTCGCCGGCTCGGTTTTATGTCCCCCATCACGTCGCTGTGACTCTGGGGTCATGTCAGTCTGCAAAGCCTCAACAGAAGCAATGTAATGCATGTATTTCCACTGCATTCAAGTCACAGAGCTGAGCATTTCTGTCTCTGAAAGTTAATGTTTGGAGATATTTCTGAGATCCTCAAGGACTCTTCTAACCATCTGGATGAAAGAATATTCAATCTGATGCAAAATAAAACACATTTTTCATGTTGTGTTTCCAATCCAGGTAACTGGAAATGACATTTGCTCTGCAGGTTTTTATACAACACAAGAAAAAACATTTAACATTTCAATTTTGGTTCATGTTGAAAAATTGAGTATTTATGTCATTACAATGTGATGAAAAATATTGGTTGTAGATTGTAGCTCTACTTCATGGATCAAAACCAAAGATGCTAACAGGAAGTTAAATTTCTGCTCCGTTCATGACGTGAACCAAAACTTAGAAAGCTGGAAACTTGAAAAAACAGCTAAAAATCTTATTTTATTGTGCAGCTAAATGGGTCCTTTACGATCATCACTGGGTAATTAGTCGCTGTAATGTAAAACAGTACATGGAGGCAGAAACTGGGGCTGTGTTGAAACATGCAGGAGTCTGTTTATCAGTATTTTTTGTATTTTCTGTATCATTTAGATTTGCTCTACACCTGCAGCACAACTGCAGCCAGTTAACCAGCGTGTTCTCAGCTTTCCACCTACACCAGCGAGGGCAGCGAAGGCCAATTTATGGTTGGTTTGCTCAATACATCCAGTGCAATTTAATTCATTGCCAAGAACCTGTGAAAAAGCTTAATGGTGGTAAAGAACGAAAAGAATTAGCGATACCAGAGGAGATTAGAAAGGCATTAGGATCTGGGAGGCTCGGCCACGCTGCTTAACGACTCCTCTGCTCTGAACAAATCAGTTTTACAAAGCAAAGCCGCTCTCAGCAGAATTACAGCCACTGTTATCCACTCTTATTGCCTGCCCCCATTAACTGGGTCCTACCTGAAGAGGGATCGCTGGAATAACACCATCAATTCAGACCGCAAGTTGGTTCCTGGAAAAAGTTCCCCTGCAATAAAAAATGGGTCTACTGGCTTCTGTTTTTTGGCTCATATTTACAGAGAGATGACTTCGCAATGTTAACAGCATCTGGTCTCCCACTTTGGTCCAGACTTGAATATTTCCACAGTTATTGGGTGGCTTGCCATGAAATTTTGTGCAGACTTTCATGAATCCTACTGACTTTGATGAGCGCCTAACTGCTGCGGTCGCACCACAATAAGCTTGACATTTGTGGTTCAAGGTGAGACGTCTTGATGGCTCTTTGATGGACGTAAAGTAATTTGTTGCAGACGTTCATAATATTTGTGAATCTGCGACTTTTAAACCGGCGCCACCTTCAGCTCAAAGTCTTAATTTGTCCCATACTTCGCTTTATGACCAGCGACATCATCAGCTTCAGCTGTACTTTGTGCTAATTAGCAAATGTTAGCATGCTAACACGCTAAGGTAAGATGATAACAGCAGGAAAACACTAATGATTTTTAAACTGTACAGAATTGATAACAGTACCATACATAATATAAATACTTCATGTCTAAATGTTAAAAAGTACCAATGTATTTGAGTACAAATCCCCCCCAAGTAACAGTAACTACTAAGTAACTACTACTAAGTGTGTACAATTTTCAGGTACTTGTACTTGAGTATTTTCATTTCCTGCTACTTTATACATGTTCTCCACAACATTTGTAGTTTTTACTTCACTACTTTTATTTAACTGCTATAGTTACTTTGATTCTGCATTAAAAAAAATTATTAAATATGCTGCATTGTTACAGATCAAAGGCCCCACATACCCTCACAGGTGTTCCCAGGTATGCTGCTGATGAGACTCTGCTGGGATTTGCAGGACTTTTGCTTACAATAGAGTATTTTTACACTGTGGTATTGTTACTTTTACTTAAGTGAAGGAGTTCTTCTTCCACATCCGCACTTTAGGTTCAGATTAGGTGACATTAAACTACATACATCCTGCAGTAAGGTACAAATATTAAGTGTATTTTCACTGCAAAACGTATCATTTATACAAGTTGAATTACTGTTTCCACGTCAAAGAGGGTAATCTATTGCTATCAACATGTCATTCTGGTCATGTTCCATGTTTCGGGTGCAGCTGCATTACAGAAAAGGCCTGACAAGCTCAGTTTTCTCACATAAACCTGGGCTGCAGAGAGCCAGACGTGAAAGAAATACAGTGTAAAGCAGGAGGAGGAGGAGGAGGAGGAGGAGGCGGGAGATGTGGTGGGAGCAAGGAGCAGGGGGTGAGGGAGGGGCAGAGGGGAAGGGCTCATATTGATCATCTGCCAGGTGTGATGGATAGTGCAATAAGTGGCAGCGGCCAGCGGAGGAGAGGAGAGAGTGATTTCTGCTTTTCAAAGTCCTGATGAATGAGAGCGTCTGAGGGAGGCCGGTGTCCAGAGCCCAGCACATGATGGACTGCTGTGTCAGAAGGAGAGAAATTGAAGGAGAAAAGAGAGGCGAGGGGAACAGAGGGAAGACAAGAGCTTTTTACAGAGAGCAGACTGGGAGGAAGAGGGGGAACCAAGGGTTGGAGGGGGGGGGTAAAGGACATCAAGGAAAATGTAAGGAGGAAGGTTAGTGAGATGGGAGGGGGTTGAGATTTTGGGAAGAGGGTCAATAAAGTGCAAAGGGAAAGGAGCCAACTGAGAGACAGAGCTAGAGAGGGAGAGAGATGAGGGCAGGAGGCGACAGCTGAGTGAGTTCATCTTTATTAATGGCCAAAGAGCAGAGAGGGAGTTATTAAAAAGGGGAAAGATGAATGAAAGAATGAGTGTGAACGAGGGAAGGGGTGACGAAGGGAGATGTGATATATGCCCCCTCCCGGCTTTCTGAAATCCAATAATAACACTGAGGAATGGGCCAGCTGGTGGACTAAGGGGAGGAGGGGGAGGAAAGGGGGGAAGGAACATTTATAGGAGGCAGCCGGTGAAGACCAGACAGGGGGCAGCAGTGAGGCAGGATTCAGCTTCAGCTTTTTAAACCTAGCTAATATGCTAATGCTACAGTAAAAGCCAAATCATAACCAATCAGGAGGACATGAATTATAGTCAGTCCAGCTGTGAGGAACCATAAATGATCGGCTAAGAATTTGGCACCATTTTTCTCTTATTCCCCTGCAGCCATGCTAGCAGCTCTGTACTCTAGCACAGTGCTGCTTTAAGCTAAATGCTAAGCATGCTAACATGCTCACAAGGTTAACGCTAATATGTGGACAATTAGCGGGTTTATCATGTTCCTATTCCTATTTTATCAGTTTAGCATGTTAGCATGCTGAAATTAGCTAATTAGCACCAAATATAAAGTACAACTAACAATGGTGAGAATGTCCTGTTTGCAGGTCTAAAACCAAAGTGCTGAGCAAATTTTGGCCTGATGATGGCACCAGATGAAGTGATGAGGGATCATCAGAGTTTTCACAATCCATCCCGAGAGGAACACGAATATCTGCACCAAACTTCATTGCAATCCATGTCACAAGTTCACTCAAAACTCATCTTATCACATGATAATATTGGCTGGCTAACATGTTAGCTAAGTACTTACACATCCAGCCGATACAGAGCAACATGATCACTCGTTTGGAGTTGTGTGTCTGTACACATGATGGATCTAAGTCTGATCTTCACCCTCCTCTTAGCTCTACGTTGGTCTTCACCAACTTCTGAGGGAAATTTCAACAATGACTTGCACCATAAAGTAGACAAAATTTCAGCACCTTTGGGACTGGAACAACATTAAAATTGAAGTACAGGCCTGGCAAGACTAACACTGATTCCTTTGGCATGCAGAAATGTGTTGTTGAAAACCAAGGAGAATGTCATCTTGGAGGACCTCTCAAAGGAAGGATGCTGCCTCCATCACTGCCCCTAATGGAATAAACGTACAGCCCAAAAACTGAACTCGGAGTGAGGATCCAGCCTGTGGAGAGTCTGCCTGTGAGTAAAACTTAAGAGAGCAGCGAAGGCGGCGATAACTAAATTCCTGCATCAAGCTCCACTTGAAAAATGGCCTCACTCTTACAGAAGAACCAGTGAAAGATAACAGCTTGTCCTCCTGTTGCCAAGTACTGACAGACAGTCCTGAATCACCTCCAATCAGATGTGACCCATACTGGCAACAAAAGAGCGCTTAGTTTTGGCAAAAAAAATAATAATAAAATAGAGATGGAGCAGTACATCACCAAAAGATGTCTCTTCAGTGAGAGATGGCAGCTGCTCAGATTTAAAGAACTATGGAGAGGATAAAACCTTAACTCTGAAGCCATTTCCTGAACTTGTCCTCATAGCCGGCCTGCACTTTGAGGCCTTGAGCCAGTGCATACCACTGATAAATATACCCAGCCCTCTTCTGCGTAGCCTCACTAGAATTAACCAGAAACGAGGACAAAACTCAGACAATTAAACACAATGACCAGCGCTGAATAAAAACTGTTATGGACTCAGCGGTGATGCATAGACAGCATGAACTCCACAGCAGCTGCAGCCACAAACACACAGAAAGCAAAGGGAGTTTTCACAGACTCGGAGCACAAACAGTTTTCAAACATTTAGAGCTGAATGAAGCGCTGGAGGCACAACTGTGACAACTGTGAGAAACAGCATAAATCCTCACACACCTCAGAGAAGGAAGAAGCTCCTCAGCAATATAGCAAATGTAGAAGTCACCGCTGGAGGATCCACCATAGGCATTTTAGCATTTAGCATTAAGCTAGCTCAGCTGGTGTTTTTAGCTTTCAGCCAGCTGCACTTCCACAGCAAATATCACTATAATAAACGCAGAGGAAAATAAAAACTTCACCACCGTACATGTCGGAGCATGAATTAGGCATATTAGCCACGAGCTCACTGCCCAGCGGACCACTAACTTTACAGCTTTGTAACAGGTCTGAGCAAGCTAGCTGCTGCATGCTAACAGTGTTGCCAAGCAAATGAATTCCTGCTGAACTAGCACTGCTGTATAAACACACAAAAAAACAACATGAAAAAACAGTTCCCAGCATAGAACTGATTATTAAGTCGGTTTTAAATGAGGCTTAACGTTCACAGCTTCGCATGAATATCCATCAATATGACAGAATTAGTCCAACATCACTCTTCTGTCTGTGGGAGTAGCCACATTAGCAGTGCAACATGCTAGCACCAAGTTAAAACAGTAAAACAATATAAAACATAGTAAAACTTACTGCATCCAAGTTTGAAGTCGAGCTCCGGACAGCCAGAATCGATCCATCCTTGACTTGACTTTGTACCATTACCGGCCCTCGTTGACACAACAGGCCAGCGGAGTTACGTTCAAGTCCTTGTGGGGCATTTCCATCACACTGATCCTTGGTGTCTATTCTCAGAAAGCTGCAGAAGATGAAGACTTTTGTGTTGGTTCTTGTGTTACGTAGTGACATGGACAAGTGGAAGACTACAGAAGAGAATAACTCCCTTTGGTGTGGATGTAGAGCTTTGCAACTTTGCAGATGTTTTACGTGCACAAAAAAAGCTATATAACACACTAAAGGGAAGCCCAAAAAGTGTTATATGGCCTCTTTAAAGTGCATCGTCTACCTGATATCCTGCACACACTGCTGCCGTAACTGTTATTTCACTTAGCAAATCATTTCATTTTTATGGGAAACATGTCACCCATTGGAGTTTACTCATGGTGGGTCAATGATAGGATTAAAGTCATGCTTCTTCCTCTGCATTGCCGTTTGGTTAATGAAGGCTAATATCAGCGCAAGTGTGAGTCTCAAAAGAAGTCCTTGGGTTCCAAAGATCTGACAACCGTTGATGTATTTGGTAGCTGGAAATATCTTGAAAATGAGCTCAAAATATCTCAATGAGACATCACTTTAGCGAAGACAAATACACCAATAAATATGAAAATGGCTCCAGGCAAAACAAATTATATCACCAATCATCCTTTTTTTTAAAAAAAGAGCATTTTAAATAGTGTCTTCGGATAAATGTTCCCCTTAAGCCTCACTCCTCTGCAGTGAGAGAATTTGGCATCCTGCTCTGGCGGTCTCTATGTATCTGTATCCACAGGACATCATCCATTATAGCTGTGATTTCTAGCCTTTGATTCCCTCATATGTCTCATAAATCACTGTTTGGAACTCAATCTGAGCTGGAATGTTCCCAAAGTATAAATACAACAAGCTGCATCTGCCCAGCACAGTTTTAAAAGCAGTCAACATGGACAAAGCCTCAGTTACTTTGAGTCCCCAGTAGCCCAACTTTCCATGGAGACCACTGCAGCGCTGCACAGCTGAGGGCGTATGATGAGTTTCACATTGCAGTCCTGCTATCTTGGAGCACTGTCAGCCTCGCTTGACACTTTTCCACTGCTAAATGTGAACGGACCAGCTGCGTGTCTGCTTTGTCTCTGCAGTGACGCCATTGTTCTCCATGTTGACTCCATCTTTGCACAGCTGCAGAGTGCAAACAGAATCCGTCAAAGAGGCGCAGGCAACAAGTGTGACTGCGGCGTCCTCAGCAGAGTCTATCTTTTGGCAGCCTTGCACATCGTGCAGTCCAGTTAAATCTGATATACTCGATATATCATATTACCAAAGGGTCAAAGAGTGAGAGGTTGCTTGTAGTGACGAACCAGCAGAGAATTATCACTTCATTCTGAAGCTCCCTCAACTCTACAGAGCAGTTCAGCTTTTGATCTTTTGGCCACCAACTGAACTGTTTTGTTCCATTCTCACAGATCTCATCAGCATCATTTTTGGCCACGGCAGTCGGTGGAAACCAAAACGGAGCTAATATTGAACACTGATCAGGTGGCCAGAGACACAACTCTGAATGAACGCAGCATTTTCTTTTCGTTTTCCTTTCCTTTCACTTTAACTATGTGTACACTTGAGCTCTGAACAGCTGATTTTTTTAAAACCTTCATTGTTTACATCCATGTTTGCAGCCTTAAGTCTTCTTCTTCTTCATGTCTTTTTCTGGCACATTGCTGCAACAGATGCATGAGCGCCACCTGTAGATCAGTGGAGTCATGTGAAACCATTGGCAGGAATGTGTCGAGCGTGACCTGTACCTTTAAAAGGTACTAATATATCAGCTAATTAATGCACGTTTAAATGAAATCTGGATCAGTAGAAAAATTATTGGATTTGCATTTCCACTATACTTTTTGAAGAACCGTTCCCATAATTATTTAGCTACACAAAAGACTGTCCTCATTAAACACAGTATCTCTGCATTTATGGCTTCAGAAATCAACATCCGAAGCCACATGCACAACCAATCACGTATGCGCATGTGCAGAGCCGTACTAGTTGATGAAGTGTTGTGTTGGGGATGCTGGGGCCCATGCATCACCTCTTGTGGGACATGTAAGGTGACTCCTGGCAGCCCAACAAGAAGTGGCTCCACATATATCTCTTAATAGAGTCACTCACAGCTCCTCCCTCCCTGTTTTATTTCTCTCCAGCACACAGAGGGGCACACAGCTCATTTATCTGGCCTTCTTAAGACAGATTAGCTGCTCAGGCTCCACAGCAACTACGCATCTACCATCATTACCTGAGCAAGTTTTACTGCCGTCACAAATTTACTGACCCAGCAGTCCCACTCTAGACTATCCAAGACTATTAAGTAGTACATGTACTCGAGAAGTACATGTACTCGAGTACTCTAATCAGGTACAAATTTGAGGTACTTGAACTTGATTTGAGAATTAATCCTGTCATGCCACTCTATACTTCTATCTATTCTCATTTTAGAGGGAAACACTGCACTTTATACCAGTCCACAACAATTATTTGTTATTAATATAATCAATTAATCAATCAGTAGACTGACAAGAAACTTTTTGGCAACTGTTTTGATCATTTTTTGTTGTTTTCGTGTAAAAATTGTCAAATATTTTCATAGTTCGAGCACCTGTGAAGTGATGTAAGATTTGCTGCCTTTTATTGTAATCATTTTCATCTTAATTACACTGCAAAATAAGCAGTGAATTAAGCGGAAGGAGCGGAAGAAGGAGTCAGAGGAGGCTGTCAGTGGGACAAGTGTACAGAGAAAAGTGTTTGTACATGCAGACGAGCCGGGAGAAAAGATGGAAATAGTCATCTGAACAAGGGATGAGAGCGAGGAGGAAAAAGGAGGAGGAGCTGCAGCCAGACAAGCTCATTAAAGAGAGGGCAGCGGTGTGACAAATGATGCATGGAGCTGGCGGCATTGATCTCCTTGCAGGGGGAGGAGGGGGGTGTCTGGGCAGGGAGATGCATGGCAAAGTGTGTGTGTGTGTGTGTGTGTGTGTGTGTGTGTGTGTGTGTGTGTGTGTGTGTGTGTGTGTGTGTGTGTGTGTGCAGACTGAGAAATACTCAGGTGCCACTGCCCTAATGGAGAGGCCAGAGCCGCCAGCCTGTTGACAGATGACTTGTCAGAGGAGGGGAGGAGAAAAAGAGGAGAAGTAGTGATTAGATAGTTGCGCTAATGCTTGACCTCCGCTACCCCAGAGCCTGTCCTTCATCTCGACTGAAGGAGGGAGAGGAGAGGAAAGAATGAAGGAGGGAGAGGACAGAGGATAATGCTGAGAGGAAACGGTTTTTGTTTTTTTTGGGGGGGGGGGGGGGTTCTTGTCACTACATCAGCACATTGTTCAGCTCTAATAAATTGAGTTTTCAGGGATTTGCTTAAGTGACGGCATAAACAGATTAAATATCGTCCTACATCATATCCTGTCTCATACTCACGTTTATGTTATTTACGTTACAATTAATTACAATTAAAATTAGTCATTTCAGACACTTTTATTCAAAGCGACGTACATATATATTCACACACCGATGGCGCAGCATCGAGGGCAGTTTTGGGGTTCAGTGTCTTGCCCAATGATACTTCGGCATGTGCACTGCCGAGGCCAGGGATTGAACCACCAACCTCCCGTTTGTGAGATGACCGCTCTACCTCCTGAGCCACAGCCGCCCTTATAGAGGACATGGACAAACAAAGTATGTTCTTGCGTAATCTTACCATAACCTGCCCTATAACTGATCTAAAAGCATCAGTAAACGACTTATTAACCATTTCTAAAGCCATACATTGCAAATTATAAGCCACTCATGCACACCTTATCACAAAGTGGTAGCATCATTTCTGTGTGACTGGATGTACACAGATTATTATACTCTGAACACACAGCATTGAGCAAACTAATGTATTTACTCGTACTTGCCTGAAGTGTTCAATATTAGATGAAAAGCAAACAAATATCACCTTTGTAAGCTGATAATGTGCAGTTCTTGTCGAGCTGGCATCATGTGAGATATGTTGGTTAAACCCTGTAGTAAATTCTGACGCCACACTCTGCAGAGTTAATGTATCTGGGCTGCATTATATTGTAAGGTATACCTAAAACTACAGCCTAAAAAATGTGTGAAGAGATGTACCAGGCACAGTGCCACCGTGGTTGGCGAAGAGAAGAGTGGAGCAGGCTCGCTGTTGGCAGCAGGAAGAAGGCAGCTGCTGCAAGTCACATCCAATTTCTGTAGAATATCTAAAAAATGTGGTTAAATGAAGTACTATAGCGACAGTGGAGCTTAGCATCCGCAACACACTTTAACACCTCCCATTAGCATTCATGAGCAGCAGAAAAACATGTAGTAAAAAGATTAAAAAACAAAGATGTTATCATAAAAAGGCTGAAAGAGTAGGAATCGAGTAAGTGGACCTTGAGTTAAGAAAGTTTTGAACTTTTACGAGCAGCCTGTGAAGAATTTGTACATCTTAGATTAACTTTATTTAACGGACTCTTTTAACCAAAGCGCCTTTCAACAAGTGCATTCAACCATGTGGGTACAAGCCAAAATTGCACGAATCAAGCTAGTACATCAAATTCAATGTGCTGAACAATAAAGTTTTCAGTTTTCTGAACACCGTAGTCTTTAGTGGCGCACATAACAGTATTTTAAGCTCTGTGATTGGATGTTCCTTGCCAAACTGCATCTTGGGAGTGTCTAAACGTGAAGTGTTTACCCACACGTGCTGATATGTACCTTCAGCCTTTTTATCAAAGAACCAGATGTTTTCTGACGCAGTTCTTAATCTTGTTTACTTTCACGTCCATCCATCAAGTCTGAGCCAAGTAACATCGTCGATGGGAAAAATGAATAAAACCCTCGTCTTCCACAATCCCACATAAGCAGTCACAGCAGACAATTTGTCCTTAAAAGTAAATAAACAAAAGTTGAGGAGAGAACTCTGTGGATCACTTTGGAAATGTGTCATCAAAATTTGCAGCTTACACTTTTTGCCATACAAGTCGATTCCCAGTATAAAACAAAGAAGTTTAAATACACCAAGCTTGAACAACAGTAAATTCCTCCCTAACGAATACTTTGTAGTGGAAGCCTGCAGTAAGTCTTTTTTAAAGCTTGTCAACAATCAACGAATGCACCAAAGAAGCTCTAATTTACTTAAATCTGCTGACAACATGCCATGTAGTAAACATGACTGTTTGTCAATTTTATTATAGGCTGTCCAGAGAGAGTGTTTTATGTATCTGCGTGCGTACGTGCAAAGATGCAAATCCTGTGTGTATTATCGGGAGACGGGCCAAGTCAACTGCAAGGACAAAGTACAAAGACAACAGTTTGCAGCCATGAATGGAAGGAGGGAGAAGAGAGGAAGAAGAAAATAAATGAGTGGGTTTGTTGCGATTCAGGCAGCCACACCGGGACTATCATTACCATACATCAGGACAATGAATGAGGCTTTCAGCAAGCGGTAATAAGAATTTGATAAATCATGAGCACAAAATTAACTAGACGTCAAAACAATGAGAGCACCCTGATAGATGGAGAGAGGATGATGGCATAGATTAGTCAGAGCAGAGCATGGGGAAGGAGAGAGGGAGGAGGAGGAGGAGGAGGAGGAGGAGACGGGAGGGAAATAAAGATCCACACAAGGTCAGGAGAGGTCTGAGAGAGGGTAAGGAAGGGTCGGCCGCAGAGAAACTGTACTGAAAGCTAATGGTAGAGGAGACGGAGAGTGGAAGCAGAGAAAAGGCTGATTGAAGAGGTGATGGAGTGGAAAATGGGTCACTGAGTAAGGAGTGATACGGCGGACACAGCGCAAGAAAAACTGAGCAGGCTGGCCTGTGGAGACGTGACTGGATGATACAGCACCACCTGTGTGCATCTGCACGATCCCTCCAGAGATTATACATCACAACCTTCAGATCGCCATGTCGTGGCTGCAGATGGTCTGAACCACCGCTGGCCTGTGTGTCCTCAAACAGGATTTACAGCTGCTAGCGGCTATGTGAGGCTTTACTGAGGCACCGCAGTGCTTTGAGCTAAATGCTAACACGCACACAATGACAATCCTAACATGGTGATGTTGTGTAGATGTAATGTTTACATGTTAACCATGTTAGCTTGTGAACATGCTAGCATTTTAGAATTAGCTGAGGGTGATGGGACTGTCGTTAGATTTGAAGATATTTGGTTAAATTAGTAAGAAATAATAAAAAAAATTCTGAAAGAAGGAATCAAAGTAGATAAAGCTGTAGAGATATCAGCGTTTTCATTCCTCTTCCTTGTTAAGGCCTACATTACCCACAATGCACCACAGACAGTTCAGTCGGAGACTCAGGCGTGTTTTGCTAGTAGCGGCTAATGTTGTCTCGAGCTGCTAACACCTCTAGCAGAGATGAAAACAAGCCACAGATTCATTTTCAAACTGCACAAACTGACTCAAGTGACATCACTTGAGTCAAACAGTCAGGCTTCACACAGCTCCCCGCGGAGCCACAAACTCCTTCATGGATATGCAACATCCCAACACCTGTGAGCTTCCCGGTGGTCACAGGTAATCTGGATTTCAGTCTAAAGTGACCATCTCCTGAGCACGCCGCTAACATCAGAAAAACAACACTGCAAGCAATTCTGCGAGAACGTCGACCCAAATTTTCCAACTGATTTGACTTTGATTGACAAGTTTTTCATTAACATTCCACTTCATTGTCTATCTTAGTCATACCTCATCTCCCTTCAGCCGTCCTGCCTCGGCTGCTCCTCTGCTGGCGGGGTGAGGGATGTGACAGGAGGATGTTTATTTAATGAGAGCAGTCTGGAGGGGGTAATGAAATCTACCCTAACACCATTAACAACCAGGCTTATCAGCTCCCAGGACACACGTCAGCATGCTGCAGCCTTTTGTTCTCTGGCTCCAGGCTGACACTGACCTAAAGGACAGATTAAGGATTCCCCGAACGGCATTGACACCTTATTGAGAAATTAAAAACTGGCCGCCAATCTCTGTGTTGAAGTAACTCTATCATTTTTCACTTAGCTCATTATAAAATGATATGGGAGGTATTAAGGACACCGTGTAAGTGGACAGGTGTCTGACAGGTACATGTAAGGTATCTGCTGAGTGAGTGTGGGAGGTGGTTGGTTTGTTACCTGACCACACAGACACAATCAATCTCTCTCCGTGTCACGGTAATTGATGCTGATGGATGGACTTGGACTGCACAGGACAGGGCCTGCATATTAACACACAGGAAGCCTGGGCACGTATGGCAACATGTAGAGGGACAATAGACGTATAGTGATTTCGAGACCTCTTTTCCCTCGCTCGTTCTGTTTCAGATCCATGTTTCTGATGATAAGTGCCATTCTGGTGTCGCCGTTCCACCCTTGAATCGTACAATATTCGTACAAGGCTCATTTGCTGAGCATTACATTAGAGCGAAGCCGCTGATAGCCACACAAAAGCCATGTAAATGAGCTGTGAGAGAGGCCCATCAGTCATCATGCCAGATGCGCTCTCCCATTATTATTTATGGCCATAATTGGCCCGTGTTTCCTCAGGCAATGACTCCACACTGATGGATCTGATGATGACTCTGCTCAGCCCAACAATCAGGAAGCAGTCAGGGAGGAGAGAGAGGAGAGAAAGTTTGCATGTGCAGAAGGGAAGCATGTATGAGGACAGCAGGAGGGCTGCGTTCACACGATGAAAAATGGTTTCTAAGGCAGGCGAGAGGAAGTGTTATGTGCCAGCTGAGCTGCATAAAATGGGATCCAAACACTGATGGACCTTGATTTTAGAGTTGGAAATTCTGAATTACTTTGCTGATTTGAATAGTTTTTTGAAAGACATGCAGTCACCAGGCAAGTTTCTATTCAAGTGTAGGACAAATTTTAGGCTAATTTCCAGAGAATCTGCTAAAGAAAATGCTAAGTAACACGCATTTCCATCCACTAATGTTCAATCAATCATTACAGATTAAAGATCAGAGACTGTGATTTGGGTTATATAAAAAAAGTTGCACAGAAACAGGTGGATGGAAACTAACTGATGATGGAGTTTGTTCACTTTTCTAAGTTAAGTCATCGCGTCGCTGTTCAAATGAACCTCAGGTCATACATCAGTAAGTAAACGCATCACCGCGCTGATTGTGCCATCTTCAGCTCAGCAGTGTGTTCGCTCGCCTGCAGAAACCCTGTTAATAAGGTTATTGTGTCATGACGTTTCTTATGGTCTTACATGAAGCTTTCAATCAGGACGTTATCGAGGCTGTGTTGAGAACGGCTGATTCGGTCACTGACTTCGGTGATTCAGAGTTCGCTGTTAAAGGTTCCTTCTCTTGCGTACTGAACACTCCTGCTCAGCTGAGGCTCTGATGCACAATGGAAGGCCAAATCGACTCACTCCACAAATTCATCCATCATTCAGGGCTGATTTAACCTTCCTAATATGAGTCAATACGGGTTGTTGTGCAGTCAGTGGCAATCAGGAGAAACAGTTGGGGAATTGAGATATGGATCGTCGGGGGATTGACGCCGGATTTGGTTGACTGACTGGAGGATTGACAGGCAGGGCTCAGAGGTTGTTGGGTAAGTGGTCTATTGGCTCCTTGTCTCGGATGTGAGCTCGACCTCCTCTCCTGATCACTTTCTCTGTCTGGTCCTGCCTCGGGCCAGTGATGAGTTAATGACTTTCTGTTTAGGAAGGCTGAGTGGAGTTTGTTTCAAGGCTGCAGAAATGTTGCATGTCACGGTTTGTCGTCAGCCATCACAAATGTGTCGACAAGTGCTGTCAGCGCGTCTCTTTCTCTTCCTGTTGGCAGGTAGACTACTTGTTGGCAGGTCTATTTCCCCCTCGTCTTACTCTGAAGGGCACCACGTTGGGTTCGTGCGTGAGCTGCTGAGTGCAGGTGCACTGAGTGTGCATATCTAATATTCCAGGCAAGCTCAGATAATGTGTTTTGCCTTGTTCGTTTGGCTCAGAAAACGCTGATCTCTGTAACTGATGATTGGTGTTTCCTCGAGGTTTTTCCCCTTTTAATGTTTGAGTTATGCTCAAACACAAAGACACAAAGCACGGCGTCTGCCTATTGCGTGCAGCTCATAGTGGCCTTTCTGACCTCATTATCACACAGTTGACTCAGCTTCCAACATTTACAGTAACTCTCTGTCCAAGGACACTGCGACAAAAAAACACCAAAGTCAGGCTAAAAATGGATTTGTACCTTCTAGGATTTAAGAGCAGCGTCTACATTTATCGTGCAACACCAAGGCAAGACACCATAGCTGTGCAAACGGGACAAAAAAGACATTGTTCAGACGTATGAGTGACCGCTGTGCTGACACTTTCAGAGGATATTTAGCATTTTCATTGTGGGAGCTGCCTTATTTCACATCACTGTAAAATGAACAAAGCTGTTAATTCAGGGTGAGACATCCTGAAGCCATTTTTTTATGGTGCACTTACAAGAGGGAAAATGCTGATCAGAGGCACGTGATTTAATTTGTTTATGGAAATCATTGCTGTTTTGCATGAGAATGTGCCCAATTTGTTTCAGGGAGGCGGCCATGACACTGATCTTTACCTTGAAGTACTTTGGGCTTAACCTGAGTGTTTTTAGCCACAGAGCCGCTAGCATGGCTGCAGACTCTTACTCTTGTTTACAATCAGTCAGTCTAATATTAAACCTGCTGTAACTGATGTTCTGGCCTCTCGGGGCCAACGGGAACGAGCTGTAAACCGAGCACTGACATACCATCACTCTGTTTGTAAACAGTTGCCTTTTTGCCCATTCGGCGGATATGAACAGCAGACATTAACATTAGCATTCATATGGAGTCCTCTAACTCATGAGAACATATTTGGCTCTTTACTTGTGAAATGCTCCAATATTTTCAGGAGCTCGCTGCTAATTTTCTCCGTCTGCAGTTTAGCAGATAGTTCACGGAGGGTTTTTATGCTTTTCCTCTGAAAACAGCTGCATTTGTGAATGTGTGTGAGAGGAGAGAGTGAACCTAAACACTAAATTTGAGGTCCACAGCACCAAAACAATGAGCTAAAAATGCCCTAAAGCTCCTCATGCTCATTGTGCAATGCATCCAAAAACCATTAAAAGCAGCTAATGTTCTGACTGATACAACAACCTGTCTGTTCACAGAAATACATATTAGCCTTCTTCTAGTATTTATTATGTGCTTTATCCTAAAACCAACATGACAGTCGAGGATGATGAAAGCAGTGGGCAACGTCAGAGTACAGTAGATTAATGAACACAGGCTAGTTCTGATTAATGAGAGGTGGGAGGAAGTGGGTCGTAACTGAAATAAAACATCTGTGATGGGCGGCTTCCAGATGATGTAAACCTGCTCTCAACCCCAAAATATGCCATTACTAAAAGACAGTAGGAGGTACAGTTAGTTCACAGCCTGTGTGTCGGTAAATGTAATTTATGTGATGTTGGAGGTTATTTTCTGTGCAGATAATGTGGAATGACAGAGCTAGAAGAGAGCTGTCTGCTCACTGCATGTCTGCTGCCTGGTGCTGACAGACGTGCAGTCACGGCCGGCTGTATCTTGGCTGCTTCCACTCACTCCGTCGTATAATAAGAGAGACGGACGGAGTTGACTTGGCCATGAACTTCACATTCCACTTGACATGTGGTTTAGAGGACGGCTTAAACCTAAATTTTGTCTTTATTTACCAAACTCTTTTTAGACGTGCCTGCAGGGATGGCAATGATCAGTCTGTCTGTCCACCATCAGAGTTCAGAGTGAATATCTCACAAAATACTGGATGGATTGCACAGACGTTCGTGTTCTGCTCAGGATGAACTGTAGTAACTTTGGTTTGACTCGCTAACTTTCATCTACTGCCATCGTTGGGTCAAAATGTTAACTTGTCCAACGCTTAAGCTGCAGAACTAAACACACCATATTCCCATTAGCCTCAGCTGTGCTTTGTTTTGAGTGCTGTTTTGCAAATGTTAGCATGCTAACATGCTAAACAAAGATGGTGAACACTGTAAACATTATAACAGCTAAACATCAGCATGTTAGCATGCTGTTGTTAGCAGGTGTTTCTAGCTGCTAGCACAGCGATTATGGCAAATTAAATTCAAGTGGATTCACTCGCATGTGAATTTTTTGCCCTCAGTTCAACTTTAGCGCACTTTGACCTGCCATTGACCAACAGTAAGCCATTTTTGGTGCTGATATTTTAGGGGACAGACTGGAAGAAGCTATCATTAGCTGCACTGCACCAGTAACTCTTATCTAATCTCCTGTGTTGGAGTAAAAAGCTGTTCCAACACGATGGTACTTCCTGAACTTATTGTCCCGTTAGCGACTGAGCTAAGCTAATGAGCTAAGTTTGTTATCTTGCTTGGAGAGCTTTTTATTGAACAAAACGATGTATGACAGTGATCAAACTGCCGTCGGTTAGTGAACGCAGCAGTGAGGGGAAGCCTGTGGAGCTAACGTGACTGTGAAAGCTCCTCTGGCTGCAGCATCAGCAAACCTCTAAACCCAAATATTTTGTCATTTTCTGATGTTCTTTTTTCCCTTTTTCTACCAACTTTTGTGCTTCCTGAAGAACAGTTTTTCCTCCTTTCCTGCTCACAGCCCCCCTCCCATCTCTGGCCCTTTGCTGTCTCTGTCTGTAACACATCTTTCAGACGGTGGAGGAAGCCTCCCTGTCACAACGCGCTCGCTTTTCCTTCCAGGAGAGGGTTGATGCGTCTCCCGTCTCTGTGACTGACAGACTACATAAACAGCTAAATGCGTGGCTCGGAGCTGTCTGGCAGCCGGGCCCCCCCTGTGCAGGCAGAGGCTGTACTCACACTGATGTCCTGGGGGCCTGTGAGGGAGGAACGAGGCCGGGGGCTGGCACTGTTCTCATACGCCTACACCCCTGATGTAGATACACAGTGTGCAAGCTGCTATTCTGAGGAGTGCATGTAATTTGGCGTGATGTTCTCATGGTATTAACTTGTAATCTTAATTAATTCATGAACATTTGGGCACATTTCAGAAGCACGTGTGATGTTTCCAGCGATATGTATCACGGCAAGTGTGTAATTCCTGCTTTGTGATGCCCAGAAGGGAGGAAGGCAGATTCAGCCAAATTATGAAATGCAGTCAAACGCTCTGAATTTTCTTCTGTATCACCTCATTTTCTACACTGATTTTCTCAAAGTGAGGCAGTCTGAAAAGCCCTGTCATATGTTCACCTTCTCTACTTGTGTTTGCTTGGAAAGCTTCATGAAACCAGCCCCTGGTTGGTAAAAGAGCAGGCTTATGCCTCCCTCTGCTGGTAGGAAAATGTACCTGCATTAACTCCTGATGGTGCCACCAACATTCACCACCAACAGTAACACACATCTCTTCCCATGGAGCAGATTTTAAACAGCTGAATTTGACTAATTTCAGATGTTTTCTGACATTTTGTTTGAAGTATATTACACAACCTCACATAAAATTATTATTCTGAATTCAGTGACTTGTGTTTCTAATGATAAAGAGGAGTCTACAGAAGCTCTGTGAGGCACAACATTGCTAACACAGTCACAATGACGATGCTAACACACTGATGTTTGGAGGATATGTTTACCATGTTTCACCATCTTACTTTAGCATGTTAGTATACTAATATTTGCTAAGTAGTACTACACAGAAAATACACCCGAGGCTGATGGGAATTTCTTTGTTTTGCAGGTGTTTGGTCATAAAATAAGTAGTTGATGAATGTTGACCAGATGATGGCGCTGATATTAAATGAAAAGTTTAAATGTAGTGCAGTTCATCCTGAAGGGAACGTGAGCGTCTGCTTCTGATTTCATGGTGATCCATTCGATAGCTGTCACCATGAAACCATGAGTGTCTGTACAAAATGCACAAAGCATTTCCATCCCTTGTGGCGCACCGCAAGTGAAGACGCATCCAAGACCTTTATTTCTACATTAGAGGGTATTTTACCTTTGCCAATAAAGAGACATTTTACCCATTAAATGTGTTTTATTTTCTTGACGCTTACATGGCAAAACAAACAAGGCGAAAATCCGGCTTTGAAAGTTTGGACACAGGTTTTCACACCTTTGGGAAAAGTCAGGAAACAGGATGAAGTGAACGTGTCACATTTACCTGCTGTGTGACAGAGTTTTACCAAGTTTATAAAAAGTTCTTATTCTGCTTTAAATGCATTACCTTTAATTCTTACTGGCTGTATGATGTGTCTGGAGTAAAAATGTTTAGGTTATACGATTAAAAAATAGATATTTTTCCAAAAATATATTTTCCTATGATACTACTCTGAATATTTAGCGTTGGGGAGAAGGCATTCTGATGAGCTTTCCTCTACAGACTAGATCATCTAAAAATGCAGCTGATCAACGTTATACTGTGTAATTTATATGGTGATAGACGATTCACACCTTGTATGATTTAAGATGGATATATGTGTGAGTTGCATACTGTCAGTGAGTCATGATTATCGATACCTGACATGACAAACGATGGCTGGGCTGTCACACAACCACCTGAAGGATTTCAACAGCCTTTGTGAGTTTGGGTTGGCCTGAATCCGACTTGGAACGAACTCCTTTCTCTGCCAAACTCGTCTTCTCACAGTGCTCCGGCTGGCCGCTCTGCTGGTGGCCAAATTCAAAGCTGATCCTGAGCTCTCCCATCTGACAGCGAGGGAGAACGTCCGGGATCCACTCGATCACGAAGGGCCCGGCCTCCTTCTGATCCGCTGAGCCTGGTCCTGCACAGATACATGGCTGCATGGATACAGCTGTGCAGACCGACCTCTTGGAGACATCGCAGCTGAAACAAACAGTCACTCACCGACTTTGAGGAAGGTGCGGAGCTCCATCGGCCGTATCGCCTGCGGTCGCTCCGTCCTGAAGCCCTCTGGTAGCTCTGGCTCAGGCGGAGGCTCGGGGCAGCGGAAACGCGAGTAGGAGCCATCGGCGTTCTTCACAAAACTCTGAGAGAGCTCCAGAGGCAGCTGGTGGACAGACGATGAGGACGACAGAGAAACTGATTAGCTTAATAGAAATCTACAGTATATGTACAGTGGAGTATAGTATGCAGTAATTTATATACAATTCCATATTAATGGTACAAGAGCAAAACAACATGTTTGTGGTTTTAGAAGCATAAAGACAGCAGCTCAGTTAGCCGTGATAACAGATGCTGCATGAAATACGACAGCCTTCTCCGTCTTCACTCATTTTAAATGTCGATACAGGAGCCGATCTCACAGCACAGCTGCTGCCTCTCACCTGAATGCGTTCTGTTTATTTTGTCAGATGATTGTTACACAATGATTTTATCTACAGCCTGACAGCTTGGTAATGACTGCTGGTCAACATGTTGTATTTATGAGCTGTGATCAAATTTCATACCTGCTCGGTTGTCTGACTACACAAACAGAAAAATATGCAAATGAGAGCAACTATATTGTGAATTGGGCTGCATTAAAACACAGTGACGGTGATCACTGAGAGCAGGAGGGGACTCCGCGGTAGTGACGCCTGAGAAGCAAAATCCAGGGCAAATAAAGTTTTCACTCACCGTTTCTCATTAAGCTAAATGCTCTGAGCGCACAGTATTAATTGGACATGACTTTAATCAATGGATTAACATTTTTAGACTTTTTATACTTGAAACGGTAACTTGTGAGGGAGTAACTATGATCCCCGGTGGAAGTTACACTCTTTGAATGAGGGGAAGGGAGCGTTTACCTCTGGAGTGTCGAAGATGCGTTTGACCTGCATGACGTTGGTGATGTGCCAGGTGTACTTGGAGAACGAGCCGAGATGAAGTCCATCATTTCTCACAAAGGCTGAGGCCGACACACAGAGACAGAGACAAAGAGTCTGTATTTGTTCACATATCTGTGGTGGAAGCAGATCCTTTGTAAAAACAGTAAATGTACCAATAAAATGATGTAAGTAAGTAAATACTCCATTGCAGGTGAAAGTCCTTTATTCAAAATTACACTTAACTAAAGGTATAGATGTATTATCACTATAGTTACTCAAGTAGCACAAAATTGTACTTGTATTTGTACTGGGTGTGTGCAGGACAAACACTTGCAGCTCGAGATTTACTTCAGTGTGACAGGAATTGCATAATTAATGACGTCTAATTTGTTTAGTAAGTGATGATGTTGTACCTGTTGTGAAGTTAGGAAGCCTCTTCTTCTTGGAGCCCAGTGACAGACGGTGCTGCAGAGCATTGAAGAACTCCTGAGGAACGTGGTACACCAGAGGCTGAGGTTTCCCTGACGGAGAAACACCGACAACTTCTTTTACAGAGTGCAGCAAGCAACCATAGCCAGAGCAACCAAAGCCAGAGCAACCAAAGCCAAGCCAGAGCCACCACAGCCAGAGTAACCAAAGCCAGCATGAGCAACCACAGCCTGTGCAACCACAGCCTGAGCAACCAAACCCAGAGCAATCAAGCTAGCATTAGCAACCACAGCCTGAGCAACCACAGCGAGAGCAACCAAAGCCTGAGCAACCAAAGCCAGAGCCACCACAACCTGAGCAATCAAAGCCAGCCAGAGCAACCACAGCTGAGCCAGAGCCACCACAGCCAGAGCAACCAAAGCCAGAGCCACCACAACCTGAGCAATCAAAGCCAGCCAGAGCAACCACAGCCGAGCCAGAGCCACCACAGCCAGAGCAACCAAAGCCAGAGCCACCACAACCTGAGCAATCAAAGCCAGAGCAACCAAAGCCAGAACCACCACAGCCTGAGCAATCAAAGCCAGCCAGAACCACCACAGCCTGAGCAATCAAAGCCAGAGCCACCACAGCCAGTGACTGGTGTCTGTGAAAGGTGCTGTATAAATAAAGTTTGCTTGATGCTATCAAAGAAAGGTACATAAAATCCTGATGAGGCTTGTGTTGTTTGAAAGTGGTACCATATTCTCTGATTTTACCTAGCTGCTGTTTTCTCCTGTTCCCAGTCTTTATGCTAAGCTACGCTAACCAGCTGCTGGCTGCGGTATCAATCTTCCCTCGGGAAGAAAGCAAATAAGTGCATTTTCCAGAATGTTGAACAGTTTCTTTAACTCTGATCAAGAAGCGCAGACTGTGTGTGCGGTGAAGTCTTCTAGCTGAAGCAACATGTAGCGTCGCAAACGAGCTGCAGCTTTACCTTCAGACTGGTAGTGCATAGTCTGGTGGATCCTCTCTGTGACGCCGGCCAGCCACTGGTGGAAGCCCATCGTCACTGTGCGCTCATCCACAACCTGGGTACTCCCTGAGAGACACACACACACACACACACACACACACACACACACACACAGAATAGAAGTGACACAACAAACACTCATTCATTATCTGCTTTGTTTCAAGGTGGACCACCCACAAACCACATATTTAGTCTGTAAGCTTTTGCCTGTCAAATGTAATTTAAAACGCCTGGAAATCTTTGCTAATTAAATGTTAAAATATGCTGAGTGTCCACTACAGTGCAACCCTGTTATTTTGAACAGTGGATGAGGATTAGCGCTGCAGGATTAGACAGAGGAATGATAAAGATAGAGACAGATGTCTAAGACCATGTAAGGCTCTTTAACAGACAGACTGAGGCAGCAGAAAGATGAAAAGGCAGAGGAGGGGCTCAGCAGGCAGGGAGGAGGGCAGCACCTGGAGCCTTCAGCCCACTAGCACCAGGGGCTTTCCTCTGACCAGCTTTCCTCAGGCTGGAGGCTGACACTCCCTCATTCCCCACCCCAGAGGTAGAGGCCACTGAGGGGGGGGCAGGAAATTACACAACAACAGATTGGGAAAGATAAAGATAGAAAGAGAGGGGAGGACAATGGAAGATTCAGACAATCATCCTGCATTAAATGAGTGATAAATGCTTGTAATGAATCTGTCAGCAAGAATTATGATGAAACCACCAGAGAGAGATTCATCCAGGCGAAGTTTCTTTGTTTTAGGATGAGAGTTGAGCGATTCGGCCTGCTGCAGAGGCTTCTCGCTGGGACTAATCACTCTGCTGGCAGCGCTCTGCTGCACACCTGAAAGGTAGAACATGGAGAAAGACATGTTAAGCAACGGGTTGCACTGAACCAGATGATGCATTAAAGGAATAATTTGACACCTGGGGAAATACGTTTATTTGCCAGGTGAGAGTTAGCTTAGCTTAGCATAAAGACTGGAAACAGGGGGAAACAGTTAGCCTGGCTGTGTCTAAAGTTTCTAGAGTCTTTCTATGGATTGTTTTTCTTTTTCATTTGGGAGGATTTATCGCAGGACTGTTGAGTTAGACTGCTCTAGCAAATAAGTGTATTTTCCAAAACGTCGTCCCATTCCTTTAAGACTGGTTGAAACTGACGGAGAACTTCAGTAATGGTACCGCTGGGGGTGTAGTTGATGAAAGCAGCAAACTCTGCAGCCAGTTTCTCATCGCTTGCAAAGGCACACACACAGGCGTAGAAGTGAAGACAGGGTTGTGACGAGCCGGGAGGAGGGTGAGAGTTGGCGGATCCTCCCGCTCCATCAACACCAGCTTTACTTCTCCTGCTGCTCAGCTGGCAGGCACAGTGGAAAATGGCCTGCTGCTGCTCTCTGCTCCTTCTCTCACTCTTTATAACTTCAGACAGTCCACCTGCACCGACAGTGAGGTGCAGCAGCCCCAGAGGATGCTGGGAATCTGTGTGGCACTTCACCACCAGGGTGTCTTTTGCGACGCGCTGCACCAGGGGCCCTGGAGACTCTGTGGCCAGCCTCCACAGCTCCTCCCTGGCTTGGATGGAGGCCTGCAACCCCTCCAAGACGGAGCTCTTCAAGGTTAGCGGGGTTGCGCGGCTGTGACCCTCTATGGCTTGCTTGATGTGGATGCAGAGGCTATCGGACGACTGCTTGGACCCGGCAACACCCGATTCTGACTCGCCCTGGTTTGACCTCTGACCCTGCCTGCAAGACGGCATAAAGCAACGGCCCAGGTTGATGCGGGTTAGCAGGGTGGCTCCATCACCTGTCGCGATGGCAGTATCGGTGGGAACAAGTTCAACAAAGCCCAGCTGCGTAGCTGTGGCTCCTCTTCCTCTATGACACACTGAAAACACCTGCACACCTCCACCTGAGCCACCGGCCAGGCCTCTCTCCTCACTGTCTATTATCACTTTCACCACCTCCACTGAGCACTTCTTGCTGCTCCTGCCCACTGAAGCAGCATTTCTGAGGGAGATCCCACAGGCCTTGTTCTTGCAGCTGAGCCCGCGGGTGCCGTTGTAGACGCCACACTGCGGGCACTTGCGAATGCCTCGCAGGGTGGCCCTGCCCAGGTTGGAGAGGAAGGCGGGGGTCGTGGATGCGGTCTTTCTGCTGTCTCTCTGTTTTGCTGCCAGGTTGGTCTGGATGGCTGAGGTGTGAGGGGTGGAGGATGACACCACGCTGGATGAGGAGGACACCGTCACTTCAGCTTCCATTTTCCGTCTCTATCATTAAGAGTTGAGCTGGAAACCTACAAAGAGGGAAAAGGAAACATAAATGTCTGTGGACATGACAGGAAAAAGTGACCCATGTGACTCCACATTATAGGTAAAAATAAGATACTCAGACTAGTTTGTTTGAAAAAAATAAAATAAAATGGGACAATAAAACTTTATTTAAAATACCACAGCCTTGTCAAGTTTTGCTAACAAGTTGTCAACATTCTTACAGTGAAAACGCTTCAGATGTCTCGTTATGTGCTGAAGCACCTCTCTGTAAACGCGCCACCTGAGTCTCACACGAGCTTTCTGACTGTTTTTTACGGCTAATGTTTAAACTACCTGTGATCCGCTTCTGTTTGGTCAAATTCAGCTCTGCTCTGTCCTCCAAAACCGTCTCGACCGTCGCCATTCCTCCTTACATCCCGACAACCGCATTGCGCCTGTAACGACACTCTGCATTGGCCAGAGGCGGTCACGCGGGTAAAAAGAGGGGGAGGCGGCCTCTCTGTTGTGTTGCATCATGGGAGGCGTAGTTCGTGTAGGTTGGCGGGCAGATGCTTGAGCTGAAATTAGTTTTCTAGTGTTTTCTCTCGACTTTGGTCCTTTAAAAGCAAGAAAGTAATAAAACCTTTTCATTATATTAATAGTTTCGATTTATTTTTAATATTTCTAAGGTTTGGACATAATAAGAATTATGTAGGTGTCATTCTGGAGAATTTTAACAGCACATCTGACTACTTTCAGAATTTTTACAACCCAAACAATCAATTGATTAATGGAGAACATAATCAGCAGATTAATCCATAATGAAAATAATAAGCTGCAGTTCAAAATGAGCTCCAACTACAACAGTAAAATTCTGCTTTTACATTGGTAAAAATAATCTAATTGTATGACAGTCATAGAATATTTTTACCTTTATACTTGGATACTTCAAACATTTTCAATGCAGGACTCTTACTTGAAATAGAGTATTTGTACAGCGTAGTATTCATACTTTTACTGTTTTCACTCAGAAAACTGAGAAAAATGCTCATCGTTTGCACAGAATCCAAAGTAACATCTTTCAAAGTCTCATTTTGCCCAAACCAACCCAAAGATATTCGGTTTACCATGATATAAAACAGAAACGCAGTAAATGCTCAGAGCAGTTGCAGATTTTGTTGAAAAATGACTGAAGTGATTGATTGGTTACCAAAACAGCAGGACTAACAGATTAATCAGGTGTATCAGCTCTAGTACAATATGTTTTAATGAATGTGTCATCTTAAAGGCCCAATAATGTCACTTTACACGGTGCTTCATTTTCAATTTCAATGAATTAAACGACCACAGACAAATAAGGTGAACCTGGGTTCCTTCAGGGCCCCTGAGGGTCCAGGGCTCCAGGGCAGCTGCTTGTTCTGGCCTATTGGAAATCCATGTTTTGCTATCCTATAATTTTCACAGTCAGTTAATGCAATAATTTATTTTATTTATGTTTTCTGATTAACCAATTGTTTAGCTTATAAAGTGTGAGGAAATTAGAGTTTCCCTGAGCCCAAACTGACGTCTTCAAAACATATTTTATCCAACCAGCAGTCCAAAACTTTAAGATACTCAATTTACAGTGTTAGAACACAGAGAAAAGCAGCAGGCTCTCACATCGGAGGCGTTGAAACCTGTGAATTTTGGACATTCCTGCTAAATCAAAATGCTCGATTTAGTATCAAAGTGGGAGCCAAATATATTTCTCTTGATCATTTCAGCTCTACAGCGAGTTTAAGCCCCATTTTCCCAACAGGAAGTACCAGATGACATAGATTTGTCCAGGAAACTTTTAAGCATCAGCATTTTAATGGGACAAAGCAAAAACTCAAACCATGTTACTGAAGCATCAACAGAACTTCTCTTGCCAAAACATAGGTTGAAAACATTCTTAGGCACCGCCTACTCTTGGATGAATTTTGGTTAAATTAAAAGTAACTCACTGACAATAAGGCAACACAACTGACTTTCCAACTAGATTAAAAATGACGGTGGCCACAGTGCAAATATCTGACCCTCACATGGTTGTTTCTTAATCTATGAAAACAATCATTATTTAGCTTTAACAGAATAACTTAAGTTATGTATTATTTGTCAGTCGAAAGGCTTTTGCACTGCATAGCAATGCCGCTTGTCCTCCAAACCTCTGGAAGAATCAAATGTTGCACTGTCTCTACTGTACACGGACCAGCACTGGACAGGGATGCTACTGTCAGACAGCCGTTTCTGGAATCCATTACTCCGACCAGAAGCGAGCGCGCTTCCTCAATTATCATGTTGTCTTTATACAGATTCAGTACAATTGAGCAGACTGTTACATAAAACAGACTTTCAAAGGAAATTACAAAAGAAAGTGGAATGCAAAACATAAAAAACCCCTAGTAATTCAAATTTTGTGAAAAGATAATCTTAAGTATTTGTGCAATATGTGTCTGCCTATAAGTAAGATAAGAGTGGCAGTAATCCCTGCAATTGGTTTATTTGAAATCTAATTTTAAAAATAAAGTTGACAGTTGACAGCCGCTGAATATTTTATAAACAAACGCAAAAGGTCTCACGTGTCATTCGATGGTGTCACTGCAACGTTTCTGCATAAGACAAGTCCAGAAATAAAACACAAAAAGGCAAAAGCTCTTTATACAATGTCAGCATTTTGAAGAAAGAAAATGACACTTGAAAAATGACGAAAAAAAAGAGAAAAAGATGGCGTAGTCCTTTTTTTTGTTTCAGGGGAAGATGAACTGGACATTGTCTTGTGTGTAAAAGCATCAGAGTTCATGCACACACGCGAGAATACACACACGTTTCGTATCCACAGACTGGGTTCAGTCCGTTCGGTCCGGTCCGGGAGATGAAATTTACTTGTTTTGTGGTGTCGACTTTCCCTCGAGATGCCTGCTTCTACTCAGTGATTTCCTACGTTTCACAGAATGACTTGACAACACCCTGAGAACTTGCTCGGACTCGTATTTCACTTTAGTAAAGGTGGACAGACCAGAACAGCGAGAGCAAGAGGTTCCAAATGAGACAAAATAAAAATGGTACCCCGCTCTATGGACTACTCTCTGCGGTGAAGTCGGCAGCCTCGTCTCTCTGTCTGATTGTTTAACATTGGTATAAAATCCTGCCCTTGCTCTTTGGCTCTGAGGGGCTGAAAACAAACAAAACCTGTTGTTATAATATAGATTTCATTAGCTGAACATTTCTGCCTTTTAAACTAAAACGTGGCTGTGCTAGAAATATCTTGACGTGGTCGTATCGTTTACATCTGGCCAGTCATCTGCAGGCATTACAAAAATACGCCAAACAATAAAATGGGCCCGGGAATGCAAGGTGCATTAGCAATGGCTGTTTTAACAGTGTTAAAGTGTTCTGGAGTGGATCGTTTTTACATTTGCAGATTTGGGCAGTGGGTGAGGTTATGGGCTGGTAAGGTTGATAAAATGGCGTACCAGCCTCACTAACAGAACAACTTGTGTGTGGCAACAGAGAGAGCACATCTAATGCACTCCCTTCCCCCAGCAGAGTATCATCCGTGTGGCCTCGGAGGCTTAGCGAGGGCTACTGTGATCAGTGGGTGTGGTAGCCTGCAGTGCTCATGCCAGCCTGGTTGGTTAGCACCGTCCCGTTGACCCCCTGCCCGGGCTCCACCATGCCCCCGTTGCTCACAGCTCCCACACCTGTCCAGCCGGCACCAGCGTGTAAATGACTGAAACGGGAAACAAGACAGTCAGACAAATGGACCCACATTAAGATTACGCTAAGTGGAAATGCAGCCTGACCAGCATGAGAGATGGACTCAGTGGAAATGCATCTCTGGATTTAGCCTTGTGCGTTGAGGGGGTTGGTGTGCTTTAAGCAGCTACATGTGTCAGCTTCAAAACTACTGTGTGTTTTGTCCTACAAGTGTCACATAAAACACGCTGAGAAAGAGTCCAGTTACCTTCTTCTCTTCACTAACACACACATCTAGCAAAACCATTTCCGCTCCAGCCTTCGCTAACACAGCGAATGAAACAACATAAATACAGCAGCTGCCAAAATAGTCCCTTAATCAGTCATGAACTAGTACAAACCCACCGTGACGTCACCCACAGCTTTGTGGACTACTGTTTTTAGAGCCAGAGGTGGATGGATGAGAGGGTGTCTGTTTTACTCTAAATGGGGCCACAATTTACAAAATGAATCTCCTGCTGTACTGAAGAAGACTTGAGCTCATAGACTCATTCGGAAAATATTTACTGAAGAAATAAATCAAGTGAGAAGAAGGGTCATTTTCTCATAAGCTTTCATACATTCAGACTTTGTGACCCCTGCTGGCCATCGGAAAGAATGCATGTTTAAGGCACTTCCACAGGCTTCGTCTGCTCTCTGGACAGTCTGTGGTCATGAAACAAGGCGGACGTAAACAATGTAAACATGTTACTACAGAATTACAGCATGTTTGTTGTTGTGGTGATAGTAACCAGCACAGCAAAGGATAAAGAGATTGAGGGAGGTGAAAGAAACGACAGGAAGTTCAGTCTCGAGCAGCTGCTTTGTTTGATCCTGGGCTGTCTCTGGCACTCACTTGTAGCCCTGCTGATCCCAGGTCTGCCCATAGACCCCGTAGCTCGGCACCTGCCATCCATTGGGCACGTACTGGCCAATCTGCTGCGTGTTGCTGTACCACTGACCCCACTGACTGTAGGGCTGCGCTGTGAAGCTCACTGTGTTCTGCTGACATACAGAAGAATATTTCAGGATGCAGAGTGTCACGTTATACCGGCATCACACAGCAACAGATTTGGGATCTCAGAGTTAAATCAAGGAGCCCTGCAGCTGTTCAATACTATTTCAAAAGTAGTCCACATTATAAACAAAGTGCATGCTGTATTGAGGATCCTGGTGCATACCTGTGGCATCTGTACCTGCTGTATGGGGCTAACCATGTCTGTTGTTTCTTTGCCCCAGTAACACTTAACAACATAGCCCTCTATGGACGTGCCATTGACAGATACAATGGCATGAGCCGCTGCTTCATGGGAGTTGAACCTGCATACAGAAAAAGGCGGTTTAATCTCAAGTCATCCTGCACATAAGTGACACTTCAGCCTTCCAAAAAATGGCTGTCAGGTCAATCAGAAAGTCAGCTTACCTCACAAATGAGTAGCCTTTATCTGGGAAAACACGGATTTCCATTATTTGACCAAAGGGTGAGAAGGTCTGTCTCATAATTTGCTCTACGAATAAAAGAAGAAAATTAATATTCCAAGTGCAAGCGCTGCTTTTCAACCTGCAGCTTAATCTCATGGACAAAGTGCGACTCACCGGTGAGGCCTGTTGTGACTCCCCCACAGTACACGGTGCAGTTGCTGGGGCTGGACTGGTTGACCACCTCATCAAAAGATAGCTGCTTGGTATTGGTTGCTGAAACAAAGTTGCACCAGTTTAATTCATTAATCTCTTACAATACAACTGCCTGCCTCTACTGAAGTGACAGAAAGGAAGGGAAAAGTTGTCTTGTGACGAATTAACTTCAATAACTTTGTATCCTACTGATGATGCAAGACAGTTGTGTTATATACAGTTATGATACTGACCGTGCTCACCATCTTAATTTAGCTTTTTAACATGCTAACATTGGCTAATTAGCACTTAACAAAAAAGTACAGCTGAGGCTGAAGGATTGTCATTCATTATGTAAGGTCATAAACCAAAGTGTTGGACTGAGGGGAACATACCGCGGCAATCCAGTCCTACAGATGTTAAGATACTTCAATCTGGACCAACATCCTGGAGTACATTCAGTGGATGTACAAAAAAACTAGTCTGCATGGCCTTAAGAGGGCTAAGTCCATCAATTAATCCTTAATTTAACTGCTGTTAACTTACTTTCATTTGTACTTTTAGGAGCAGGCTTCCTGGTGGCCCAGTTGGTCCTGATCTGCCTCCCTCCCAGCCACTGTCCTCCCATCTGCTGTATGGCATTCTCTGCATCCTGATCATACAGAGGAAACATGCAAACTCCTGAGTCCCCGACAGCAAGTACAAAACATCTGACTGTAAAGCCTGGCTTCAACAACAAGTCAGCAATCAGAACCTACTCAGGTTTTCTCAGTCGTCTAACACACGGACATCACTGGCACACTTACCCATTTGTTGAAGAAGGAGACAAAGCCATAGCCTTTAGATTTACCTGTGGCCATGTCTTTCACCACTCGACAATCCCTGCAGACAAATATTACACACGGTTAGTGACGTTTTCTGTATGGAAGGGTTTGGTGCAACACAAACAAGACCATGAGAATACACTTACGATATTTTCCCAAATGGAGCAAAAGCTGCTTTTATGTCATCTGTGGTAATTTCAGGACTGAGATCTCCAACAAAGACATGGAAATGACCTAAAATAACAACAAAAAACACCCATTTATAGTAACCAGAATTAGCATTTCGTGGTCAAATACCTCTGCAGGTTCTTCAAGCTGCAGTTTGTATCCACGTCTGTCCAGGTTCATACATTTAGTGAAGACTTCACAGGAATTTAAAAGGTTTTAAATGTAGTTTTTGGCTAAACGGATCACAACTTGACATGTACGGCTCCAGTGAGAAACATGCTGTGTTCACTTAGAGACTATTTTTAGAGGAGCACAGAGGAGTGACAGAGAGCTTCATCACATGGTGCAAAGACAATCACCTGAAGCTCAGTATCAGCAGAACCAATCAGCGTGTGGTGGACTACAGTGCTTAAAAACATGGTACAACACTACTTACTGCTTGTGTCTTTCTTTTGGCTGGTTGGCGTCGTGGCCCAGTTGACCTTGACCTCCTGTAAGAGAGACAGTTGTAGAGAGCGAGGAAGAGGAACACGGTGAGAAGTGAACAATGCATGAAGAAGAGAGGAAGGTGCTTTTCTCTGATTAGAGGTTTTGTCACACACCAGTTTTACTTTATTTTGTGATTGAGAACTTTTTCTTTAATAAGGTGGTCTCTGTAAGCCACACTCGGTTTTTAAACCACCACTACAAATTGATTTATCCATTGGTATTATCTAATTTTACATACCTTTGCATTAATTAATAAAACAGTAAAACACAGTGGAGAATATAAAGGGATATCAAGATTGAACCTTCATAATCAGGAACATTTCAGTCTCAGTCTAGTAAAAATTTGGAGCAAAACTGTAGGAAGTAAGGTCCAAATAACAAGGGACTTACAAACAAGTGATTTTTACGAACTTGTTATACTCCTCAAATGGTCCTTCAATACCTGTTGAGGATAAAATATTTTCAACTGAATGTATTTCTCTTGAAGTTGCTCTTATGTGGATTCTATGTGGAAATAAGTTTGCAAAAAGAACACAGAGCAGTAAAGATGTAGGGGCACAGAAGAGCATCAATTAAAGTAGATCAAAGAATGTTACACGTAGCATGATTACACAGCAGGGCCATGTTAAATCAAGTCATACACAGATGGCAAACTCACTTAAGGAAAATCTTAATTAAAGCAGAGACAGCATGGTGCATGAAGTGACAATGAAAACCCAAAAAGCACTTTGTTTACGCCGGATCAGGTACGCCCGTGATGTAATCTAATGCAAAAGCCTGTATAAAAAAACCCGCCTTTAAAGCACACTATGGAAAACTTCCTTTATAACAACTCCACATGTTAGAGTGGTGACAACTGACCCTCAAAACACACATGTGGAAAGTCAATTACTACAGGCTTTTCCACTGGCTGTTCCATCTACTCCAATGAGGATATTTGCTAGTTTTCATAGTTTTCTATCATATAAACTCCGGCTTTACTAAAGAGAAAATCTATTAATGGAGAATATAACTGACAGATGACTCTATAATGACAACAATCAGTATTTGCAGCCCAATGAATGATGACTTGAACTGATTTTTTTTATCGTGAAAACAGAAATCAGCTTTTTGTGGCTGCACAAACTAATTGAAATATCCATTGCTTCAGTGTTGTCCAACACCATATGTATGGGTCTAAATTCAATCATTAACAGTCAATATTGCTGAGGTGCATCAGTGTGAATGTAGTAAAACTCTACCCTGAATGTGCTTTTCTTTTCTCTTTGTAGAGTAATGTAAAGGTGGTCTCCTAAACCTCCGAGTGTGAGGGAAAAAACACATAAAAGGGCAGAATACACTCTAACATTCTCATACTTTATTGACAGTGATGACTCTGTATCCATCGTGGCTTTCATGTTTTGAATCATTTAACAGATTATATACCGACATGTTAATACCACGAGAAAGAAGAAATCAGGAAACAATTCCACACAAACCAAAAGCTAATTGAGTACTTACACGTTGTGTTTTTAAGATTCTGACACTTCACGGCAGTGAGGTCACAGAGACAATTTTTTGGTGTTCCCACCCAAGTCATTTCAGACTGTGCACGGAATAACAATGTGCACAAGGGAATGAAGCAAATTAAATGAAGTGGAGCAGGAAGATAAGGTTTAACAAGATACAAGCTTTTCCAGCCGCCTCATTTGAACCCTGCCCACCCAGCCTTGCCCTAGTGGACTCACCCAGGAGATATGATTGCTTACCTTACCCAAAATTTTCCGACCATTCATGGCTGCAATTGTGGCAGTGGCATGTCTATGCTCATAGAACTCCACAAAGCAGTACGGATCATGACCTGCTGTCTGGAGTGGACAGAAAACACAAATATTAAAATCCAAGTGAGATCACATTTAGTCATCTGTTCTAGTAGTCACAAATAATATCCACCTGTTTTTTTGTATTAAAAAAGGGGGAAAAGGTTATTTACAGAAATAGCAGAAATGCTCCTTTTTGTCTCGGCCACCTGGAGGGGAGTGTCCCTGTCTGAGTTTGATTGACAGCAGCTGGCAGGCTGTCAGAGTGCTGGT